>NC_069503.1:264232254-264576421 GCF_027579735.1 Bombina bombina
CGGGTAGAAGTCTTTATCCAGGCGGCGAGGTCTTCATCCATCCATACGGCGTCTTCTATCTTCATCCAGGCGGCATCTTCTATCTAGAAAAACCTAACACTAACCCCTGAAGATCCACTCACAGTTGCTGAAGTCCCGCTTGTAGGATCTTCATCCCAGCGACTCCATCTTCATCCAGGCGGGTTCATCCTGAAGACATCCAGTGCGGAGCATCCTCTTCATATGGTTGCCGCCGTATACTGAATCTTCAATGCAAGATACGCGATTCAAAATGGCGTTCCTTGCATTCCTATTTTCTAATTTGAATTTGCAAATTCAAATCAGCCAATAGGATGAGAGCTACTGAAATTGTTGTGCTGCTATTTTAACCTCCTACCAGCAGGTGGTGATAACTATGAGCTCAGCGACAGTAACTATAATTTTTACAATGGAAATGCCTCAGTGGTTCAGTAATCCTAAAGCAAGCACTGAATGCAGTCAAGAGACATAGCACCATAGTGCCCAGAGTAAAGCAGAGTTATTTATCTGTTTCAGGTAGGCAAAATAGCATCCAAGTATAACAGTTAATGGGAAATGTTATTAGAGTTGTTTAAATATGAAATAATATTGTATGGAATGGAGTTTATTAAGACTGGCCTCAGCAGATCAATTGCTATGACAGATAGAAGATGCCGCCTGTATGAAGATAGAAGACACCGCATGGATGGATGAAGACCTCGCCGCCTGGATAAAGACTTCTAGCCGCCTGGATGTCCGGACTTCAAAAACTGTAAATGGATCGTCGGGGGTTAGTGTTAGATTTTTTTAAACTTTTTTTGGTGTTTTTTTTTTAGATTAGGGTTTGGGCTATCTTAAAATAGCTAAATGCCCATTTCAGTGCAATGGAAAAGAGCTGAGTGCCATTTTAAGGGCAATGCCCATACAAATGCCCTTTTCAGGACAATGGGTAGCTTAGGTTTTTGCTAGAGTTAGGTTTTTATTTTGGGGGGTTGGTTGAGTGGTGGGTTTTACTGTTGGGGGGTCTTTGTATTTTTTTTACAGGGTAAAGAGCTGATTTCTTTAGGGAAATGCCCTACAAAAGGCCCTTTAAATGGCTACTGACAGTTTATTGTAGGCTGGGGGGATATTTTTTGGGGGGGTTGTTTAATAGGGCTATTTGATTTGGTGTAATTGTTTTTATTTTGGATAATTTCTTTTGTTATTTTTTGTAATTTAGTGTTTATTATTTTTTGTAATTTAGTGTTAGTTATTTTTGTAATCTAGTATTTTTTATTTTTTGTTATTGTAGATTTATTTATTTTTTTAAATAAATTGTGAAATAACTTTGAATGCTGAAGTCTCAATCATTGCTAAATTGCTAGCTGGTAACGTATAAATAGGTACTACAGTTTAAGCTTTCTTTATAGCAATAGCATAGCTGAAGCTGTGATTTAAAAGTGTATTTTATGTCTATAATTTAATATTAAATAGATTAGTGTATCCTATATAATAATTATACTAGCATTGAGTAAATGTATCACTGTAGAAAAGGGTTTTTGTATTTTATACTCATAAGTTAATTTTTAGTTACTGGTAAATGTTTTAGAAATTGTATTGTGACTAGATCAGACTTATTATTGCTGTACTGGTTGATATATTGAATTGTTAATGTATAAATTGCTCTGGTTGATTATTTAAGTCATATAAGACTATTTTCGTTAGCTAAATTATACCTCCTGGAAATTCTATTAGGTTTGGATATTTGCTAGCTAAACGTTGTTAAACAAGCCATATGCCGAATTGGTTAATGTTACTGGCTAATTATAAATTGTTCTAGTAACATTAAATTGTGATATTTGATAGTTAATTCATTTTGAGTTAAGGTTAATTTCTAATAATATTGTGACCATATCCAGGATACAGATGATTTAATTGACTATTAATTAATCTAAATACTTCTATACCTTGCTTTATATTATATTTTTAATATGGTAATAATCAATTAATATATATCTGGTCATAATCAATATTCTATTTACTGCATAAATATAATCACTGTGTTTATAAAAAAATAACCTGATCAGAAATTAGGAAATATTTTAATTTGGAATTAAATAATAATATTTGATAATAATTTTATTGTTATTAATTGCTAAATATTTCAATAGTGTTATTTTGGAGTGCGCTACTGAAATTATTACATTTTTTGTTTTGATGGGATGCAAATTTGAGGGCAAGTTCTATATCGACAAATGTATGCCTATGGGCTGTGCTTTATTTTGTACGTATTTTGAAATGTTCAGCACTTTTTTGCATTGGCTGGTAGAGAGAAGGGCAGGTAGTATCATGCATTACCTTAATGACTTCATGGTAGTAGGTAGAAAGGGTACAAGAGAATGTGATAGAGTTCTTTGTGTACTGCTGAAAATATTTTTGGAGATGTGGGTTCCAGTGGCAGATGACAAATCAGAGGGTCCCTGTTCTAAGTTATCTTTTCTAGGCATAGAGATTGATCCAGAAGTGCAGATTGCCCAAAGATAAGGTTGTGAAGATGAGGGAGGCCATAAAGCAGGTGATTGATAAAAAGAAGGTATCATTTAGGGATATGCAGAAATTACTGGGGCTGTTACATTTTACATGCAGGGTGATTCCAGTGGGAAGAATCTTTTAAAGAAGGTTTGAAGTGAGTACCAGAGGGGTTGTAAAGCCTAGTCACATGATTCTACTAAACAGTCAATTAAAAAGAGATTTAAAAGTATGGGATCACTTCCTAAGTAGTTTAAAAAGGCATCAGGATTTGGGAGCAGAAGGTGATAGCTAATGAAATCCAGTTACATACAGATGCTGCAGGAAGCACAGGGTTTGTATGTCAGATGGTGCGTGGGTGAGTGGCCGCAGGCTTGGCATGACAAGGGTTGGTGTTACTCAAATTGTTCCCAATTGTGACAGTGATATAACTATGAGAAAAGAATTGGCTAACAAACGCATTGTGTTCTGGTCTGACAATAGAGGAGTTGTAGATGTATTAAATAACCTATCAGCATCATCCTCTCAGGTCATAGCATTCATGCAGTATCTAGTTTTAAAATGTTTAGAGCATAATATAAACTTTAGAGCTAAGCACATACCAGGAGTTAAGAATGTTGTAGCTGATGCTTTATCAAGGTTTAAATGGGAGGCCTTTAGGAAGCTCGCACCCAATGTGGCGCAGAAAGGTGAGGATTGCCCCGTTTATCTTTGGAAGATTGGGAGTAATTAGAGGTCATCAACGTTTTGGTCAGACAATCAGTGGCACCGCAGACATGCATTAGAAGATTGGAAGGAATTTGTAAGGGGTAAAATAGAGCAGATATTTTTGGATAATTTGGTATAACTTAGGAGCACAGGTATCAAGAAAGGCAACTTAAGCACTGTAATGGCGAGATCTCCTTCTTTGCACAGCTATTGGAGGAAGTGGATGTGACAAAAAGATTCTTAGTTAGAAAAGTGGTAAGAGGTTGGTCAGCAGGGGAAGAAAAAAAATAGGGATAAGAGAGAACCTATCACTGCGGATAGATTGGAAATCTTAGTAAATTCTTTAAGCGAGGTTTGTACTGATAGTTTTGAGACTACATTGTTTGCGGCAGTGTTTGTGCTGGCTTTGGTGGCAGCATTGAGGATAGGTGAATTGGTGGGGCCCAGTAAATGCTCATATGAGACGGGCATAAAATTGGAGGATGTGAGAATTTCTGTAGAATCAGTACTAATATTCATATGAAGATCAACGACAGATAGGGAAGGGAAATTGGCTTGGATAACTTCTAAAGCAACGGGGGTAAAATATGTCCTGTTTCACATGTGAGAGGCTATTTAGGTGTGGCCCCTGCTGAGGGTGTAAAGTTCTTTAGGCACAAGGATGGTAGTAGTTTAATCAGGTTCCAGTTCAAAATGTTTTTTTTTATTAGTAGTGGAGAAGCTAGGATGGAAAAGCAGTTATTTGGCTCCTCATTCCTTTAGAATAGGAACATCTACAAGCACGGCATTGTCAGGGGCCCCGGTAGAGCAGATAAAAAAAAGATTGGGAGGTGGAAATCAAATACATATAGGAAATACATCTGGCCGACTAAAATAAAAAAAAAAAGTCTTCAGACAGTTGGTTTGTGGTTAACGTTGTGGTGATAATGTTAACGTGTTGTTTGGTTTGTCCATTTCAGGTAGAGCCATAAGAGTATGGCTAATTGGACACTCCTACGTGCACCGGGCAGCTTCACATGCAGCTGCAACCAGGCAGGGAGTAAACTTAGGTTTTAGTTCTAAAGCAACAGGAATTAGGTGGATAGGGAAGAGAGGGATGAAATGGAACCAGTTACTGGAGACAGCACAGATCTCTAGGAGAAAGTGGGGTCTACCCAATATCTTAATTATACACCTGGGTGGAAACGACATAGATTTGGTTCCTTCAATTGAGCTACAGGAGCAGGTCAGAGAAGTATTCAGATGGTTCAAGCTAAAATGGGTGGGGACCGCACTAGTCTGGTCTAGCATAATTTCTAGATTCTTTTGGAGGGATAGTGTCACACAGAAAGAGGATACAAGAGTAGGAAAAATGTAAACCAGGCTGGTAGAATAGGGGGGAGAGTGATAGAGCCACCACTAACAAGCCTCAGGAACCAGAATCTGTACAGAGGCGATGGAGTACACTTATCTAAAGATGGTAACGAAATATTCATTGGAGACATCAGGAGGGTGATACAAAGTTACTTAGAGGTAAGAAAAGGTCACATGGATGGTTGAGGTGGTGGCAGTAAGAGGGTCCTCTTTTGTTGGTGGTAAATATTGTGGCCTGGCACGTGGGTACGGCGATAATGGGGGGAGATCCATAGACTTTGGGGTCATTGAGTGGTGGTCTGTCGGTCAAACTCATTTTGCTCTCCTAATCTGAAGATCTCTCGGCCTGCTATTTTCCAGTAATTTCACTCCTGAGTTGCGCGCGGTCACGCTCCTTGGTTACGTGGGCCGCATATTTCTATTTAATGCTGGTGTATTTAATTTTGATTTGGTAGATTTGGATTTATGATTTGGATTTGATTTATTATGATTTACCGTTTGATGATCACTCATAATACTGCCATAAAGGCATAATTCAGTTTATTTAATAAATAAGTGACCTTTTCTAATGCCAAACTTTTGTGTCTGTCTTTATTATCATTAATTTAAGAAAATAAGTCAGGAGAAGGTAAGGTTATAAATTAATGGGATTACAGGGAATGGAAATGTACTGACAGAATAGGAAGGGAACAACTTAAGGAATTGACTTTGTTAGCAAAGGGAAGTAACGTGTGGTTTGTTGTCCTAAGCTAGGTCATTGTTTAGAAGCTAGGTAAGCCAGATAGGGGGGGGGGTAAGCCAGGTGTACAGTTTCAGCTGGTCATGCTTGTCCTGGATTGGTGAATTAATATGTGTGATGTCATTAGGAGGTGGGGTTGCATAGGGGATATAAGCTGATGCACACCATGCCAAGGCAAAAAAATAATTGTGTCTTTTTTTCCCTCCCACCCTCCCTAGATATAAACAAGGCTTGCCAAAACAAAGAGGTCACATCATATGGAGTGATCAGAAAAACACGTATAGGGGCAAATGCTGTGGTGATTGTGCCATTCAAGATAAGACCGCCCATGTTGTTGCCCCTTATGGGCCATGATACCATGTGGCATGACATTAGCTTGTGGTCTGTCGGTCAGAGCTGGTTGATTGCAAGTAATTAAGCACGGTTAGGACTGTCATTCATATACATGTTGCGGTAAATATTGTGGCCTGGCACGTGGGTACAGCGATAATAACGGGAGGTCTGTAGATTTCACCCATGAGTTGCGTGCGTCACGCTCCTTGGTAATGTGGGCTGCATATTTCTATTCAATGCTGGTGCATTTAATTTTCATTTGGTGGATTTGGATTTATGATTTGGATTTATTATGATGTACAGTGTGAGGATCGCTCATAATACTGCCATAAAGGCATAATTCAGTTTAATTAATAAATAAGTTACCTTTTCTAACGCCAAACTTTTGTGTCTGTCTTTATTATTATTATTATTATTATTATTAATTAAAGAAAATAAGTCGGGAAAAAGGGAAGGTTATAAGTTAATGGGATTATTGGGAATTTAAAACTAAAGTTTAAATTTCTAGCGGCTAGATTTAGAGTTGGGCGGTAGCCGTCAAAACCAGCGTTAGAGGCTCCTAACGCTGGTTTTAGGCTACCGCCGGTATTTGGAGTCAGTCAGGAAAGGGTCTAACGCTCACTTTCCAGCCGCGACTTTTCCATACCGCAGATCCCCTTACGTCAATTGCGTATCCTATCTTTTCAATGGGATCTTTCTAACTCCGGTATTTAGAGTCGTGGCTGAAGTGAGCGTTAGAAATCTAACGACAAAACTCCAGCCGCAGAAAAAAGTCAGTAGTTAAGAGCTTTCTGGGCTAACGCCGGTTCATAAAGCTCTTAACTACTGTGCTCTAAAGTACACTAACACCCATAAACTACCTATGTACCCCTAAACCGAGGTCCCCCCACATCGCCGCGACTCGATTAAATTTTTTAACCCCTAATCTGCCGACCGCCACCTACGTTATACTTATGTACCCCTAATCTGCTGCCCCTAACACCGCCGACCCCTATATTATATTTATTAACCCCTAATCTGCCCCCCACAATGTCGCCGCCAGCTACCTACAATAATTAACCCCTAATCTGCCGACCGCAAAGCGCCGCCACCTACATTATAGCTATGTACCCCTAATCTGCTGCCCCTAACACCGCCAACCCCTATATTATATTTATTAACCCCTAATCTGCCCCCCTCAACGTTGCCTCCACCTGCCTACACTTATTAACCCCTAATCTGCCGAGCGGATCTCACCGCTACTATAATAAAGTTATTAACCCCTAATCCGCCTCACTCCCGCCTCAATAACCCTATAATAAATAGTATTAACCCCTAATCTGCCCTCCCTAACATCGCCGACACCTAACTTCAATTATTAACCCCTAATCTGCCGACCTAATCTTGCCACTACTGTAATAAATGTATTAACCCCTAAAGCTAAGTCTAACACTAACACCCCCCGAAGTTAAATATAATTTAAATCTAACAAAATAAATTAACTCTTATTAAATAAATTATTCCTATTTAAAGCTAAATACTTACCTGTAAAATAAACCCTAATATAGCTACAATATAAATTATAATTATATTATAGCTATTTTAGGATTTATATTTATTTTACAGGTAACTTTGTATTTATTTTAACTAGGTACAATAGCTATTAAATAGTTAAGAACTATTTAATAGCTAAAATAGTTAAAATAATTACAAATTTACCTGTAAAATAAATCCTAACCTAAGTTACAATTAAACCTAACACTACACTATCAATAAATAAATTAAATAAAATACCTACAATTACCTACAATTAAACCTAACACTACACTATCAATAAATGCATTAAATACAATACCTACAAATAACTACAATTAAATAAACTAACTAAAGTACAAAAAATAAAAAAGAACTAAGTTACAAAAAATAAAAAAATATTTACAAACATTAGAAAAATATTACAACAATTTTAAACTAATTACACCTACTCTAAGCCCCCTAATAAAATAACAAAGCCCCCCAAAATAAAAAAATTCCCTACCCTATGCTAAATTAAAAAAGTTCAAAGCTCTTTTACCTTACCAGCCCTGAACAGGGCCCTTTGCGGGGCATGCCCCAAGAAATTCAGCTCTTTTGCCTGTAAAAAAACACATACAATACCCCCCCCCAACATTACAACCCACCACCCACATACCCCTAATCTAACCCAAACCCCCCTTAAATAAACCTAACACTAAGCCCCTGAAGATCTTCCTACCTTATCTTCACCTCACCGGGTATCACCGATCGGTCCTGGCTCCAAAATCTTCATCCAACCCAAGCGGGGGCTGGCGATCCATAATCCTTCAGTGGAAGAGGTCCAGAAGAGGCTCCAAAGTCTTCATCCTATCCGGGAAGAAGAGGCGATCCAGACCGGCAACCATCTTGATCCAAGCGGCATCTTCTATCTTCATCCGATGAGGAACGGCTCCATCGTGAAGACCTCCAGCGCGGACCAATCTTCTTCCGACGACGTCCAACTGAAGAATGACGGTTCCTTTAAGGGACGTCATCCAAGATGGCGTCCCTCGAATTCCGATTGGCTGATAGGATTCTATCAGCCAATCGGAATTAAGGTAGGAAAATTCTGATTGGCTGATGGAATCAGCCAATCAGAATCAAGTTCAATCCGATTGGCCGATCCGATCAGCCAATCAGATTGAGCTTGCATTCTATTGGCTGATCGGAACAGAATGCGAGCTCAATCTGATTGGCAGATTGGATCGGCCAATCGGATTGAACTTGATTCTGATTGGCTGATTCCATCAGCCAATCAGAATTTTCCTACCTTAATTCCGATTGGCTGATAGAATCCTATCAGCCAATCGGAATTCGAGGGACACCATCTTGGATGACGTCCCTTAAAGGAACCGTCATTCTTCAGTTGGACGTCGTCGGAAGAAGATTGGTCCGCGCTGGAGGTCTTCACGATGGAGCCGTTCCTCATCAGATGAAGATAGAAGATGCCGCTTGGATCAAGATGGTTGCTGGTCTGGATCGCCTCTTCTTCCCGGATAGGATGAAGACTTTGGAGCCTCTTCTGGACCTCTTCAGCCGAAGGATTATGGATCGCCAGCCCCCGCTTGGGTTGGATGAAGATTTTGGAGCCAGGACCGATCGGTGATACTCGGTGAGGTGAAGATAAGGTAGGAAGATCTTCAGGGGCTTAGTGTTAGGTTTATTTAAGGGGGGTTTGGGTTAGATTAGGGGTATGTGGGTGGTGGGTTGTAATGTTGTGGGGGGGTATTGTATGTGTTTTTTTACAGGCAAAAGAGCTGAATTTCTTGGGGCATGCCCCGCAAAGGGCCCTGTTCAGGGCTCGTAAGGTAAAAGAGCTTTGAACTTTTTTAATTTAGAATAGGGTAGGGCATTTTTTTTATTTTGGGGGGCTTTGTTATTTTATTAGGGGGCTTAGAGTAGGTGTAATTAGTTTAAAATTTTTGTAATATTTTTCTAATGTTTGTAAATATTTTTTTATTTTTTGTAACTTAGTTCTTTTTTATTTTTTGTACTTTAGTTAGTTTCTTTAATCATAGTTATTTGTAGGTATTGTATTTAATTCATTTATTGATAGTGTAGTGTTAGGTTTAATTGTAGGTAATTGTAGGTATTTTATTTAATTTATTTATTGATAGTGTAGTGTTAGGTTTAATTGTAACTTAGGTTAGGATTTATTTTACAGGTAAATTTGTAATTATTTTAACTATTTTAGCTATTAAATACTTATTAACTATTTAATAGCTATTGTACCTGGTTAAAATAATTACAAAGTTGCCTGTAAAATAAATATTAATCCTAAAATAGCTACAATATAATTATAATTTATATTTTAGCTATATTAGGGTTTATTTTACAGGTAAGTATTTAGCTTTAAATAGGAATAATTTATTTAATAAGAGTTAATTTATTTCGTTAGATTTAAATTATATTTAATTTAGGGGGGTGTTAGTGTTAGGGTTAGACTTAGCTTTAGGGGTTAATACATTTATTAGAATAGCGGTGAGCTCCGGTCGGCAGATTAGGGGTTAATGTTTGAAGTTAGGTGTCGGCGATGTTAGGGAGGGCAGATTAGGGGTTAATACTATTTATTATAGGGTTATTGAGGCGGGAGTGAGGCGGATTAGGGGTTAATAACTGTATTATAATAGCGGTGCGGTCCGCTCGGCAGATTAGGGGTTAATAAGTGTAGGCAGGTGGAGGCGATGTTGTGGGGGGCAGATTAGGGGTTAATAAATATAATATAGGGGTTGGCGGTGTTAGGGGCAGCAGATTAGGGGTACATAGGTATAATGTAGGTAGCGGCGGTATACGGAGCGGCAGATTAGGGGTTAATAATAATATGCAGGTGTCAGCGATAGCGGGGGCAGCAGAATAGGGGTTAATAAGTGTAAGGTTAGGGGTGTTTAGACTCGGGTTCATGTTAGGGTGTTAGGTGCAGACGTAGGAAGTGTTTCCCCATAGCAAACAATGGGGCTGCGTTAGGAGCTGAACGCGGCTTTTTTGCAGGTTTTTTTTCAGCTCAAACAGCCCCATTGTTTTCTATGGGGGAATCGTGCACGAGCACGTTTTTGAAGCTGGCCGCGTCCGTAAGCACCGCTGGTATCGAGAGTTGAAGTTGCGGTAAATATGCTCTACGCTCCTTTTTTGGAGCCTAACGCAGCCATTCTGTGAACTCTCAATACCAGAGGTATTTAAAAGGTGCGGCCTGAAAAAAGCATGCGTAGCTAACGCACCCCTTTGGCCGCAAAACTCTAAATCTAGGCCTTAGTGATCTCAAATCAAAAACTTAACATCCAAACATATTTTGTAAAGCAACTTTAGCTTAGCCTCAAATCCTTCAGCACTGCTAAAACACTTACTAGACAAAAATAAAAAGATATGCATACTATTAGGTGTCTGGTTTGACATATGTTTTTTGCACTTTAACCACCAGATTCCCAGACAGCTGCAAAACACTGCATAGCCACCCAATCTACATTGTGAATGTATTCCTCAGAAGGATTTAGACATATTCTTACCATGCACATTACACTCTTTTCAAGTATAAACAACAGTATAGCAAAAGCTCATAAATGCTATGCTTTAGGGGAAAATATATTTAAAAAAAAAAACAACTTTATGATTTCCTAGTGTATCATTCGCTTGGCTATATATAATTTTGCTGTACACCATATTTTCAATGCATATCCCAAAGCTGGTGATATGCTTTTATGTAGGGGTCAAGTCCTACAAAAAAAAGTGTGGAAACTCACCAAGACTTCCAACCCCCCATCACAATTAATATTATATATATATATATATATATATATATATATATATATATATATATATTACACATACACACACTTACATACACTATATTTATATGTATATAATCTATACACTTTGGTTAATGAAAACAAATTAAATCCAATGAAAGGTTGAATGGTTGCCTGAGAATCATCCTCTGTCACAGAGTCTCACCCACTTAAGGTGCAGAAGTCCTATTTCTGCTGAAGGGAGCTAAATAACCCATTAAGCATTAAGCCACACATAAATGTAAGTACCATGTGTTACACTCATTGAGGGATGATCATCATAGCAGGACTGCTGACAGGCTTGCATCTAGTGTATTGTAGGAAGTGTTATGGCCCATTACTAGAGGATCTCACTATCCCTCTAACCAGATTGTGCGGCTCCTCCCACCAGCAGCAGCAGTGTATATTTTAGCAATTCTGTTCTCTGTCCAGACGGAACTTAGTTCCTCCTGCAGAAATAGTGCAGGAACTGCGTTCCCATGCATTCCCGCTCGACTTGACCCCTGATGTAAATGCAGAATATGTTGGGAGGGCTAAAAAATATTCTTGCAAAAGGGCCCTCTGAGCATTAGGTCCGCCACTGCATGACAACAAGGTTTGAAAGTATTGTCTGTAGTCTCCCCCTCCCCTTCTCCCTGCTTTAATTTCCTCCCCCCTCTCAGGGCTGTATTTTATCTCACACCCTATAAACCTCTAATACACAGAAGCATATTCACAGGGAAAGCTGCATGTCCAAACCTAAAAGGCTAAAACTAACTGACATGGAGTAGTCTGGACTTCATCCCTCCTGTCTGGGGTCATCAGTAAATAAATCACACAAGAAAAGTATTGGTGGAGGGGAGAAGGGTGGGGATTCCTATTTGTGAACAGTTATTAACCCTTTATTCCTAAAACTTTAACTATTCAGCAGCTGTTTGTATTATAATTATAAAGATCCCTGTAAAATGGTTATTTGTTCCAGAAATTGTTTTAACTTTATGCTCTTGATAAAGGCTTCTTTTAGCCGAAACGCGTTGAGCTGTATTTTAAATAAAACCTGAAACTGCACCTGAACTTTGTGATGATTTTTATAAAAGGCTTATTTTAACTGCAATCTTGTGAGTATAACCAGTTTGTGTGCCTACCACATTGTCTGAAATCTGCTACATTATTGTGAGCTCTTTTATTTTGGAGGTGAAAGCAACAAGGTTGACTCAGAGGATGTGGGCAGCTTGGTTCCCTGGAAATCATAAACCCGCAACTGCAATGTACTTAGAGTGTCTTTGAGGTTTTTCTGGTGTATTCACAGTTGTGGCCATTCCAATACATAAGGTAACATGGTTTTAACATGTTTTTGTTGCTTTTAGTGACTTGTTTAATCTTGGAAATGCCACAGATGTTAATTCCAGTTTGCTCATTCCCTATGTAATCAGTTGATGGAGGCCTATGTAACCAGGAACCTGGTTTCTTAAAAAAAAATATTGTAATTTTCATAGAGAAACATTGAAAATTGAAATAATGCATGTTTAATTTTGCAGTGCACAAGACTTCAATGAAAATGGGTGGTAGAGATCATGGGGCCAATTTCTCAAGGGTCGAATGGCCCCTGATGCACCTTTTTTCCACGCCAGCCTTCAGGCTCGCTAGAAACAGCAGTTAAGAAGCAACTGGTTCGCCGCCTCTAAGGCTGCGGACATCAATCCGCCCGATCTCATACTATCAGGCTGATTGACACTCCCTGCTAGTGGCCGATTGGCCGCAAATCTGCAGGGGGCGGCATTACACAAGCAGTTACCAGAACTGCTTGTGCAATGTTAAATGCTGACAGCGTATGCTGTCAGCATTCAGCGATGTCTGTTGGACATGAACTGCTGAGCGGATCATGTCGGACAGACGTTTGATAAATTGGCCCCCATGTCTCTTGTTCAGGTTAGAGGAGGTGATTGCAGGCAGTCTGATGTGGAGGCAAGAAGAGAGTTTGCATAAGAAGTGCAATGAAATCTGTAAGATTGAAGCTTGTATGTATGTATGTATTGGGTACTTGTAAAGCGCAGCTAATCACCTGTAAGGGTCTCAAGGCGCTTCTCATTTTATCGACCATGGAAGGATGAAAGGCTGAGTGGACCTAGCCGGGGATCGAACCTGCAACCCTTGGGTTACCACAGAGCTCAGCCACAGTGCCTTAGCATGCTGAGCTATCTGTCCGGCTATTAAGCTTGGAATTTAAGTTTCGTAGCAGGGAACAATCAAGATGGTAGTGGTTCTTGCTATAGAGATAAGGAGAAGGGATAGATATAGGGGTCACTTTAGGTAAATTAGTTTGCTTTTTCATGCCTTGGGGGGGGGGGGTTCAATTGTAGGTTCTAGAATATTCAGGAACTGTGAAAGATTGTATGAAACAACTTGATTTAGGCTTCCAAACACCCAACTCTTTCCTTTAAAAGGTGGGAAATTTAGTCTCTGCCCACTTATAAAATATAAAGCTACAGCAGCCCTCTGTTAAGATGGAACCCCATTATGTCAGTCCGTTTAAGATTATTCTTCACACCAACAAATTGACATTTGAGTTACAGAAGCTCTTTTTATTGTTTACGGCTAAAGTACTTGGCTTATTTGAAGAGTTACAACCCAGATGAATGCTTATTGATTCTTATTGGAAAGGACAGTAAAGTCAAAAGTAAACTTAAATGGATTATAACATTGAATGGTTATTACATTAAATTTTAAGCAGCATTCCAATTTACTTTTATAATCAATTTTGATTTGTTCTCTTGGTATCCTTTCCTAAGAGTGTCAGGGTATTGCTGAGTGACATTATATATATATATATATATATATATATATACACACACATACATACATATACACACATTATATATATATATATATATATATATATATATATATATATATATATATACATACATTATATAGATAATTAATTTATCTTAAAATATTAACCCTGGGTACAAATGTTTTGAAATTGTTTTAAGTACAGGTCTATTCAAACAGGCTTGAAACTACATCCCAAACACAGACCTCCCCCTAGCTATACTCAAATACAGATGGATGCCTCAAAGAACAAAAGGAAATAAACATTTGTCCTAAGCTATAAGAGATAATGCCAATTCAAAGAAACTTTTGATCACTGCCTGGAATTGTGTAATAAGATTTCCTATTAGATCACCTGAACGCCTGTGGTCAGAGAGACCGGAAGTCTGCAATTTGAGATACATTTCCAGGATGGCCAGGAAATGCAAATATTATTATTAACCCTTTAAGGGCACAGCTTTCAGTTTGCTCAATTGTTTTATGATGGAAAAATTCTGTCATATGTCCTTAAGAGGTTAACAGGTATGTGTAAATATATATTATCTAGGTGTTAATTGTCCCATACTGAGTTAAAGGGACACTAAACTCAAATTTTTTCTTTCCTGATTCAGATAGAGCATGCAATTTTAAGCAACTTCCTAATTTACTCCTATTATCAATTTTTCTTTGTTCTCTTGCAATCTTTATTTGAAAAAGAATGCATCTAAGCCTTTTTTATTCAGTACTCTGGACAGCACTTTTTTATTGGTGGATGAATTTATTAACCAATCAGCAAGGACAACCCAGGTTGTTCACCAAAAATGGGCCGGCATCTAAACTTACATTGTTGCATTTTAAATAAAGATACCAAGAGAATGAATAAAATTTGATAATAGGAGTAAATTAGAAAGTTGCTTAAAATTTCATGCTCTATCTGAATCACGAAAGAAAAAAAATTAGGTTCAGTGTCCCTTTAAATATAATAAATCCTAGACTCTGTCAGCTTCAAATGCCCTGTGTATTATAGGGGGAAGTCTAAAATAAATTTTTTATATAACTTTCAGATATTTAATTTGTTCCTCAGTATGGTATAAATGTAAATAAATGAGTCTAAGAGATTGTCTATGTTTATATAATATATTAAATATGAAGTGAAGTGAATATGTATCTGTATTTCAAAATAAACAGCATTTGCTTTATTCCAGAATCTGATCCCAATGAGGTTTGGAAATCAATACATCTTCAATAAGTTGTCCAATGAATTAGATCATATCTGTGTTTTCGTGCATTCAAAATAACATTATCAGGATATGTAATAAATATGGAGTATATTTATATAAATAGGAAATGAGAATCCAATAAATATATCTGTATAATTAGTTACTTCAGAGTTCACTTACAATTACATATAGGATATCAGATGGTGACTGAGAAATGCAATATATACCAGTATATTAAATGAACTGATATATTAATTAATATCATACTGAAAGTATTAAATTAAAATCCTTTTACGTCCCCTCATAAAAATGTGACTTTTAAATACATCTCTTAAAATATTAAGTAGAATTGTATAGAGACACACACTGAATATATGTAAGCAGATATGCACTTAGAAATATGTCTAATACTAAATCAATATACCCATGTTTGGTATTGAAATACACATGCTCAGTAATACTAAAACAATAAATGTCATAAATTTCTTTCTTTCTTTCTTGACACGGTGAGTCCATGGATCATCATCAATCACTGTTGGGAATATCACTCCGGGCCAGCAGGAGGAGGCAAAGAGCACCACAGCAAAAGCTGTTAAACTATCACTTCCCTACCCACAATCCCCAGTCATTCGACCAAAGGAAAGGAGAGAAAGGAAGTAACACAAGGTGCGGAGGTGCCTGAGGTTTATGTAGAAAAGAACCTGAAAAAACAGAATTTATGCTTACCTGATAAATTACTTTCTCCAACGGTGTGTCCGGTCCACGGCGTCATCCTTACTTGTGGGAATATCTCTTCCCCAACAGGAAATGGCAAAGAGTCCCAGCAAAGCTGGCCATATAGTCCCTCCTAGGCTCCGCCCACCCCAGTCATTCGACCGACGGACAGGAGGAAAAAATAGGAGAAACCATAGGGTGTCGTGGTGACTGTAGTTAGAGAAAATAATTCATCAGACCTGATTAAAAAACCAGGGCGGGCCGTGGACCGGACACACCGTTGGAGAAAGTAATTTATCAGGTAAGCATAAATTCTGTTTTCTCCAACATTGGTGTGTCCGGTCCACGGCGTCATCCTTACTTGTGGGAACCAATACCAAAGCTTTAGGACACGGATGAAGGGAGGGAGCAAATCAGGTTACCTAAACGGAAGGCACCACGGCTTGCAAAACCTTTCTCCCAAAAATAGCCTCCGAAGAAGCAAAAGTATCAAATTTGTAAAATTTGGCAAAAGTGTGCAGTGAAGACCAAGTCGCTGCCTTACATATCTGATCAACAGAAGCCTCGTTCTTGAAGGCCCATGTGGAAGCTACAGCCCTAGTAGAGTGAGCTGTGATTCTTTCAGAAGGCTGCCGTCCGGCAGTCTCATAAGCCAATCGGATGATGCTTTTAAGCCAAAAGGAAAGAGAGGTAGAAGTTGCTTTTTGACCTCTCCTTTTACCAGAATAGACGACAAACAGAGAAGAAGTTTGTCTGAACTCTTTTGTAGCTTCTAAGTAGAATTTTAGAGCACGGACTACATCTAAATTGTGTAGCAAACGTTCCTTCTTTGAAACTGGATTCGGACACAAAGAAGGTACAACTATCTCCTGATTAATATTTTTGTTGGAAACAACCTTTGGTAGAAAACCAGGCTTAGTACGCAAAACAACCTTATCTGAATGGAACACCAGATAGGGCGGAATACACTGTAGAGCAGATAACTCAGAAACTCTTCTAGCAGAAGAAATAGCAACCAAAAACAAAACTTTCCAAGATAACAACTTAATATCTATGGAATGTAAAGGTTCAAACGGAACCCCTTGAAGAACTGAAAGAACTAGATTTAAACTCCAGGGAGGAGTCAAAGGTCTGTAAACAGGCTTGATCCTAACCAAAGCCTGAACAAATGCTTGAGCATCTGGCACAACTGCCAGTCGTTTGTGTAGTAAGACAGATAAAGCAGAAATCTGTCCCTTTAGAGAACTCGCAGATAATCCTTTATCCAAACCTTCTTGTAGAAAGGAAAGAATCCTAGGAATTTTTATCCTATTCAATGGGAATCCCTTGGATTCACACCAGCAGATATATCTTTTCCATATTTTATGATAAATCTTTCTAGTTACCGGTTTTCTGGCTTGAACCAGAGTATCTATCACGGAATCTGAAAACCAACGCTTTGATAGAATCATGCGTTCAATCTCCAAGCCGTCAGCTGGAGGGAGACCAGATTTGGATGTTCGAATGGACCCTGAACAAGAAGGTCCTGTCTCAAAGGTAGCTTCCATGGTGGAACCGATGACATATTCACCAGGTCTGCATACCAAGTCCTGCGTGGCCACGCAGGAGCTATCAAGATCACTGAGGCCCTCTCCTGTTTGATCCTGGCTACCAGCCTGGGAATGAGAGGAAACGGTGGAAACACATAAGCTAGGTTGAAGGTCCAAGGCGCTACTAGTGCATCCACTAGAGTCGCCTTGGGATCCCTGTATCTGGACCAGTAGCAAGGAACCTTGAAGTTCTGACGAGACGCCATCAGATCCATATCTGGAATGCCCCATAGTTGCGTCAACTGGGCAAAGATCTCCGGGTGGAGTTCCCACTCCCCCGGATGGAATGTCTGACGACTCAAATAATCCGCTTCCCAGTTTTCCACACCTGGAATGTGGATCGCAGATAGGTGGCAGGAGTGATTCTCCGCCCATTGTATTATTTTGGTCACTTCTTTCATCGCCAAGGAACTCCTTGTTCCCCCCTGAGGATTGATATACGCAACAGTCGTCATGTTGTCTGATTGGAATCTTATGAATCTGGCCTTTGCTAGCTGAGGCCAAGCCCTGAGAGCATTGAATATTGCTCTTAGTTCCAGAATGTTTATCGGGAGAAGAGACTCTTCCCGAGACCATAGTACCTGAGCTTTCAGGGATTCCCAGACCGCGCCCCAGCCCACTAGGCTGGCGTCGGTCGTGACGATGACCCACTCTGGACTGCGGAAGCTCATTCCCTGGGACAGGTGATCCTGGGTTAGCCACCAACGGAGTGAGTCTCTGGTCTTCTGATCTACTTGAATCACTGGAGACAAGTCTGTATAGTCCCCATTCCACTGTTTCAGCATGCACAGTTGTAATGGTCTTAGATGAATTTGCGCAAAATGTCCATTGCTGCAACCATCAATCCTACTACTTCCATGCACTGAGCTACGGAAGGACGAGGAATAGAATGAAGAACTTGACAAGCGTTTAGAAGTTTTGACTTTCTGACTTCTGTCAAGAAAATCCTCATTTCTAAGGAATCTATTATTGTTCCCAAGAAGGGAACTCTTGTCGACGGAGACAGGGAACTTTTTTCTATGTTCACCTTCCATCCGTGAGATCTGAGAAAGGCCAGAACGATGTCTGAGTGAGCCTTTGCCTTTGAAAGAGACGACGCTTGTATTAGAATGTCGTCCAAGTACGGTACTACTGCAATGCCCCTTGGTCTTAGAACCTCTAGAAGGGATCCGAGTACCTTTGTTAAAATCCTTGGAGCAGTGGCTAACCTGAATGGGAGGGCCACAAACTGGTAATGTTTGTCCAGAAAGGCGAACCTTAGGAACTGATGATGTTCTTTGTGGATAGGGATATGTAGATACGCATCCTTTAGATCCACGGTAGTCATAAATTGACCTTCCTGAATTGTGGGTAGAATCGTTCGAATGGTTTCCATCTTGAACGATGGTACTCTGAGAAATTTGTTTAGGATCTTTAAATCCAGGATTGGTCTCAAAGTTCCCTCTTTTTTGGGAACTACAAACAGATTTGAGTAAAATCTCATTCCTTGTTCCGCCGATGGAACTGGGTGTATCACTCCCATCTTTAACAGGTCTTCTACACAATGTAAGAATGCCTGTCTCTTTATTTGGTTTGAGGATAAGTGAGACATGTGGAACCTTCCCCTTGGGGGTAGTTCCTTGAATTCCAGAAGATAACCCTGAGAAACTATTTCTAGCGTCCAGGGATCCTGAACATCTCTTGCCCAAGCCTGAGCAAAGAGAGAGAGTCTGCCCCCCACTAGATCCGGTCCCAGATCGGGGGCTACTCCTTCATGCTGTTTTGTTAGCAGCAGCAGGTTTCTTGGCCTGCTTACCCTTGTTCCAGCCTTGCATCGGTTTCCAGGCTGGTTTGGTCTGTGAGGTATTACCCTCTTGCTTAGAGGATGCAGAATTAGAGCCCGGTCCGTTCCTGAAATTACGAAAGGAACGAAAATTAGACTTATTCTTGGCTTTGAAAGGCCTATCTTGTGGGAGGGCGTGGCCCTTTCCCCCAGTGATGTCTGAGATAATCTCTTTCAATTCTGGCCCAAAGAGAGTTTTACCCTTGAAGGGGATATTAAGCAATTTTGTCTTGGATGATACATCCGCTGACCAAGACTTTAGCCAAAGCGCTCTGTGCGCCACAATTGCAAATCCTGAATTTTTCGCCGCTAATCTAGCTATTTGCAAAGCGGCATCTAAAATAAAAGAGTTAGCCAACTTAAGTGCGTGAACTCTATCCATAACCTCCTCATATGGAGTCTCTCTACTGAGCGACTTTTCTAGTTCCTCGAACCAGAAGCACGCTGCTGTAGTGACAGGAACAATGCACGAAATGGGTTGAAGAAGGTAACCTTGCTGTACAAAAATCTTTTTAAGCAAACCCTCCAATTTTTTATCCATAGGATCTTTGAAAGCACAATTATCCTCGATAGGAATAGTAGTGCGCTTGTTTAGAGTAGAAACTGCCCCCTCGACCTTAGGGACTGTCTGCCATAAGTCCTTTCTGGGGTCGACCATAGGAAATAATTTCTTAAATATAGGAGGGGGAACAAAAAGGTATGCCGGGCTTCTCCCATTCCTTATTCACTATGTCCGCCACCCGCTTGGGTATAGGAAAAGCGTCAGGGTGCACCGGAACCTCTAGGAACTTGTCCATCTTGCATAATTTTTCTGGAATGACCAGGTTGTCACAATCATCCAGAGTAGATAACACCTCCTTAAGCAGTGCGCGGAGATGTTCTAATTTAAATTTAAATGTCACAACATCAGGTTCAGCCTGTTGGGAAATTTTTCCTGAATATGAAATTTCCCCATCTGACAAAACCTCCCTCATGGCCCCTTCAGATTGGTGTGAGAGTATGACAGAACAATTATCATCAGCGCCCTCCTGCTCTTCAGTGTTTAAAACAGAGCAATCGCGCTTTCTCTGATATGCAGGCATTTTGGATAAAATATTTGCTATGGAGTTATCCATTACAGCCGTCAATTGTTGCATGGTAATAAGCATTGGCGCGCTAGAAGTACTAGGGGCCTCCTGCGTGGGCAAAACTGGTGTAGACACAGAAGGAGATGATGTAGAACCATGTCTACTCCCTTCATCTGATGAATCATCTTGGGCAACTTCATTATCTGTGACAGTACTGTCCTTACTTTTTTTGGACGCTTTGGCACAATTATCACATAATTTTGAAGGGAGAGACACATTGACGTTCATACATATAGAACATAGCTTATCTGAAGGCACAGACATGTTAAACAGGCTTAAACTTGTCAGTAAAACACACAAACCGTTTTAAAACAAAACCGTTACTGTCTCTTTAAATTTTAAACAGAGCACACTTTATTACTGAATATGTGAAAAAATATGAAGGAATTGTTCAAAATTTACCAAAATTTCACGACAGTGTCTTAAAGCATTAAAAGTATTGCACACCAATTTTCAGAGCTTTAACCCTTAAAATAACGAAACTGGAGCCGGTTACAGTTTTAACCCCTCTACAGTCCCAGCTACAGCCTTTGCTGCGACTTTACCAAGCCCAGAGGGGAATACGATACCAAATGACGCCTTCTAGGAACTTTTCCAACTATCTTCAGGTCCTTACACATGCATCTGCATGTCTTGCTCTCAAAAACAACTGCGCTGTAATGGCGCGTAAATGAGGCTCAGCCTACAACTGGGAAGGCCCTTCCTGACTGGAAAAGGTGTCTAACATAGTGCCTGACGTTAAAAAACGTTCCCCAAGTTTATAAGTGTGAAATACCAGCATAAACATGTATAAAATGCCCAAATAAAGCAATAGATTTTGCCCATAAAAGTGTCTACCAGTTTTATAGCCCATATTAAGCCCTTTATTCTGCTTGAGACTAAGAAAATGGCTTACCGGTCCCCATGAGGGGAAAAGACAGCCTTCCAGCATTACACAGTCTTGTTAGAAATATGGCTAGTCATACCTTAAGCAGAAAAGTCTGCTAACTGTTTCCCCCAACTGAAGTTACTTCATCTCAACAGTCCTATGTGGAAACAGCAAAGGATTTTAGTTACTGTCTGCTAAAATCATCTTCCTCTCACAAACAGAATTCTTCTCTTTTTCTGTTTCAGAGTAAATAGTACATACCAGCACTATTTTAAAATAACAAACTCTTGATAGTAGAATAAAAAACTACAACTAAACACCACATACTCTTAACCATCTCCGTGGAGATGTTGCTTGTGCAACGGCAAAGAGAATGACTGGGGTGGGCGGAGCCTAGGAGGGACTATATGGCCAGCTTTGCTGGGACTCTTTGCCATTTCCTGTTGGGGAAGAGATATTCCCACAAGGATGACGCCGTGGACCGGACACACCAATGTTGGAGAAATACAAGGCAGGCCGTGGACTCACCGTGTCAAGAAATAAATAAATTTATCATCAGGTAAGCATAAATTTTGTTTTCTTTCTAATGACATGGTGGGTCCACGGATCATCATCATTTACTGTTGGGAACCAATATCCAAGCTAGAGGAGGGATAAGACAGGTAACCTAAACAGAAGGCACCACAGCTTGAAGAACCTTTCTCCCAAAAGAAGCCTCAGCCGAGGCAAAAGTATCATATTTATAGAATTTGGAAAAAGTATGCAAAGATGACCATGTTGCAGCCTTGCAAATCTGTTCCACAGAAGCTTCATTTTTGAAGGCCCAGGAAGAAGAGACAGCCCTCGTGGAATGAGCAGTGATTCTCTCAGGAGGTTGCTGTCCAGCAGTCTCATATGCCAAACGAATAACACTCCTCAGCCAAAGGGAAAGTGAAGTAGTCGTAGCTTTATGACCCTTTCTAACGAAGCAGTCATCAACTGCGTCACTACACTGCAGCCGACAGAGCTACAGAATACGCGTCAACAGAAAAAAAAAACACTCCCCTAACAAGGCTCCGCTCCTTTCTAGTATGGACTGGGCCCGAAGTCAAAATAGAGCGGCACTAACACCAAGCATAACTGCAGCGCTACACAGTTCAGGCCGGATCTCAACCAGAGCGAAAATCATTTGAGCCGCCAATAAAAAATAAACGTCTCCCCCACACAGTCTGAGTGCCCTGACAAACTGCCAAATTTAAACCTTACCTAGCTGGGTAAATTAACATCCCTGATAAAACAGTTAACACACTGCAGAAGTGCCAATTTCTCCTGTCTCCCAAGAAAAATAAATATGGCACTTGCCTCAATACGATCTGTCCGGCAGCAGGACAGCTCACCTGGTTTGAGAGGGTCCTTACCTCACATGGACCTGTGGAAGAAGAAGTGTCTGGGAAAGCATACTCAGGCTTTCTGAATAGGGCAGCAAAATCTTGAGAAAGTGCAGTGAGGATTATACCTCACAAGTTCCCAAGTGCTCAAAAGCCACCACTGTCCTACTGAAGAGACTGGCGTGGACTACGGCTAGACCCCAGAAAAGATCAGAGTAAACCTACTCTGCTGTAAAATATAAAATTCTTGATTGAAGAAAAACTTCTTATCAGACACCTAAACTTCACCTCTTACTTCCACTGTAGGCAAAGAGAATGACTGGTGATTGTGGGTAGGGAAATGATATTTAAGAACTTTTGCTGTGGTGCAATTTGCCTCCTCCTGCTGGCCAGGAGTGATATTCCCAACAGTAATTGATGATGATCCGTGGACTCACTGTGTCATTAGAAAGAAATAATACCATATCAAATTGACCAAATAGTTTATTGAGCTATAAAATATGAGTGTATTAAATAGACATTTAATAAAAAATATATATCCCTGTAATTGAGAAATTGAATATTTTAAATATGAAATGAAACTACACTTCTACTCCTGTTGCTCTCTGGTGTCTGATATGGGAATTACAGCCAAGGAAAGTGAATGGCATTACCAGTAACCTATGAGAGGTGAGCTCTGGCTGAAAGGGCGCATCCAGATCCTATTGGAATGACTAAAGAATGAAGGAGTGGCTTATGACTGATATAGGCTTTCACTCTATGCAAGAGGAGACAGCCTCACTTTGTAAGGGAGAGATACACACATTTTGGGCCTATACGTTCTCTGACTCATGGCTGGAACACTCTCTGTGGACAAGAGAGATACTCTGCTCTGTGACCTATACCCTTGCAAAACAAGTGGAATATTCTTTCACATATGACCAATAGAATATCTGGAAGCTGAAACTCTCAATTTAGTCTATAATTAGATTTATTGAGACTTGGTAAGATTTGTGTTGAAAGATTTGGTTATATTGTTAACTAAGCATTGTTGAGTTAGTAGTCCATATTTTGGTTTTGGCGTAAGTGTTGCTGGTTAAATACAAATTGGTTTGGTAACAATTATATGGGATTTTTGTTAAGCGATTCATTTTCAGTTAAGGTCAATTTTTATAAATATTTAATCCATTCATGGGATAATAGACAATATCTAGTGAATAGTAATTTATCTAAATATTTCTATAGCCTGCTTTATATTTTATATTGAGTATTGTTACAACTAGACATATATATTTGGTCATAATTAATACACTATTTATGCATAAATATAATGGACGTGTTTATATTGATTAACTGGTCAGAACTCAGGAATTAATTTAATTTGAGATTAAATATTAATGTTCATAATAATTTTATTGTCATAATTTCTAGAGATCTCAATATCATTCTGGAATACACTATAGAGATTATATAACGTTTCACTGGAGTGTATTGATAAATTCCACTATATTAATTGGATATATTACTGACAATAATGTTAAGATCGATTATTAATATTCATAATTCCATTAATTAAAAATACAAATATTCTTACGTATAATTATATAACACGTTGGAGGTTACTGCTTAGATAGAATTAAATAATATTATAACGTAGTATTTACAGTATAACAAGAGTAACCGTATGTGTCTTTAACCATCTGGCAGCAGTGTTTGCAACAAAGGTTATAGCAATGTTATACATTGTTGTAAATAATGCAACCATTCACTGCTAAAGTCACGTCCAGGCTACCTAGATTTACTGTTCAACAAAGGATATATATATATATATTTTAATGTTATAATATATGCAAATTGGAGAGTTTGAAATTAAAAGTTTATGATGGTTTATTGGAAACCTTTCATTTGAGAAGGGTGTTTTCAAAGTGAAAAGCAGACCAGCTACTCTGCATTTAAACAAACAATAACATTTGACTTTTTATATAGCAAACATTTTAAATAGACTTGTATGCATTTGTACATATGCATAAGACTCTAGAATAGTGATGGCAAACTCTTTTGAGCCTGAGTGCCCAAACTGCAACACGAAAGTAATATCTCAAAGTGCCTAAACTACAATTAAACCCAAATACTGAGGTTTACACACAGACACACATAGTAGATCATACATAAATAAGTGAACAATCAAAAATATACCAAAGCGCCACCCTAGCGGAGGCTGGGTCTGAGTAGGACTATATATAAACTGCCACAAGTAACAATGATAAAAATTACAATTTATTAGACAAATCGTTAAAAACAGTACATTTAAAACATGGATCCATGCAATTAACAATGCCAATAAGAAATAATCATAAAATAATATAAAGGTTATAAAAAAAACAAAAAAAAACTGCAGGATTTAAATGCTATTTAACCCCTTAGTGACCAGAGCACTTTTCCATTTTCTGTCCGTTTGGGACCAAGGCTATTTTTACATTTTTGCGGTGTTTGTGTTTAGCTGTAATTTTCTTCTTACTCATTTACTGTACCCACACATATTATATACCGTTTTTCTCGCCATTAAATGGACTTTCTAAAGATACCATTATTTTCATCATATCTTATAATTTACTATAAAAAAAATGATAAAATATGAGGAAAAATGGAAAAAAACACACTTTTTCTAACTTTGACCCCCAAAATCTGTTACACATCTACAACCACCAAAAAACACCCATGCTAAATAGTTTCTAAATTTTGTCCTGAGTTTAGAAATACCCAATGTTTACATGTTCTTTGCTTTTTTTGCAAGTTATAGGGCCATAAATACAAGTAGCACTTTGCTATTTCCAAACCATTTTTTTCCAAAATTAGCGCTAGTTACATTAGAACACTGATATCTTTCAGGAATCCCTGAATATCCCTTGACATGTATATATTTTTTTTTTGTAGACATCCCAAAGTATTGATCTAGGCCAATTTTGGTATATTTCATACCACCATTTCACCGCCAAATGCGATCAAATACAAAAAATTGTTCACTTTTTCACAAATTTTTTCACAAACTTTAGGTTTCTCACTGAAATCATTTACAAACAGCTTGTGCAATTATGGCATAAATGGTTGTAAATTCTTCTCTGGGATCCCCTTTGTTCAGAAATAGCACACATATATGGCTTTGGCGTTGCTTTTTGGTAATTAGAAGGCCGCTAAATGCCACTGCGCACCACAAGTGTATCATGCCCAGCAGTTAAGGGGTTAATTAGGGAGCTTTTAGGGAGCTTGTAGGGTTAATTTTAGCTTTAGTGTAGTGTAGTAGACAACCCCAAGTATTGATCTAGGCACATTTTGGTATATTTCATGCCACCATTTCACCGCCAAATGCGATCAAATTAAAAAAAACGTAAAATTTTTCACAATTTTAGGTTTCTCACTGAAATCATTTACAAACAGCTTGTGCAATTATGGCACAAATGGTTGTAAATGCTTGTCTGGGATCCCCTTTGTTCAGAAATAGCAGACATATATGACTTTGGCGTTGCTTTCTGGTAATTAGAAGGCCACTAAATCCTGTTGCGCCTCACACGTGTATTATGGCTAGCAGTGAAAGGGTTAATTAGGGAGTTTGTAGTGAGCTTGCAGGGTTAATTTTAGCTTTAGTGTAGAGATCAGCCTCCCATCTGACACATCCCACCCCCTGATCCCTCCCAAACAGCTCCCTTCCCTCCCCCACCCCACAATTGTCCCCGCCATCTTAAGTACTGGCAGAAAGTCTGCCAGTACTAAAATAAAAGGGTTTTTAAAAAAAAAATGAAATTTTTTTTAGCATATTTACATATGCTACTGTGTAGGATCCCCCCCTTAGCCCCCAACCTCCCTGATCCCCCCCCCAAAACCGCTCTCTAACCCTCCCCTCTGCCTTATTGGGGGCCATCTTGGGTACTGGCAGCTGTCTGCCAGTACCCAGTTTACAATAAAAAATGCTTTTTTTTTGTTTTTTTTGTTTTTTTCTGTAGTGTAGCTTCCCCCCCCCACCCCACCCCCCACAGACAAACCCCCACCACCTTGCTGATTGTTTAAAATTTTATTTTTTTATATATTTTTTATTTCCCATTTTCTGCAGTGTAGCGGTTCCCACCCGCTCCCTCCCCGTGCACGCGCCCGCCCCCACCCTCCCGTGCACGCGCGCCCGCCCCCACCCTCCCGTGCACGCGCGCGCGCCCCCAGCCACCCCCGCCCACGATCCCGCCCCCCTTCACATCCACATGGCCATCGATGGCCGCCACCCGCCTCCCGGTCCGGCTCCCACCCACCAACGCAGGTAGCCACCGATCTCCGGTGCAGAGAGGGCCACAGAGTGGCTCTCTCTGCACCGGATGACTTAAAAAGGTTATTGCAGGATGCCTCCATATCGAGGCATCACTGCAATAACCGGAAAGCAGCTGGAAGCGAGCAGGATCGCTTCCAGCTGCTTTCCACACTGAGGACGTGCAGGGTACGTTCTCAGGCATTAACTGCCTTTTTTCTGAGGACGTACCCTGCACGTCCTCAGTCGTTAAGGGGTTAAACAAAAGTATCCTGGTAAATACAGTGTCAGTAATATGACAGGATGAGCGGTCACAAATGGTGTAGATAAATGAAAGCTCACAGTGTAAACTTCAATTATGTGCTTAACAAATGATTCACAGGCGGACTGCAAATTATACAAGTGGTAAATTCAATTGACTGTCAATGATCAATGATTGAATACTTTGCAAGTTCAAACAAATGAAAAATAAAAGTAAACACAGTGATGCTCCAAACTAAGTGTCCAAAAAATGGGTCAATATTAAAGTGATCCAGGTACACATAAAAGTGCAAAAAATGATAAAAAAAAATGATATATGCACAATATGTGAAAAAATATAGTGCACTATTGTTTCTCTGAAATAGAAAATACAAAACAAAAATGAAGTGAAAAAATGTGTCTTTATGCGGAAAAAAGTGTCTTTGTAACGAGGCAAAATCCAAAATGAGGTGAATCTAAAACTTGAAGTTTATCAGAAAGTACTTAGGTATCCAAACTTCAATGGTGTATGTCAATAACGGCTCCCATATTCAGTATATAAGTGTTATGTGATCTTCTTTTAACGAAAAGATAGTTTCAAACGTTGGTTCTGAATAATCCTTCTGTCAAAGGAAAAGTATATAATAGTCTAGATTGTTTTTCAAAAGTTTAAATATCAGAATTATCATTACCAGTCAACGCGTTTCGGTCTCACAGTGACCTTTATCAAGACTGGTTTTTAAATTGGAGAGTGGTCTTTTTTACCCTACTACTTGTTAACAGCTGTATCGTAATACCGGAAGTGTTTGCTAAGTAGTTCCGGTTGTTTTTAAAAATAGTGAATTCTATTAAAACATAAATTGTTCTAGAATAGTGTTTTGAATGTGAAGTACAAAATCCTTATTTCACTTTAAATGAATTAATTTAAATAGATAAATTTATACATTATGTAAACTGATCGAGCCTTTCAGGGCCTCGATCCGATATGCAGCGTCGCCCGCAAAAGCCGGCAACGCCAAATTTTGCGCTGATTTGGTATCACATATGCGGCGTAACCTAGAAGTTACGCTCGTATACTTCTGCCTTCGGCCGTAGTTTTTTGGCCCATAGAGAGGTATACCAAACCAGCGCAGTTTGGTATCCAATATACAGCGTAAGGACTTACGTGGCGAAAATGGAGAAATCTTACTCCATTTTCACCTCACCACAAATTGCAGGCGTAGTAAGCCTTACTCTGTGTATTGGAGCCCCGTAGCTCCCTAAACTACCTGCTAAATAAAACCTAACACCTAACGCATGCGCAATGTCTATCTACCTGTCAACCGCGATCCCCCGCCGCAATCCCTAATAAAGTATTTAACGCCTAAACCACCGCTCCCGGACCCGCCGCCACCTACATTAAATGTATAACCCCCTAATGTGAGCCCCTAACCCGCCGCCTCTACATTACCTACCCCCTAATGTGAGCCCTTTACACCGCCCCCATCTACATTACCTACCCCCTAATGTGAGCCCCTTACACCGCCGCCATCTACATTACCTACCCCCTAATGTGAGCCCCTTACACCGCTGCCACCTACATTACCTACCCCCTAATGTGAGCTCCTACCCCGCCGCCAGCTATATTAAAAACAGAATTTATGCTTACCTGATAAATTACTTTCTCCAACGGTGTGTCCGGTCCACGGCATCATCCTTACTGGGATGAATATCTCTTCCCCAACAGGAAATGGCAAAGAGTCCCAGCAAAGCTGTCCATATAGTCCCTCCTAGGCTCCACCCACCCCAGTCATTCGACCGACGGACAGGAGGAAAAAAACAGGAGAAACTATAGGGTGCCGTGGTGACTGTAGTTAGAGAAAATAATTCATCAAACCTGATTAAAAAACCAGGGCGGGCCGTGGACCGGACACACCGTTGGAGAAAGTAATTTATCAGGTAAGCATAAATTCTGTTTTCTCCAACATTGGTGTGTCCGGTCCACGGCGTCATCCTTACTTGTGGGAACCAATACCAAAGCTTTAGGACACGGATGAAGGGAGGGAGCAAATCAGGTTACCTAAACAGAAGGCACCACGGCTTGCAAAACCTTTCTCCCAAAAATAGCCTCTGAAGAAGCAAAAGTATCAAATTTGTAAAATTTGGCAAAAGTGTGCGGTGAAGACCAAGTCGCTGCCTTACATATCTGATCAACAGAAGCCTCGTTCTTGAAGGCCCATGTGGAAGCCACAGCCCTAGTGGAGTGAGCTGTGATTCTTTCTGGAGGCTGCCGTCCGGCAGTCTCGTAAGCCAATCGGATGATGCTTTTAAGCCAAAAGGAAAGAGAGGTAGAAGTCACTTTTTGACCTCTCCTTTTACCAGAATAGACGACAAACAGAGAAGAAGTTTGTCTGAACTCTTTTGTAGCTTCTAAATAGAATTTTAGAGCACGGACTACGTCTAAATTGTGTAACAAACGTTCCTTCTTTGAAACTGGATTCGGACACAAAGAAGGAACAACTATCTCCTGGTTAATATTTTTGTTAGAAACAACCTTTGGAAGAAAACCAGGCTTAGTACGCAAAACAACCTTATCTGCATGGAACACCAGATAGGGCGGAGAACACTGCAGAGCAGATAACTCAGAAACTCTTCTAGCAGAAGAAATAGCAACCAAAAACAAAACTTTCCAAGATAACAACTTAATATCTATGGAATGTAGAGGTTCAAACGGAACCCCTTGAAGAACTGAAAGAACTAGATTTAAACTCCAGGGAGGAGTCAAAGGTCTGTAAACAGGCTTGATCCTAACCAGAGCCTGAACAAATGCTTGAACATCTGGCACAGCTGCCAGTCATTTGTGTAATAAAAGACAGATAAAGCAGAAATCTGTCCCTTTAGAGAACTCGCTGATAATCCTTTATCCAAACCCTCTTGTAGAAAGGAAAGGATCTTAGGGATTTTGATCTTATTCCATAAGAATCCCTTGGATTCACACCAGCAGATATATCTTTTCCATATTTTATGGTAAATGTTTCTAGTTACCGGTTTTCTGGCTTGAACTAGAGTATCTATCACAGAATCTGAAAACCCACGCTTTGATAGAATCAAGCGTTCAATTTCCAAGCCGTCAGCTGGAGGGAGACCAGATTTGGATGTTCGAATGGACCCTGTACAAGAAGATCCTGTCTCAAAAGGTAGCTTCCATGGTGGCACCGATGACATATTCACCAGGTCTGCATACCAAGTCCTGCGTGGCCACGCAGGAGCTATCAAGATCACCGAGGCCCTCTCCTGCTTCATCCTGGCTACCAGCCTGGGAATGAGAGGAAACGGTGGAAACACATAGGCTAGGTTGAAGGTCCAAGGCACTACTAGTGCATCCACTAGAGTCGCCTTGGGATCCCTGGATCTGGACCCGTAGCAAGGAACCTTGAAGTTCTGACGAGACGCCATCAGATCCATATCTGGAATGCCCCATAATTGAGTCAACTGGGCAAAGATCTCCGGGTGGAGTTCCCACTCCCCCGGATGGAATGTCTGACGACTCAAATAATCCGCCTCCCAGTTTTCCACACCTGGGATGTGGATCGCAGATAGGTGGCAGGAGTGATCCTCTGCCCATTTTATTATTTTGGTCACTTCTTTCATCGCCAGGGAACTCCTTGTTCCCCCCTGATGATTGATATAAGCAACAGTCGTCATGTTGTCTGATTGGAATCTTATGAATCTGAATATCGCTCTCAGTTCCAGAATGTTTATCGGGAGAAGAGACTCTTCCGAGACCATAGTCCCTGAGCTTTCAGGGATTCCCAGACCGCGCCCAGCCCACTAGACTGGCGTCGTTCGTGACGATGACCCACTCTGGTCTGCGGAAGCTCATTCCCTGGGACAGGTGGTCCAGGGTTAGCCACCAACGGAGTGAGTCTCTGGTCTTCTGATCTACTTGAATCACTGGAGACAAGTCTGTATAGTCCCCATTCCACTGTTTCAGCATGCACAGTTGTAATGGTCTTAGATGAATTCGCGCAAAAGGAACTATGTCCATTGCTGCAACCATCAATCCTACTACTTCCATGCACTGAGCTACGGAAGGACGAGGAATAGAATGAAGAACTTGACAAGCATTTAGAAGTTTTGACTTTCTGACTTCTGTCAGGAAAATCCTCATTTCTAAAGAATCTATTATTGTTCCCAAGAAGGGAACTCTTGTCGACGGAGACAGGGAACTTTTTTCTATGTTCACCTTCCATCCGTGAGATCTGAGAAAGGCCAGAACGATGTCTGTGTGAGCCTTTGCCTTTGAAAGAGACGACGCTTGTATTAGAATGTCGTCCAAGTACGGTACTACTGCAATGCCCCTTGGTCTTAGAACCGCTAGAAGGGATCCGAGTACCTTTGTGAAAATCCTTGGAGCAGTGGCTAACCCGAATGGGAGGGCCACAAACTGGTAATGTTTGTCCAGAAAGGCGAACCTTAGGAACTGATGATGTTCTTTGTGGATAGGAATATGTAGATACGCATCCTTTAGATCCACGGTAGTCATAAATTGATCTTCCTGCATTGTGGGTAGAATCGTTCGAATGGTTTCCATTTTGAACGATGGTACTCTGAGAAATTTGTTTAGGATCTTTAAATCCAGAATTGGTCTGAAAGTTCCCTCTTTTTTGGGAACTACAAACAGATTTGAGTAAAATCCCATTCCTTGTTCCGCCGTTGGAACTGGGTGTATCACTCCCATCTTTAACAGATCTTCTACACAATGTAAGAATGCCTGTCTCTTTATTTGGTTTGAGGATAAGTGAGACATGTGGAACCTTCCCCTTGGGGGTAGTTCCTTGAATTCCAGAAGATAACCCTGAGAAACTATTTCTAGTGTCCAGGGATCCTGAACATCTCTTGCCCAAGCCTGAGCAAAGAGAGAGAGTCTGCCCCCTACTAGATCCGGTCCCGGATCGGGGGCTACTCCTTCATGCTGTTTTGTTAGCAGCAGCAGGCTTCTTGGCCTGCTTACCCTTGTTCCAGCCTTGCGTCGGTTTCCAGGCTGGTTTGGTTTGAGAGGCATTACCCTCTTGTTTAGAGGATGCAGAGTTAGAGGCCGGTCCGTTCCTGAAATTGAGAAAGGAACGAAAATTAGACTTATTCTTGGCTTTGAAAGGCCTATCTTGTGGGAGGGCATGGCCCATTCCCCCAGTGATGTCTGAAATAATCTCTTTCAATTCTGGCCCAAAGAGAGTCTTACCCTTGAAGGGGATATTAAGCAATTTTGTCTTGGAAGATACATCTGCTGACCAAGACTTTAGCCAAAGCGCTCTGCGCGCCACAATTGCAAACCCTGAATTTTTCGCCGCTAATCTAGCTAGTTGCAAAGTGGCATCTAAAATAAAAGAATTAGCCAACTTGAGTGCGTGAACTCTGTCCATACCCTCCTCATACGGAGTCTCTCTACTGAGCGACTTTTCTAGTTCCTCGAACCAGAACCACGCTGCTGTAGTGACAGGAACAATGCACGAAATGGGTTGCAGGAGGTAACCTTGCTGTACAAAAATCTTTTTAAGCAAACCCTCCAATTTTTTATCCATAGGATCTTTGAAAGCACAATTATCCTCGATAGGAATAGTAGTGCGCTTGTTTAAAGTAGAAACTGCCCCCTCGACCTTAGGGACTGTCTGCCATAAGTCCTTTCTGGGGTCGACCATAGGAAATAATTTCTTAAATATAGGAGGGGGGACAAAAGGTATGCCGGGCTTCTCCCACTCCTTATTCACTATATCCGCCACCCGCTTGGGTATAGGAAAAGCGTCAGGGTGCACCGGAACCTCTAGGAACTTGTCCATCTTGCATAATTTTTCTGGAATGACCAGGTTGTCACAATCATCCAGAGTAGATAACACCTCCTTAAGCAGTGCGCGGAGATGCTCTAATTTAAATGTCACAACATCAGGTTCTGCCTGTTGAGAAATTTTACCTGAATCTGAAATTTCACCATCCGACAAAACCTCCCTCATGACCCCTTCAGATTGGTGTGAAGGTATGACAGAGCAATTATCATCAGCGCCCTCCTGCTCTACAGTATTTAAAACAGAGCAATCACGCTTTCTCTGATATGCAGGCATTTTGGATAAAATATTTGCTATGGAGTTATCCATTACTGCCGTTAATTGTTGCATAGTAATAAGCATTGGCGCGCTAGAAGTACTAGGGGCCTCCTGCGTGGGCAAAACTGGTGTAGACACAGAAGGAGATTATGTAGAACTATGTGTACTCCCTTCATCTGATGAATCATCTTGGGCAACTTTACTATCTGTGGCAATAATGTCCTTACTTTGTTTGGACGCTATGGCACAATTATCACACAATTTTGAAGGGGGACACACATTGATCTTCAAACATATAGAACATAGCTTATCTGAAGGTGCAGACATGTTAAACAGGCTTAAACTTGTCAAAAAAGTACAAAAACCGTTTTAAAACAAAACCGCTACTGTCTCTTTAAAATTTTTAACAGTGCACACTTTATTACTGAATATGTGAAAAAGTATGAAGGAATTGTTCAAAATTTACCAAATTTTCACCACAGTGTCTTAAAGCATTCAAAGTAATGCACACCAATTTTCAGAGCTTTAACCCTTAAAATAAAGAAACCGGAGCCGGTTACAGTTTTAACCCCTCTACAGTCCCAGCTACAGCCTTTGCTGTGACTTTACCAAACCCAGGGGGGAATACGATACCAGATGAAGCCTTCTAGGAACTTTTCCAACTACTTTCAGATCCTCACACATGCATCTGCATGTCTTGCTCTCAAAAGTAACTGCGCAGTAATGGCGCGAAAATTAGGCTCAGCCTACAACTGGGAAGGCCCTTCCTGACTGGAAAGGTGTCTAACACAGTGCCTGACGTTAAAAAACTTTCCCCAAGCTTATAAGTGTGAATTACAAGCATAAACATGTATAAAATGCCCAAATAAAGCAATCGATTTTGCCCATAAAAGTGTCTACCAGTTTTATAGCCCATATTAAGCCCTTTATTCTGCTTGAGACTAAGAAAATGGCTTACCGGTCCCCATGAGGGGAAATGACAGCCTTCCAGCATTACACAGTCTTGTTAGAAATATGGCTAGTCATACCTTAAGCAGAAAAGTCTGCTAACTGTTTCCCCCAACTGAAGTTACTTCATCTCAACAGTCCTATGTGGAAACAGCAAACGATTTTAGTTACTGTCTGCTAAAATCATCTTCCTCTCACAAACAGAACTCTTCATCTTTTTCTGTTTCAGAGTAACTAGTACATACCAGCACTATTTTAAAATAACAAACTCTTGATAGTAGAATTAAAAAACTACAACTAAACACCACATACTCTTAACCATCTCCGTGGAGATGTTGCCTGTGCAACGGCAAAGAGAATGACTGGGGTGGGCGGAGCCTAGGAGGGACTATATGGACAGCTTTGCTGGGACTCTTTGCCATTTCCTGTTGGGGAAGAGATATTCCCACAAGTAAGGATGATGCCGTGGACCGGACACACCAATGTTGGAGAAATTAACTCCTAATCTAATCCCCCTACCCCGCCGCCAGCTATATTAAAATTAACCCCTAATTTAATCCCCCTACACCGCCGCCAGCTATATTAAATACATTAACCCCTAATCTAATCCCCCTAAAGTAATCAGCTCTATTACTAGACCTTAAAAGGGCCTTTTGCGTGACATTGCCCCAAAGTAACAGCTCTATTGCCAGCCCTTAAAAGGGCTTTTTGCGGGGCATTTCCCCAAAGTAATCAGCTCTTTTACCAGCCCTTAAAAGGGCTTTTTGTGGGGCATTGTCACAAAGTAATCAGCTCTTTTGCCTCTAATCTAAATCCCCCTACACCGCCGCCACCTATAATAAATGTATTACCCCCTAATCTAATCCCCCTACACTGCCGCCACCTATATTAACCCTAATTATATTAGGGTTAATATAGTTATTATATTATATATATTAACGATATTAACCCTAATTATATTAGGGTTAATATAGTTAATATCATTATTATATTATATATATATTAACCCTATCTAACTCTAACACCCCTAACTTAATTATTATTAAAATAAATCTAAATAAAATTAATAATATTAACTAAATTATTCCTATTTAAATCTCAATACTTACCAATAAAATAAACCCTAAGATAGCTACAATATAATTAATAATTACATTGTAGCTATTTTACGGTTTATACTTATTTAACAGGTAACTTGGTATTTATTTTCACTAGGTACAATAGCTATTAAATAGTTAATAACTATTTAATAGCTACATAGTTAAAATAATTACTAATTTACCTGTAAAATAAATCCTAACCTAAGTTACAAATACACCTACACTATCAATAAATTAATTAAATAAAACTACAAATATCTAAACTAAAATATAATTAAATACACTAAACTAAATTACAAAAAAAACAAACACTAAATTACAAAAAATAAAAAAAAGATTACAAGATTTTTAAGCTATTTACACCTATTCTAAGCCCCCTAATAAAATAATAAAGCCCCCTAAAATAAAAAAAATTTCCCTACCCTATTCCAAATTACAAAAGTTAACAGCTCTATTACAAGCCCTTAAAATGGCCTTTTGCGGGGCATGCCCCAAAGTAATCAGCTCTTTTGCCTGTAAAAAACCCCACAATACCACCCCCCAACATTACAACCCACCAACCATATACCCCTACTCTAAACCCACCCAAACCCCCCTTAAAAAAAACTAACACTAAGCCCCAGAAGATCTCCCTACATTGAGTCGTCTTCACCCAGCCAGGCCGAACTCTTCATCCAATCCAGGCGATGTCTTCATCCAAGCGGCAAAGAAGAAGTCTTCCATCCCGGCGATGTCTTCATCCAAGCAGCAAAGAAGAAGTCTTCCATCCCGGTGATGTCTTCATCCAAGCGGCAAAGAAGAGGTCCTCCATCGGGGCGAAGTTTTCCTCCAAGCGGCATCTTCAATCTTCTTTCTTCGGACCTCCGACGTGGAACATCCAGCTGGCCCGACAACTGAAAGACGAATTAAGTTTCCTTTAAATAACATCCAAGATGGCGTCCCTCGAATTCCGATTGGCTGATAGGATTCTATCAGCCAATTGGAATTAAGGTAAGAAAATCTGATTGGCTGATTCAATCGGCCAATCAGATTCATGTTCAATCCGATTGGCTGATCCAATCAGATTGAGCTCGCATTCTATTGGCTGATTGGAACAACGTTAGGAAGAAACCCAGGTTTGGTACGCAAAACCACCTTATCTGCATGGAAAACAAGGTAAGGTGAATCACACTGTAAAGCAGATAGCTCAGAAACTCTTCGAGCCAAAGAGATAGCTACTAAAAACAAAACTTTGCAAGATAGAAGCTTAATATCTATGGAATGCATAGGTTCAAACGGAACCCCTTGAAGAACTTTAAGAACTAAGTTTAGGCTCAATGGTGGAGCAACAGGTTTGAATACAGGCTTGATCCTGACCAAGGCCTGACTAAATGCTTAAACGTCTGGGGCATCTGCCAGACGTTTGTGTAACAGAATAGACAAAGCAGATATTTGTCCATTTAAGGAACTAGCTGATAATCCCTTCTCCAATCCTTCTTGAGAAAGGACAATATTCTAGGAATCCTAATCTTACTCCATGAGTAACCTTTGGATTCGCACCAATAAAGGTATTTGCGTCAAATCTTATGTTAGATCTTCCTGGTGACAGGCTTTCTAGCCTGAATTAGGGTATCAATGACCGACTCAGAGAAACCACGCTTTGATAGAATCAGGCGTTCAATCTCCAAGCAGTCAGACGCAGAGAAATTAGATTTGGATGCGTGAATGGACCTTGGATTAGAAGGTCCTGCCTCATTGGAAGAGTCCACGGTGGGACCGATGACATGTCCACTAGGTCTGCATACCAAGTCATGCGTGGCCACGCAGGTGCTATCAGAATCACTGAAGCTCTCTCCTGCTTGATTCTGGCAACCAGACGTGGGAGGAGTGGAAACGGTGGAAATACATAGGCCAGATTGAAGGACCAAGGCACTGCTAGAGCATCTATCAGTACCGCCTGGGGATCCCGGGACCTGGACCCGTAACAAGGAAGTTTGGCATTCTGACGGGACGCCATCAGATCCAATTCTGGTGTGCCCCATAGATGAGTCAGCTGGGCAAATACCTCCGGATGGAGTTCCCACTCCCCCGGATGAAAAGTCTGACGACTTAGGAAATCCGCCTCCCAGTTCTCTACTCCTGGGATATGGATTGCTGAGAGATGGCAAGAGTGATCCTCCGCCCATCGGATTATTTTGGTTACCTCCATCATCGCTAGAGAACTCTGTGTTCCTCCTTGATGATTGATATAAGCTACAGTTGTGATGTTGTCCGACTGAAATCTGATGAATTAGGCCTGAGCAAGCAGAGGCCACGCCTGAAGCGCATTGAAAATCGCTCTCAGTTCTAGAATGTTTATCGGGAGGAGAGTTTCCTCCCGAGACCATAAGCCCTGTGCTTTCAGGGAGTTCCAGAATGCACCCCAGCCTAGCAGGCTGGCATCTGTCGTTACTATGAGCCACTCTGGCCTGCGAAAACACATTCCCTGAGACAGGTGGTCCTGAGACAACCACCAGAGAAGAGAATCTCTGGTTTCCTGGTCCAGATGCAGCTGAGGAGATAAATCTGCATAATCCCCATTCCACTGTTTGAGCATGCATAGTTGCAGTGGTCTGAGGTGTAGGCGGGCAAAAAGGACTATGTCCATTGCCGCTACCATGAGTCCGATTACCTCCATACACTGAGCCACTGATGGCCGAGGAATGGAATGAAGAGGTCGGCAAGTGGTTAAGAGTTTTGATTTTCTGACCTCCGTCAGAAATATTTTCATTTCTACCGAGTCTATCAGAGTCCCTAGGAAGGAAACTCTTGTGAGAGGGAAGCGAGAACTCTTTTTTATGTTCACCTTCCACCCGTGAGATCTCAGAAAAGCCAACACGATGTCCGTGTGAGACTTGGCTAGCTGGAAAGTCGACGCCTGAATTAAGATGTCGTCTAGATAAGGCGCCACTGCTATGCCCCACGGTCTTAGAACCGCCAGAAGGGACCCTAGCACCTTTGTGAAAATTCTGGGAGCCGTGGCCAACCCGAAGGGAAGTGCCACAAACTGGTAATGCCTGTCCAGAAAGGAGAATCTGAGGAATTGATATTGATCTCTGTGAATAGGGATGTGTAGATATGCATCCTTTAAGTCCACGGTAGTCATATATTGACCCTCCTGGATCAGAGGTAGAATAGTCCGAATAGTCTCCATCTTGAATGATGGTACTTTGAGGAATTTGTTTAGAATTTTGAGATCCAAGATTGGTCTGAAAGTTCCCTCGTTTTTGGGATCCACAAACAGGTTTGAGTAAAACCCTAGCCCTTGTTCCTCTTTGGAACTGGGCGGATCACTCCCATGGTATGTAGGTCTTCTACACAGCATAAGAACGCCTCTCTCTTTGTCTGGTTTGCAGACAATTGAGAAATGTGAAATCTCCCCCTTGGAGGGGAGTGCTTGAAGCCCAGAAGATATCCCTGGGACACAATTTCTAAAGCCCAAGAATCGTGAACATCTCTTGCCCAAGCCTGAGCGAAGAGAGAGAGAGAGTCTGCCCCCTACTAGATCCGGTCCCGGATCGTGGGCTACCCCTGCATGCTGTCTTGGAGGCAGCTGCAGGCTTCTTGGCCTGTTTACCCTTGTTCCATGCCTGGTTAGGTCTCCAGACTTGGATTGGGCAAAATTCCCCTCTTGCTTTGCAGCAGGGGAAGCTGAAACGGGACCACCCTTGAAGTTCCGAAAGGAACGAAAATTATTTTGTTTGGTCCTCATTTTATTTGTTCTATCCTGAGGGAGGGCATGGCCTTTCCCTCCAGTGATGTCTGAAATAATCTCTTTCAGTTCAGGCCCGAATAGGGTCTTTCCTTTGAAAGGGATGTTCAAAAGTGGAACACCAGATAAGGTGAATCACACTGTAAGGCAGATAATTCTGAGACTCTTCGAGCAGAAGAGATAGCTACCAAAAACAAAACTTTCCAAGATAACAACTTAATATCTATGGAATGTAAAGGTTCAAACAGAACCCCTTGAAGAACTGAAAGAACTAGATTTAGACTCCATGGCGGAGCCACAGGTTTATAGACAGGCTTGATTCTGACTAAAGCCTGTGCAAACGCTTGAACGTCCGGTACCTCTGCCAGACGCTTGTGCAAAAGGACAGAGCAGATATCTGTCCCTTTAAAGAACAAGCCGACAATCCTTTCTCCAAACCGTCTTGGAGAAAAGACAATATCCTGGTAATCCTAATCTTACTCCATGAGTGACCCTTGAATTCACACCAACAAAGATATTTCCACCATATCTTATGGTAGACTTTCCTGGTGACAGGCTTTCTAGCCTGGATCAGAGTATCTAAAACTGACTCAGAAAAACCACGCTTTGAAAGAATTAAGCGTTCAATCTCCAAGCAGTCATTAGTGAAACTAGATTTGGATGCTTGAACGGACCCTGTATTAGCAGTTCCTACCTCATTGGCAGTGTCCATGGTGGAACAGATGACATGTCCACTAGGTCTGCATACCAAGTCCTGCATGGCCACGCAGGCGCTATCAAAATCACTGACGCCTTCTCCTGCTTGATTCTGGCGATCAGACGAGGGAGAAGAGGAAACGGTGGGAAAACATAAGCCAGATTGAAGGACTAAGGCGCTACTAGAGCATCTATCTGGATCCGTAGAGAGGAAGCTTGGTGTTCTGACGGGACGCCATCAGGTCCAACTCTGGAATGCCCCATAGCTGAGTCAGCTGGGCAAATACCTCCGGGTGGAGTTCCCACTCCCCCGGGTAAAAAGTCTGACGACTTAGAAAATCCGCCTCCCAGTTGACTACACCTGGGATGTGAATTGCTGAGAGATGGCAGGAGTGGGCCTCCGCCCACCTGATTATTTTGGTTACTTCCCTCAACGCTAGAGAACTCTTTGTTCCCCCCTGATGATTGATGTAAGCTACAGTCGTAATGTTGTCCGACTGAAATCTTATGAATTTGGCCGCAGCTAGGTGAGGCCATGCCTGAAGCGCGTTGAATATCGCCCTCAGTTTGAGCTACAGATGGCCGAGGAATGGAATGAAGAACTCGGCAAGTAGTTAAGTTTCAACTTTCTGACCTCCGTCAGAAATATTTTCATTTCTACCGAATCTATTGGTGTTCCTAGGAAGGGAACCCTTGTGAGTGGGGACAGGGAACTCTTTTTGATGTTCACCTTCCACCCGTGAGACCTTAGAAAGGCCAATACAATCTCTGTGTGAGCCTTGGCTCTGTGAAAAGACGGCGCCTGAATTAAGATGTCGTCCAAATAAGGCGCCACTGCTATGCCCCGCGGTCTTAGAACCGCCAGAAGGGACCCTAGCACCTTTGTGAAAATTCTGGGAGCAGTGGCTAAACCGAATGGAAGAGCCACAAACTGATAATGCTTGTCTAGAAAAGCGAACCGGAGGAACTGATGATGATCTTTGTGGATTGGGATATGCAGGTACGCATCCTTTAGATCCACGGTAGTCATATATTGACCTTCCTGGATCATAGGTAAGATTGTCCGAATGGTCTCCATCTTGAATGATGAGACTGAGGAATTTGTTTAGAAATTTGAGATCCAGGATTGGTCTGAAAGTTCCTTCTTTTTTGGGAACCACAAACATGTTTGAGTAAAACCCCAGCCCTTGTTCCGCAATTGGAACTGGGTGGAACACTCCCATTGTATGTAGGTCATCTACACAGCGTAAGAACGCCTCTTTCTTTGTCGTGTCTGTAGACAGACGAGAAATATGGAACCTTCCCCTTGGAGGGAAGTCCTTGAATTCTAGAAGATATCCCTGGGTAACAATCACTAAAGCCCAGAGATCGAGAACATCTCTTGCCCAGGCCTGAGCGAAGAGAGAAAGTCTGCCCCCTACTAGATCCGGTTGCGGATCGGGGGCTACCCCGTCATGCTGTCTTGGTAGCAGCTGCAGGCTTTTTGGCCTGTTTACCCTTGTTCCAGCCCTGATAAGGCTTCCAGGTTGCCTTGGGCTGTGAAGCGTTACCCTCTTGCTTTGCAGCTGTAGAGGCTGAAGCGGGACCGCTCCTGAAATTACGAAAGGAACGAAAATTAGCTTTGTTTTTAGCCTTAAAAGGCTTGTCCTGGGGGAGAGCATGGCCCTTTCCCCGGTGATTTCTGAAATAATCTCTTTCAATTCTGGCCCGTAAAGGGTCTTTCCCTTGAAAGGGATATTTAACAATTTGGATTTTGAAGACACATCTGCCGACCATGACTTGAGCCAAAGCGCTCTGCGTGCCATAATGGCGAAGCCTGAATTTTTTGCCGCCAACTTAGCTAATTGCAAAGCGGCATCTGTGATAAATGAATTAGCCAGCTTTAGAGCCTTAATTCTATCCATAATTTCGTCATATGAGGACTCCGTCTGGAGCGACTCCTCCAGCGCCTCAAACCAGAAAGCCGCAGCAGTAGTTACAGGAACAGTGCAGGCAATAGGTTGGAGAAGAAAGCCTTGTTGAACAAAGATTTTCTGAAGTAAACCTAACTTTTTATCCATAGGATCTTTAAAAGCACAACTGTCTTCAATTGGTATGGTTGTGCGCTTAGCAAGTGTCGAAACAGCCCCCTCTACCTTAGGGACCGTCTGCCACGAGTCCCGCCTAGGGTCAGTTATGGGGAACATTTTCTTAAAAATAGGTGGGGGGACAAAAGGGACATTATGTTAATAGTGAAAGACAGCACCTTTATTTTCCTTTCTGGGGCACAGGAAAGGGTTAGCCAAACCCCAGTATGTATTCAAAAAAAGTGGTTTTCCAGCCTCCAGTAAATTTAAAATACCTTTATTAGTTTCTTACAGGGTCCATCATATCAACCAACAACGTTTCAAACCTATTCCAGGTTCTTAATCATGATTAAGAACCTGGAATAGGTTTGAAACGTTGTTGGTTGATATGATGGACCCTGTAAGAAACTAATAAAGGTCTTTTAAATTTACTGGAGGCTGGAAAACCACTTTTTTTGGGGACAAAAGGGACACCTGGTCTATCCCACTCCCTAGTAACAATATCCGCAACCCTCTCAGGGATTGGAAAAGCATCAATGTATACAGGAACCTCTAGGTACTTGTCCATTTTACACTACTTCTCTGGGACCACCATAGGGTCACAATCATCCAGAGTAGCTAATACCTCCCTGAGCAAAACACGGAGGTGTTCCAATTTAAATTTAAATGCTAATGAATCTGACTTTGCCCGATGAGAAACCTTTCCTGAATCGGAAATTTCTCCCTCAGACATCAAATCCCTCACCTCCATTTCAGAGCGTTGTGAGGGTACATCAGATAAGGCTACCGAAGCTTCAGACTGCTCATAATCTGTTCTTAAAACAGAGCTATCACGCTTTGTAGGAAAAACTGGCAGTTTGGATAGAAAGGCCGCAAGGGAATTATCCATAACTGTCGCTAGTTGTTGCAATGTAATAGGGGCAGACGCCCTAGAGGCACTAAGCGTTGCTTGCGCGGGCGTAACTGGTTGTGACACATGGGGAGAGGTAGACGGACTATCCTCATTACCTTCAGTCTGAGAATCATCTTGGGCCACATTTTTAAGTGCAACAATATGATCTTTAAAGTGTATAGACATATTAGTGCAATTGGGACACATTCTGAGAGGGGGTTCCACCATGGCTTCTAAACACATTGAACAAGGATTTCCCTTAGTGTCAGACATGTTTAACAGACTATTAGCATACACAAGCAAGCTTGGAAAACACTTTAATCAAATAAAAAACACAATTTGAAAAAAACGTTACTGTACCTTTAAGAGATAAAAAGGGCACACAATTTTACAAAACAGTGAAAAATGCGCCAATCCTTTTGAAATTTTCACAGTATGTACCTAAGGCTTTAATAAGATTGCACAGCAAGTTTCAGAACGATTAACCCCTTAATGCCCAAACCGGAGCAGCCTAAAGCCAACAACCGGTTAACAAACTACAGCACCTTGCCACAGATTACTACTGTGGCCCTACCTGCCCTTAGGGATCAGTTTTGGGGAAATAAAGCTTCTTCTAGGCCCTCAATCAGCAGCTGGACCCTCCATGTGAAGCAGCATGAAACAGTCTCTCAATTCTAAGTGCGCATCTGAGGCGCGAAATTAGGACTCCACTCCGGAGTTGTGAGGCCTACAAAAATCACTTCTAAGTGACTAAATTTATGCCATATGGATAATAACCCCAGTAAAACACTCCAAAGTGCCTAAAAAGGTGTCTCCAATGAGTATTTTTTAATAAATAATCGATTACCCTGCCTTAGTGTCAACCAGCCTATTTAGCCCTTTCATGTAAGCATTCAATTCTATACTAAGTCTCAGAACATAGCTTACCCTCCCCACATGGGGATCTTGTCAGTCTTCTAGCATTATCTCAGTCTTGTCTAGAAATAAATGACTGAACATACCTCATTGCAGTCAAGCCTGCAAACTGTTCCCCCCAACTGAAGTTTTCTGGTACTCCTCAGTCCTGTGTGGGAACAGCAGTGGATTTTAGTTACAACATGCTAAAATCATTTTCCTCTCAGCAGAAATCTTCATCACTTTTCTGCTAGAGAGTAAATAGTACAAACCGGTACCATTTAAAAATAACAAACTCTTGATTGAAGATATAAAACTACAATTCTAACACCACATTCACTTTACCCTCCCTGAGAGAGAACCTAGTGTGTTAACGCGGCAAAGAGAATGACTGGGGGGTGGAGCTAGGGGGGGAGCTATATGGACAGCTCTGCTGTGTGCTCTCTTTGCCACTTCCTGTAGGGAAGGAGAATATCCCACAAGTAAGGATGAATCCGTGGACTGGATACACCTTGCAAGAGAAAACTTCTTTACAGCCCTCAAACACAGTAGGAACCTCTGGAGAAGCAGTTGGATGTCTCTGAGGAAAAGAAACTGCGCAACTGAGGCGCGAAAATAGGCCCCTCCCACCTCACTCGATGTTTTGGGGCCTAGCAGAAACACAACAGAGTGTTTCTTATACTAGCCATGTGGGTCAATAACCCTAAAACAAGCCACAATAACCCCTTAAAGTCCCTCAAAAAACGTTATATTTGCCTCTTTTCTAAATAAACAAAAACGTTTTTTCCTATCAGTGTCACCAGTAACTAATGAGCCCTTCATGCAAGCTGGGATTCCTACCAAGTGTCTGAAACAGCTTACCCTTCCCTCATGGGGATATTGCCAGCCTTTTCTAGAATTAACAGAGTCTGTCTAGAAAAAAGTAGACTGAACATACCTCAATGCAGTTTACCCTGCAAACCGTTCCCCCAACTGAAGTTTTCCTGTACTCTTCAGCCCTTGTGAGAACAGCAGTGGATCTTAGTTACAAAGTGCTAAGATCATCATCCTCCTTGCAGAAATCTTCATCCCTTTTCTGCCAGAGTGTAAATAGTACACACCGGTACCATTTAAAAAAAATTTTTGCTTGAGAAATAGAAAACTAACATTTTTGTCACCACACTCACTTTACCCTTCCTAGTACTTAGAGTAGGCAAAGAGAATGACTGGGGGGTGGAGCTAAGGGAGGAGCTATATAGACAGCTCTGCTGTGGGTGCTCTCTTTGCCACTTCCTGTAGGGAAGGAGAATATCCCACAAGTATGGATGAATCCGTGGACTCGATACATCTTACAAGAGAAATAATATTTTTTTTGTGACAATAGTGTTGTTAAAGCATATTGCACTGAGGTGTATGATGTGAGTAACCTCACTTCTTTTACCAATTTCTTTGACCTCAGATCACGATACAAACAAATAGACACACATTGCTAAATGGAGAGACAGCACTCACCCACTCTTGTTTCAACCTAATTTATGGTAAGTAAAGCAAAAGAGGAGGAGTAACTACACAAATTACAGCAAACACTAACCATACTAAAAATAATTAACACTTGCTACAGCTTTCTGCACTGATCTTTTAGTTTCCTTGAAGGTCCAGCCTCCAGTAAGGGGATAATTGGGAAACATGGGTTACTGCTGCTCCGGGAGCACCCTTTCTCCCCCACTTACTTCCATGTGTAGCTCCAGGTAGAAGCTTCTCCCTCCCACTCTGATTTGACGGTACGACAGAGCACCCCTAACTTCCCCCCAATGCTCCACTCAAACATTCTAGATTTTTTTATAAAATGTAATACATTTTTGTAAAAAAAAATGAATGAAGTTTATTTTATAAAAAACGAAATGTATGCTTACCTGATAAATGTCTTTCTTTCTGGATATGGTGAGTCCATGGGATCATCAATTACTGTTGAGAATATAACTCCTGGCCAGCAGGAGGAGGCAAAGAGCACCACAGCAAAGCTGTTAAGTATCACGTCCCTTCCCACAATCCCCAGTCATTCGACCGAAGTAAAAGGAGAGAAAGGAAATAACAAGGTGTAGAGGTGCCTGAGGTTTAGATAAACTGTCTTAAATAATGGGCGTAGACTCACCATATCCGGAAATAAATAAATTTATCAGGTAAGCATACATTTTGTTTTCTTTCCTAAGATATGGTGAGTCCACGGGATCATCAAAAGTATCAAATTTGTAAAATTTAGAAAAAAGTGTGCAAAGAAAACCAAGTCGCAGCCTTGCAAATCTGTTCTACAGAGGCCTCATTCTTAAAGGCCCAAGAAGAAGAAACAGCCCTAGTTGAATGAGCTGTGATTCTCTCAGGAGGCTGCTGCCCAGCAGTCTCAAATGCCAAACAAATAATACTTCTCAACCAGAGAGAAAGAGAAGTGGCAGTAGCTTTCTGACCTTTGCGCTTCCCTGAAAAGCAAACAAACAATGCAGAAGACTGACAAAAGTCCTTACTCACCTGCAAATAGAATTTAAGAGCCCGCACAACATCTAAGTTCCAGAGAGAAGGAACAACAATTTCCTGATTAATATTTCTATTTGAAACTACCTTAGGAAGAGAACCTAAACCAAACCAGAAGAGATAGCAGTAAGAAAAAACTTTCCAAGATAATAACTTAATATCTATGGAGTGCATTGGCTCAAACGAAGCCTGTTGCAAAACTTTAAGGACAAGGTTAAGACTCTTAAGTGGAGCAACAGATTTAAACACAGGCCTGATTCTGACCAAAGCCTGACAAAAGGATTGCATATCTGGCACATCCCCCAGATGCTTGTGCGACAAAATAGATGGTGCAGAAATCTGACCCTTCAGGGTACTGACCAAAAAACCCTTCTCCAAGCCTTCCTGGAGAAAGGACAAAATTTTTGGAATCCTACTCCTAGAGTATCCCTTAGACTCACACCAATAAAGATATTCTACGCCATTTCTTATGATAAATCTTTCTAGTGACAGGTTTACGCGCCGGAATCATGGTTTCAATGACCGACTCGGAAAAGCCACGCTTAGCTAAAATCAAGCGTTCAATCTGCAAGCAGTCAGCTTCAGAGAAACGAGATTTGGATGAAGAAAGGGCCCCTGAAGTAGAAGGTCCTTTCTCAGAGGGAGTCTCCACGGAGGTAGAGATATTTCCACTAGATCTGCATACCAGATCCTGCTAGGCCACGCAGGAGCTATTAGAATCACTGACACTCTCTCCTGCTTGATCCAAGCAATGACTCGTGGAAGGAGAGCAAAAGGAGGAAACAGATATGCCAACCTGAAGTTCCAAGGGACTGCCAGAGCATCTATCAGGAAGGCCTGAAAATCCCTCGACCTTGAACTGTACTTTGGGAGCTTGGCGTTCTGACGAGATGCCATCAGATCCAATTGCGCTAACCCCCATTTGGCTGTTAACCTGGAGAACACTTCCGGATGGATTTCCCACTCCCCGGGATGAAAAGTCTGTCTGCTCAGGAAATCCACTCCTGGAATGTGGATGGCAGATAGACAGCAATTGTGAGCCTCCGCCCACTGAATTATTCGAGCCACCACCTTCATGGCTAAAGAACTCAGAGTTCCCCCCTGGTGGTTGATGTAAGACACTGAAGTTATGTTGTCTGACTAGAACCTGATAAACCGGGCTAAAGCCAGTTGGGGCCAAGCCAACAAGGCAATGAAGATCACTCTCAACTCCAATAGGTTTATGGGGAGAGCAGACTCCTCCCGAAACCAAAGGCCCTGCACCTTCAACGAGTCCCAGACTGCTCCCCAGCCCATTAAGCTGGCAGCAGCGGTCACAATCACCCAAGAGGGTCTCCGAAAGCATGTCCCCTGGGACAGATGTTCTTGAGACAGCCACCACAGCAGAGAGTCTCTTGTCGATTGATCCAGAACTACTTTCTGAGACAGGTTTGCATAATACCTGTTCCATTGACTGAGCATGAATAACTGTAGAGCTCTCAAATGGAATCGAGCAAAGGGAACTATGTCCATGGAAGCCACCATCAAACCAATTACCTCCATACATTGGGCCACTGATGGTCGTACAGCCGACTGTAGAGATAGGCAAGAGGAAAGAATCTTGGCTCTTCTGACCTCCGTCAGAAATATTTTTATTGAAAGGGAATCTATAATTGTTCCTAAGAAGACCACTCTTGTAGCCGGAACAAGTGAACTTTTCTCCAAATTCACCTTCCATCCGTGGGAACGAAGAGAAGACAACAAGATCTCTGTGTGAGATTTTGCTAGTTGTAAAGATGGCGCCTGAATCAGAATGTCGTCCAGATAAGGTGCCACTGCAATTCCCCGGGACCGAATTACTGCCAACAGAGCTCCCAGGACCTTTGAGAAAATTCTGGGAGCTGTGGCGAGGCCAAATGGAAGAGCTACAAATTGAAAGTAATTGTCCAGATAAGCAAATCTCAGAAATTTGTGATGATCCCTGTGAATGGGAACATGCAGGTACGCATCCTTGAGGTCTATGGTAGTCATGAATTGACACTCTTGAACCAGAGGAAGAATGGAACGGATAGTCTCCATCTTGAAGGACGGCACTGTGAGAAATTTGCTGAGGAACTTTAGATCTAGAATAGGCCTGAAAGTTCCCTCTTTTTGGGCACCATGAACAGGTTGGAATAGAAACCGAAACAGTGTTCCTGTATTGGGACTGGAACTATCACTCCCAAGAGGGAAAGCTCTTGTACACATTGTAAGAACGCCTCTCTTTATCTGGTCTTCAGATAATCTTGAGAGGTGGAATCTGCCCCTGGGAGGAATGGTCTTGAATTCTAACCCTGGGATACTATGTCCACTGCCCACGGGTATGGGACATCTCGTTCCCATGAACTGAGAGAGTCTGCCCCACACTTGATCCGATCCCGGATCGGGGACAAACCCTTCATGCTGACAGATTCAGCTGCAGGTTTCTTAGATTGCTTCCTCTTGTTCCAAGACTGACTGGGCTTCCAAGAAGGCTTGGACTGATCCTGCTTGGTAGAGGAGAGGGAAGACTTAACTCTGAAGTTACGAAAGGAACAAAAAATTACTTTGACGTCCCTTCGATTTGTTCTTATTTTTAGGCAGAAAAGATCCTTTACCACCCGTGATATCGGAAATAATTTCTGCCATACCAGTCCCAAACAAGGTATTTCCCTTGTAAGAAATCGCCTAAAGCTTAGATTTAGAAGAAACATTCGCTGACCACAATTTCAGCCATACTGCTCTACATCCCAAAATTGTGAAACCAGATATTTTGGCCCCCAACTTAATGACCTGCAAAGAAGCATCAGTAATAAAGGAATTGGCCAACTTAAGAGCCCGTATCCTATACTTTATCTCCTCCAAATGAGTCACTGCTTGGAGGGACTCCGACAAAGTGTCAAACCAATAAGCTGCCGCACTTGTCACTGTAGCAATACACACCGCCGGTCGTCATTGTAAACCCTGATGAATATACATCTTCTTCAAGAAAGCCTCCAGTTTCTTGTCCATAGGGTCCTTGAAAGAGCAACTATCCTCAATAGGAATAGTAGTCCTCTTGGCCAGTGTAGAAATCGCATCTGCCACAGTTCCTTAATTGAGTCAGCCACCGGGAACATTTTCCTAAAGACTGGAGAGGGAGAAAAAGGAATACCCATTCCTGGGCAAAAATCTCGGTAGCACGGTCTGGCACTGTAAATAACTCCCCAGGAGAGGGTACATCAAAGTATCTATTTAATTTGCTATATTGTTTAGGGTTGATGACGACAGGAGTATCAGAGTTGTCCAAAGTAGCCAATACCTCCTTTAACAAAACACAAAAGGTGTTTAAGCTTGAATCTGAAGGAAATCACTTCAGCATCAGAAGGAATTATACTATCCGAATCTGAGATTTCACCCTCAGAGGCTACCGAAGTATCCTCCTCTTCCGACTTATGGGAAAGAGCAATCCAAGTAAAGTTTGCACTCTATAGCAGGCATAGACTATGTCCATTTTGCAAAGAATTATCACACCAAACCAAACAAAAAAATAAATTATTTTCAAACTTGGTACTGTCCCTTTAAGACTGATCCCAGGTAGCTAAATCTGTTAACAGAATTAAAGACAGCCTTAGAAACCAAATAAATGTGAAACCCCAATCAAAATATTTAGAATTAACCTCTTGCGCAGCCTCTACACCTCAGCGCTAAGCTGAGGCATCTACCTGCTCCTCTCTCCAGGTTGAATGCAAAGAAGAAGGGGTGACAGGAGCAGCTCCGCACTGAGAGAGGTCTGTAGAAGCCGTTACATAGGGGAATATTAGAATGGCATCAAAAGTAAAAGCGTGCGCTGAGAAACCCCATCCGAAAGAGAAAGGATTTTCCTCTCCTAGTGACGTCATAGACTGTTCCGATATCCAAACCGCACTTAGTAGTTACACATACAATTGGCTATACATTTTGTCCCCCAAAATAAAAATAACGACTGCATCAATAAGCAGTCTAACACCACCAATGATTCATAAAACACCCCATAAGTTTACACTGAATCAATATTCTCTAGTTTACCGCCACACAGTGCCCTGCTTCCTGCCTAAAATATCCTGACTCTCAGGAATATAACCAGTCCCGTATATGGTGCAGTCTGCAAACTGCTGTAGTGCCAGGGCTTTCTATAAGAAATTAAAAATAGCACTTACTTGAACCCTTGACTGTCCGGCAGGAGGACAGCTCACCTGGCATGAGAGGAAGCCACTCCTCAAAGAGACCTGTGGACAAAAGAAGGAACAGAGGAAACCTACTCTGGCATTCTATTTGAGGGCAGCAAATTTGTTACCTCCTGCTCTGAAATGGGGATTCAGTCTTTCATAACCATAATCATTCCAATCATATTACAGTCTAAGATTCCAAATCTTTACACCTAGGTCAATATAATAACCTAAAACTAGGAGGGGAATTCTAGCATTTATTTTCTGTGCTACATTCAGGTGACCCTGAAGTTTAGGCACCTATAGACACTTGCCTAGGCCGCCAATTTGCATATGCAGTTCTATAAATAAAATAAAACTAAGGAAAATAAAATATTACTTAGAAAGCAGTAATAGCTAGTAAACTGATAATGGTTTAAAATCGTATATCTAAAATGTATCTTCAAAGCACTTCTGTGCTAAATCATGGTATTTGGAAACAAAACAGCAACATTATTAAAACAAAAACATAAAAAAAACAAAAAAAACCCCATAAAACCTAAGGACGTCTAAATATTTAAGTTTATTTCATAATGTAATAAAAAAAATTAAACAATTTCCATAATGCAATTTTGCAACATAATACATCAATGGTAATGAAAGAACATTTCCCCCATTTATCTGTAATTTAAAACAAAATTTATGAAATGCCTGTCAAAAGTAGGATCCTGTTAATTTGTATTAGCATGCAATAACTACATATATGAAATGTCCTTTTGTTGCACTGCCTTCAAATTAGTCCAAATTGAATACAGAAAACCCCTTTAAATGTGCACTGCAAATGTGTGTGTGTGTGTGTGGGGGGGGGGGGGATATTCAAAATCATGCTGTAAAATCTTCAATAATATGAGACAACAATAAGTGACACCAAAAAAAAAAAGTAATTGAAGTAGATAATTTGTGGGAAGCTTCACATAGCTTATGTAAGTTATTTTCCTGGTAAAAGTTAACTATGATTCATACAGCTTAAAACTCTGAATATAGGACTGTCAGTCTTGAAAGTATATTTCATCATCATCGGTTTCCATGATTTTATCAAAAGATAGCTGATAAATAAGTACCTGACATATTTAAGAAAATAGAAAAAACTGAATTCCTGAAGTTTTATGCAAAACTAAGTAAATCATTGGAGTAAAATGTTTATTATAGAAATGAATGACTATTAAGTAGGTGAACAGATGAACATTTAAAAACATAGCTCTGCATAATCTAGTTTTCATATATTCCCCACTATCATAACCACACCTTATCCAAACATCAGTTAATGGCAAAAGCCATTTTCAAAGAGGGACCATTCAAAGACAAAATGGTGGAAATGCCACAGTAATGTAGAAAGTTAATGCCAAAGTGTAAGAATTACAAACATAATTGGGGGTGGGGGGGGGGGGGGTGTTCAGAAGCAGCAATTATCTAAACAACCCGAATTAAAGAAATAACTTATTTACTAAATTAAACATTTCTATACAACAGTGTAATATATTTATGTACAAATAAAAACATTATCAAAGAAAATTAAAAATAAAAATGAGTTCCAATAAAAGGAGATAATTTGTCCCTTATCAACTCCTTAATTTGTAAAGAGAATAACAAAAATATATAAGGTATTGTAGTGTACCCCTACAATTAATTAAAACTGATTTTCATGCTCATCCAAAATCTCTTTGGTGCAACATCAACCAGCTGGTCACATAAGAGACTACAAGCAGCATTAGTTTGTGGGTAAAACAGGATATGTAAATCTATAATTATCCGATCCATGATCTTCTGTATATTACAAATTTTTATCTGCAAATTTTTTTATTAATGACATATCGCTGTGAAATGTGGTACAGCTCTACACCTTTATTGTTTGTAAGAAGAGAAATTTAAAATTACTTAACATCTATACGACGTCAGGCTCATTGTTTGTTCAGGTCAAATTTCTTTAAAGTCATATATAGAAGCAGCACAATTTGTAGTTATAATTTACATGGAAAAGTATATTGAGATTATAATAATAAATATATTGTTGCGTTCACCATGGCAATAGTCCACACATTACATCACAATCTGTTGACCATTATATATGCAACAATTGTTTTGTAAATTTTACAAAACGTCTAAACGGTAAATTCAAATCAACTGCCGTTTTAAACATGTTCAGCTCTCCAGACAGGTTTCATTGAGTAAAAATAAAATGACCATATCAGTTCATCCAGTTCTACTGGGTGATCTTAAAATGCTTCACATAAGGAGGGAGATAAATTAAAAGCAAAGACTGGATAAAGGAATTGATCAATTCTTTGACTTTAACTAAATGTTTATACATAAAGTTCCTTTCTAGCAACCTATAGAAGTGCTTTTTGGCTATAATTTTGTTGTTGATCTTGACTGGCAGATGATGGAGAAAAGGTTGTGGAGTTTAGTACAGGATTTGGAACCTGGGATATATTGGCACCAGTCTGGTAAGCAGGGATATCAATGGCAGCAGTAGTGGCTCCTGGATTTGGACTGTATCCTGTAGCCTGGTTAGCATATGAGCTTCCTGTAGTAGAGGTACTTTATAAAATAAAAAAAGATAGAAAAGAAAGATATCAAAATATGAGTCACTCCATACTAACAGATACTTAAAGGGACACAATACTCATATGCAAAATCACTTAAAACTAATGCAGTATAACTGTAAAAAGCTGACAGGAAAATATCACCTGATCATCTATGTAAAAAAAGGAAGATATTTTACCTCACAATTTTCTCAGCGCAGCAGAGTAAGTCCTGCGTAAAAAGTTATACTTCAGCTGCTGTCCAGCTGCAGGTAAAAAAATAAAAATTAACAAATTAACTGCAACCAATCAGCATCAGCAGTGCTGAGGTCATGAACTCTTTTACTGTGATCTCATGAGATTTCATAGTAACCTTCCTTAAACTTCATAGGGAACTAACATGAGTGTGCATGAGGCTCACTCCCTTGTTGGTCCCGGGACAGGCATACTGATTTGCTAATTAAAGTCCTTTGCAATGGGGGTTTGCACACTTAGGACATTTTGAGGTAAAATATCTTTCCTTTTTACATAGAGATGTTCAGGTGATATTTTCTAGTCCGCTTTTTACAGCTATGCAGCATCACTTTCAAGTGTTTCAACATTTGGGTATCATGGCCCTTTAACATCACATAACTAATTCAGTTTGTATAACGAATTTCACATAACATACTGTAAATTTTACAAATGGCTGCTGTGCATAAAGTTTCTGATACAAAGTTAAAAATTTATGTATTTTGCACCATGGACAATCTACAAAGTGTCACCCTATCTTAATTACAAAATGTGATATATATTTTTTTTTTTAAATAAAAAAGCATTTATCGACACAACCGGTACACACGTGTTATTCATCTCACCAGTAACACTGATGCAGATTAGTGAACATGTTCTGTGTACATGTTGATGAGTATACATGCTTAATCAATGCCCCTGTGTGCATACAGAGTTGATATAGAAATTAAACTAAATAAATAATAAAAAGCTAAATCAGCCCTAATTAATGCACTTTGAATATTATGACACAGTTGTACTTTGCTTTCTTGTCCTCAAGGTATAAAATACAAAATTGTGTCAACAATAAACAAAAAATAGCATTTCACTCAGGGTAAAAAATATACAAACACAAATATTCACATTACTTATAAGATGACTGAGGTGACTGGATAGGCAGCTCTGAGCTAGCAGGATGTGGAACTGCTCCTTGACTTATAGAAGGAAGCTGTTCTAAAGGAACTGGGTAGGTCTGAACAGGGCCTATTTGTGCAGTTCCTGTAACAAGATAGGCAGCGTTCGGATGTTGTCCTTGGTATGTCTAAAGTTTAGAGAAATGAAGAAAAGAAAAAAAAAGTTTATTTTCCAGGTAATAAAACCCCTTCACATATACTGTTGGTTTCCATCAAAAAGTATCTACAAATAGTTTCCACTACAAGTTTCTTTACAAGAAAATTATATTAAACCTATTTTCTGCCACTTTCAAGTAGTAACAAATAAGATTCAGCCAGATTATTTTTTTAGCCAACTAGTCTAAAATTTTATTTTAAAGGGATATATAGTAATAACATTTTTAATCTGCACATAGATGGTCATTAATATTAATTCATAAAAAGTATTGTGGTTTAAAAATGTCAAAGGCATGTATTGTAAATCATCAGACACTATGGGAGAAATGATAGAAAGCAGACACCCAGTAGGGCAATGGAAAGTAAAACAGACACAGATCTTCAATGCTTCAAATGAAGTTTTCAAGAGGTGACTTTTTATATTTTATGATAAATATTTCTGAAATTCTTATTTTTTATCATAATAATTTGTTAATGCCCTTATAGATTAATAATATGTTTAGGCAAAGAAACACTTTAAACAAATTCAATTAAATAACAGTGGCGGCTTGTCCATAGACATTTTAATGCACTTCTGACTTCCTTTTCTTTGTCCCTTCTCCTATAATTAGTATCAAAAGCAGCTACATCTAGTGGCCTTATAGCCTCACCAGTGTCCTATACACAATATTATATGTAAAAAAAAAAAACTTCCTGTGCTAAACCAGACAGTACTTTATTGGCATTACTGAATTGCCCTACTCCTGAGGCATCCAATGGTAGCCCAAGGAGCTTGATACCAGCATGCCAATATCTAGGCTCCATTCTATGTATTCAATCACAGTGACTGTCTGCCACAGTGATTGTATACAAAGTAAAAGTCACAAGTGGCAGTTACTGTACTGAAGGCATCCAGCAAGCATGTGATATATACGCTGATCGCAGCATGTATCTCATAACGGAGGCACCCTCATTACAGCCATGAGATCTCAGCAACACCTCGCCCCTGCGATCGCTAGCCTAATGATTTTTGTGCAATGTCTCACTTGTGGGCATGCAGAAATATCACAGTCTCACCGTTGTCATTGAGACCTGTACTGTAACAGCCCAGGAACACCAGGAGTGTCTTTTAGGGCTTACAACCCAATACCATACCTTGTATGGTGTCTGTTCTTATGGGATTAATAGGGTTTAGGACATTCCACTTTTCTGGGGTTTACTGGGAATTTCTACAGATACAAAGTTATACACCTCCAGAGATCTTTTATAGAGAGTCCTACCTGCAGAGTATATTGGCAACTCCGATTATCTGTTATAGATTTACTAGCTAGTGAAAAGTTACTAGTCCAGAGTTAAAACGTTACTATCTCAATCAATACCATTGTATACTTTTATTATTTTTTGTTATAGTTTAACAGTGACTTTGTTTATAGTTGCTACTCTGTGAGTAAATACTATACTATAAATGGGTTATTGCTTCTTGTGCATTCCCCCAACCTTTCTTTTTGTCTTTTTGTGGTAGTGAGTTTTTAGGGGTGAGATTTGTTTTGCCCCATCAACCTTGAAAATCACCAGCCACCACTGAAGCTTACACTGGTTAAAGGGACATGAAGCCAAAAATGTTTATTGTATGATTCCATTTTACTTCTATAATCTAATTTGCTTTGTTCTTTTGGTATTCTTTGTTAAAAAGCATATCTAGGTAGGCTCAGCAGTAGCAATACACTACTGGGAGCTAACAGCAGTGTCCCTTTAAGTAAAATAAAAAGTTGATGAAAATTGCCGTTCTATTGATCATAAAAGAAACATTCTGGGTTTCATGTCCCTTTGTATGATCTTTTAACATCCTTTAAAGGGACAGTAAACCTTAAAAACATAATTTATGCTTACCTGATAAATTTATTTCTCTTGTAGTGTGTTCAGTCCACGGGTCATCCATTACTTATGGGATATATTCTCCTTCCCAACAGGAAGTTGCAAGAGGATCACCCAAGCAGAGCTGCTATATAGCTCCTCCCCTCACATGTCATATCCAGTCATTCGACCGAAACAAGACGAGAAAGGAAAAACTATAGGGTGCAGTGGTGACTGGAGTTATAATTTTAAAATTTAGAACCTGCCTTAAAAAGACAGGGCGGGCCGTGGACTGAACACACTACAAGAGAAATAAATTTATCAGGTAAGCATAAATTATGTTTTCTCTTGTTAAGTGTGTTCAGTCCACGGGTCATCCATTATTTATGGGATACCAATACCAAAGCTAAGTACATGGATGATGGGAGGGACAAGGCAGGAACATTAAACAGAAGGAACCACTGCCTGTAGAACCTTTCTCCCAAAACCAGCCTCTGAAGAAGCGAAAGTGTCAAATTTGTAAAATTTGGAAAAAGTATGAAGTGAAGACCAAGTTGCAGCCTTGCAAATCTGTTCAACAGAGGCCTCATTCTTAAAGGCCCAGGTGGAAGCCACAGCTCTAGTGGAATGAGCTGTAATTCTTTCAGGAGGCTGCTGTCCAGCAGTCTCATAGGCTAAACGTATTATGCTACAAAGCCAAAAAGAGAGAGAGGTAGCCGAAGCCCTTTGACCTCTCCTCTGTCCAGAGTAAACGACAAACAGAGAAGTTTGTCTAAAATCTTTAGTTGCCTGTAAGTAGAACTTCAGAGCACGGACCACGTCTAGATTATGCAAAAGACGTTCCTTCTTTGAAGAAGGATTAGGACATAATGATGGAACAACAATCTCTTGATTGATATTCCTGTTAGAAACAACCTTAGGTAAAAACCCAGGTTTAGTACGCAGTACTACCTTGTCTGAATGAAAGATCAGATAAGGAGAATCACAATGTAAGGCAGATAACTCAGAGACTCTTCGAGCCGAGGAAATAGCCATCAAAAACAAAACTTTCCAAGATAAAAGCTTAATGTCAATGGAATGAAGGGGTTCAAACGGAACACCCTGAAGAACTTTATAACCAAGTTTAAGCTCCACGGAGGAGCAACAGCTTTAAACACAGGCTTAATTCTAGCCAAAGCCTGACAAAAGGCCTGGACGTCTGGATTCTCTGCCAGACGTTTGTGTAAAAGAATAGACAGAGCTGAAATCTGTCCCTTTAGCGAACTAGCGGACAAATCTTTTTCTAAACCCTCTTGTAGAAAAGCCAATATCCTAGGAATCCTAACCTTACTCCATGAGTAACTCTTGGATTCGCACCAATATAAATATTTACGCCATATCTTATGGTAAATTTTTCTGGTCACAGGTTTCCGAGCCTGTATTAATGTATCAATAACCGAATCCGAAAACCCCCGCTTAGATAGAATCAAGCGTTCAATTTCCAGGCAGTCAGCCTCAGAGAAATTAGGTTTGGAAGGTTGAAAGGACCCTGAATTAGAAGGTCCTGCCTCAGAGGAAGAGACCATGGTGGACAGGACGACATATCCACTAGGTCTGCATACCAGGTTCTGCGTGGCCACGCAGGCGCTATCAGAATTACCGATGCCCTCTCCTGTTTGATCCTGGCAATCAGTCGAGGTAGCAACGGAAATGGTGGAAACACATAAGCTATGTTGAAAACCCAAGGGGCTGCTAATGCATCTACCAGCACCGCTCCCGGGTCCCTGGACCTGGATCCGTAACAAGGAAGCTTCTCGTTCTGGCGAGATGCCATGAGATCCAGATCCGGTTTGCCCCAACGACGAATCAGTTGAGCAAATACCTCCGGGTGAAGTTCCCACTCTCCCGGATGAAAAGTCTGGCGACTTAGGAAATCCGCCTCCCAGTTCTCTACGCCTGGGATGTAAATCGCTGACAGGTGGCAAGAGTGAGTAGTGTCCACAGGGTGGATTCGAACCGCCGGCCTCGTGCTTGCTAGCCCGAGAACTTACCGCTGCTCCACAGCAGCTCAGGTGGCAAGAGTGAGACTCTGCCCAGCGAATTATCTTCGAGACTTCCAACATCGCTAGGGAACTCCTGGTTCCCCCTTGATGATTGATGTAAGCCACAGTCGTGATATTGTCCGACTGAAATCTGATGAACCTCAGTCTTGCTAACTGAGGCCAAGCTAGAAGAGCATTGAATATTGCTCTTAATTCTAGAATGTTTATTGGAAGGAGTTTCTCCTCCTGAGCCCACGAACCCTGAGCCTTCAGGGAATTCCAGACTGCTCCCCAGCCTAGAAGGCTGGCATCCGTTGTTACAATCGTCCAATCTGGTCTGCGAAAGGTCATTCCTTTGGACAGATGAACCGGTGACAACCACCAGAGAAGAGAATCTCTGGTCTCCTGGTCCAGATTTAGCAAAGGGGACAGATCTCAGTAATCCCCGTTCCATTGACTGAGCATGCATAGTTGCAGCGGTCTGAGATGCAGGCGCGCAAAAGGCACTATGTCCATTGCCGCGACCATTAAGCCGATTACCTCCATGCACTGAGCTACTGATGGGCTTGGAATGGAATGAAGGACACGGCAAGCATTGAGAATCTTTGATAACCTGGACTCCGTCAGGTAAATCTTCATCTCTACAGAATCTATAAGAGTCCCTAGAAAAGGAACCCTTGTGAGTGGTAACAGAGAACTCTTTTCCACGTTCACTTTCCACCCATGCGACCTCAGGAATGCAAGAACTATCTCTGTATGAGACTTTGCATTCTGAAAACTTGACGCTTGTATCAGAATGTCGTCTAGGTACGGAGCCACCGCTATGCCTCGTGGTCTTAGTACCTCCAGAAGTGAGCCCAGAACCTTCGTAAAAATTCTCGGGGCCGTGGCTAACCCGAAGGGAAGAGCCACAAACTGGTAATGCCTGTCTAGAAAGGCAAACCTTAGGTACCGATAATGATCTTTGTGAATCGGTATGTGAAGGTAAGCATCCTTTAAGTCCACTGTGGTCATATATTGACCCTCTTGGATCATGGGTAGGATGGTTCGAATGGTTTCCATCTTGAACGATGGTACCCTTAGGAATTTGTTTAAGATCTTTAAGTCCAAGATTGGTCTGAAGGTTCCCTCTTTTTTGGGAACCACAAATAGATTTGAGTAAAATCCTTGTCCCTGTTCCGATCGCGGAACTGAGTGGATCACTCCCATGATTAAGAGGTCTTGTACACATTGTAGAAATGCCTCTCTCTTTACTAGGTTTGTTGATAACCTCGAAAGATGGAACCTCCCTTGTGGAGGAGAGGTTTTTAAATCCAGAAGGTATCCCTGAGATATAATCTTCAACGTCCAGGGATCCTGCACATCTCTTGCCCAAGCCTGGGCGAAGAGAGAAAGTCTGCCCCCCACTAAATCCGTCTCCGGATAGGGGGCCCTGTCTTCATGCTGTCTTAGGGGCGGAAGTAGGCTTTCTGGCCTGCTTGCCCTTGTTCCATGACTGGTTGCCTTTCCAACCCTGTCTGTAACGAGCAGTAGTTCCTTCCTGTTTTGGAGCGGAGGAAGTTGATGCTGCTCCTGCCTTGAAGTTACGAAAGGCACGAAAATTAGACTGTTTGGCCCTGTCCTGAGGAAGGGCGTGGCCCTTACCTCCCGTAATGTCAGCAATAATTTCCTTCAAGCCGGGCCCGAATAAGGTCTGCACTTTGAAAGGAATGTTCAGTAGTTTAGACTTGGAAGTTACATCCGCTGACCAGGATTTAAGCCAGAGCGCTCTGCGCGCCTGTATAGCGAATCCGGAATTTTTAGCCGTAAGTTTGGTTAGATGTACTACGGCATCTGAAACAAACGCATTAGCTTGCTTAAGGGTTCTAACTTTGCTCAAAGCCTCATCCAATGGCTCTGTGCGAATCGCCTCTTCCAGAGACTCAAACCAGAATGCTGCTGCAGCCGTGACAGACGCAATGCATGCAAGAGGCTGCAAAATAAAACCCTGTTGAACAAACATTTTCTTAAGATAACCCTCTAATTTTTTATCCATTGGATCTGAGAAAGCACAGCTATCCTCCACCGTGATAGTGGTACGCTTGGCTAAAGTAGAAACTGCTCCCTCCACCTTAGGGACCGTCTGCCATAAGTCTCGTGTGGTGGCGTCTATAGGAAACATTTTTCTGAATATCGGGGGAGGGGAAAAAGGCACACCGGGTCTATCCCACTCCTTACTAATAATTTCTGTAAGTCTTTTTGGTATAGGAAAGACGTCAGTACACACCGGTACCGCATAGTATCTATCCAACCTACACAATTTCTCTGGGATTGCCACCGTGTCGCAATCATTCAGAGCCGCTAATACCTCCCCTAGTAACACACGGAGGTTCTCAAGCTTAAATTTAAAATTTGAAATTTCTGAATCCGGTCTCCCCGGATCAGAACCGTCACCGACAGAATGAAGCTCACCGTCCTCATGTTCTGCAAATTGTGACGCAGTATCAGACATGGCTCTCGTGTCATCAGCGCGCTCTGTCCTTAACCCAGAGCTATCGTGCTTGCCCCTTAATTCGGGCATATTATATAAAACTTCTTTCATAACATTAGCCATATCATGTAAAGTGATTTGTAAGGGCCTAGATGTACTTGGCGTCTCAATCCTACGCATCTCCCGAGCGGGAGACGCAGGTACTGACACGTGAGGAGAGTTAGGCGGCATAACTTCCCCCTCGTTGTCTGGTGATAGTTTCTCTATCGGTACAGATTGACTTTTATTCAAAGCAATATCAATACAATTGGTACACATCGTTCTATTGGGCTCCACATTGGCTTTTGAACATGATGAACAAACAGTTTCCTCTGAATCAGACATGTTTAAACAGACTTAGCAATGAAACTAGCAAGCTTGGAAATCACTTTCAATAAGTTTACAAGCAATATATAAAAAACGCTGCAGCGCTTCAAAATACAGATATAATTAAACAATTCTTAACAAGAAGTGTAATATTAGCAGAGGATTGCACCCATTAGAAAAAGGATGATTAACCCCTCAATACCCAAAACGGATAAAACGGATATCAATTAAGATTTAACGCTTTTAATCACAGTCAAGCACACTGTCACAGATCTGCTGTGACTGATTACCTCCCTCAAAAATGAATTTTGCAGACCCCTGAGCTCTCTAGAGACGTCCTGGATCAAGGAGGAAGAAGCAGGAAGACTGTGCTAGAATTATAACTGCTCAACAAGGCGCTAAAACAAGGTCCCTCCCACTCCTATCACAACAGTGGGAGCCCTGATATAACGGTTTCCATGCAGAAAATATATGTCAGCCATGTGGAAAAAAATCATGCCCAAAGAGATTTATCACCAAAGTACCTCACAAAAACGAATAACATGCCAGTAAACGTTTTATTAAAAAATAACATTTTCCAATGTCATGCAAAGTTATCACTAAGCCTGCTACCAGTCGCTACCACTGCAGATAAGGCTTAAGTATTATTTCAGTTTTAACAGTATTTTCTCAGTCAAATTCTAGTCCCTAGAAAATAACTTGACTGCGCATACATTTATCAGCCTGATACCAGTCGCTACTACTGCATTTAAGGCTGTACTTACATCATACGGTAACAGCAGTATTTTCTTAGTCAATTCCATTCCCAGAAAATAATGTACTGCACATACCTCATTTGCGGAGGACCCCGCATGCTATTCCCAGTTTCTGAAGTTACCCCACTCCTCAGAATGTCGAGAACAGCCAGTGGATCTTAGTTACGCCTGCTAAGATCATAGAAAAAAAAAAAAAAAAAAAACGCAGGCAGTTTCTTCTTCCAAATACTGCCTGAGATAGAAAAACAGCACACTCCGGTGCCATTTAAAATAACAAACTTTTGATTGAAGAATAGTTAAGTAAAAACTCCAGCTCCTCTCGCGACCTCCTTCTTTGTTGAGGGTTGCAAGAGAATGACTGGGTATGACATGTGAGGGGAGGAGCTATATAGCAGCTCTGCTTGGGTGATCCTCTTGCAACTTCCTGTTGGGAAGGAGAATATATCCCATAAGTAATGGATGACCCGTGGACTGAACACACTTAACAAGAGAAAATGTTGTTATATAAAATTCTGCACATAGTGCAGAATTATATAACATTATATTAGCCAAACTTTGTAAATCATAATATTCCCTTTTTATTTTGTAAAAATACCGCTATTTTACAGACCCGCTCTCTGTACTCTGCTGAGCGGGTCTGTTGTTTTTACTGAGCGCATCGGGCCAGCTGTATAGTCACAGCCCGGCCCGACCGCGCCATTAGACACAGTGCAGCTCGCTCCTGCTCTGTCTGACAGCGGGAGCGAGCTGCACTGTGTCTAATGGCGCGGTCGGGCCGGGCTGTGACTATACAGCTTGCCCGATGCGCTCAGTAAAAACAACAGACCCGCTCAGCAGAGTACAGAGAGCGGGTCTGTAAAACAGCGGTATTTTTACAAAATAAAAAGGGAATATTATGATTTACAAAGTTTGGCTAATATAATGTTATATAATTCTGCACTATGTGCAGAATTATATAACATTATTTTTAAGGTTTACTGACCCTTTAAGGCTTTACTAAATAATCTTTACCAATGGTCATTTTTAAATTACAGTAACTTATCCAGAGAGTAAACAAACTTGTTTGTACTAGTATGGAAAATGGCTCACTGTTCTGCAATAAAAATACAGTTTTAAACAGACTAAATATAATTAATTACACAGATTATTGCAAAGTAAAATTAGATTATCCTATATTATATGAGAAATGCGAGCAGCTCCCACATATCTGCCCATTGGTGTTGTAAGAGAGGAGCAAGCATATAAAGGAAAGGATGCTTTTGAGTGCAGTTTGTTTTCTGGTAATATTCTAGATGTGTAGATATTCAATGTGCTCATACGGCTAGATTACAAGTCTTGCGGTACACCTTTTAACGCTGAAAAAAATGGCCATTCCAGCATAATGGCCAGGAATGCATATTATGAGTCGTGTCAGTATAGCTATACCGCAAGCATTTTAGCCTGTAATGCAACGTCCATTCCATACTCAAAAAAATTACGTTTTTGTGTGGGATTTTTATAGCGCCGGTATTACAGGTTGTGGGTTCAGACTAAAATGCTTGCTTTACAGCCTATACCGACACGATCCATACCGCCATCTGAGACCAGTAGTTATGAGTTTTGTGAAACATTTTTGTTTTGCAAAATCCATAACTAAACTGTTACAAAGTACACTAACACTCTTAAACTACCTATTAACACCTAAAGTGCCACCCTCCCGCATTGCAAACACTATTTAAAACGTATTAACCCCTAATCTGCCACCCACATAGCCAACACTATTTAAATATAATACCCCCTAAACCGCCTCTCTCCGACATCGGCAACACTATAATAAACCTATTAACCCCTAAACCGCCGGCCTTCCACATCGCAAAAGACTAAATTAAACTATTAACTCCTAAACCTAACACCCCCCCCTAACTTTAAATTAAAATTACAACATAACTATATTTAAATAAATAAAAAACTTACCGTGAAATAAAAATAAACCTAACATTAAACTATAAATTAACCTAACATAACTATTCTAATACAATTAAAAAAAAACATTTAAAAAATAAAATTGATGCTTACTTGATAAATTTCTTTCTTTCCGGATATGGCGAGTCCACAACGTCATCAATTACTGTTGGGATATCATTCCTGGCCAGCAGGAGGAGGCAAAGAGCACCACTGCAAAACTGTTAAGTTTCACTCCCCTACCCACAATCCCCAGTCATTCGACCGAAGGAAAATGGAAAAAAAAAAGAATAACACAAAAGATGTAGAGGTGCCTAAGGTCTAGTAAAAAAATAACTGTCTTAAATTAAGGGTGGGGTCGTGGACTGACCATATTCGGAATAAAAGAATATGGTCAGGTAAGCATAAATATGTATCAGGTAAGCATAAATGTAGTTTTCTTTCCTAAGATATGGCGAGTCCATGACGTCATCAATTACTGTTGGGAATCAATACCCAAGCTAGAGGACACAGATGACTAAGGAGGGAAAAAACAAGACAGGCAGACCTAAACAGAAGGCACCAACGCTTGAAGAACCTCTCTCCCAAAAGAATCCTCAGCCGAGGCAAAAGTATCAAATTTGTAAAAAAAAAAAAAAGGACCAAGTTGCAGCTTTGCAAATCTGTTCCACAGAAGCTTAAAGGGACACTGTAACCAAATTTTTTCTTTCATGATTCAGATTGAGCATGAAATTTTAAGCAACTTTCTAATTTACTCCTATTATCAAATTTTCTTCATTCTCTTGGTATCTTTATTTGAAATGCAAGAATGTAAGTTAAGATGCCGGCCCATTTTTGGTGAACAACCTGGGTTGTCCTTGCTGATTGGTGGATAAATCCATCCACCAATAAAAAAGTGCTGTCCAGAGTACTGAAACCAAAAAAAGCTTAGATGCCTTCTTTTTCAGATTATGATAGCAAGAGAACGAAGAAAAATTGATAATAGGAGTAAATTAGAAAGTTGCTTAAAATTGCATGCTCTATCTGAATTACAAAAGAAAAAAATTGGGTACAGTGTCCCTTTAATTTTTGAAAGCCCAAGAAGAGGAGACAGTCCTAGTGGAATGAGCTGTTATTCTCTCAGGAGGCTGCTGTCCAGTAGTCTCATAAGCCAAATGAGTAATACTTCTCAACCAGAGAGAAATAGAAGTAGCAGTAGCTTTCTGACCTTTACGCTTTCCAGAGAAACACGTGAACAGGGCAGAGTACTGACAAAAATCCTTAGTCACCCGAAGGTAGAATTTTAGAGCATGCACAACATCCAGGTTGTGCAACAAACGTTCCTTATGAGAAGAAAGATTAAGACATAGAGAAAGAACAACAATATCCTGATTAATATTTCTATCAGAAACCACGTTAGGAAGAAAATCCAACTTAGTACGAAGAACCGCCTTATCAGCATGAAAGATAAGATAAGGCAAATCCCACTGCAAAGTTGAGAGTTCCGAGACTCTCCGAGCAGAAGAAACAGCAATAAGAAACAAAACCTTCCAAGATAACAACTTAACATCTATCGAATGTAATGGCTCAAACGGAGCCTGCTGCAAAAACTTTAGGAACTAGGTTAAGGCTCCAGGGAGGAGCAACAGACTTAAACACAGGCCTGATTCTGACCAAGGTCTGACAAAAGGATTGAACATCTGGCACATCCGCCAGATGCTTATGTAGCAAAATAGATAATGCAGAAATCTGACCCTTCAGAGAACTGGTTGACTATCTTTTCTCCAGTCCCTCCTGGAGAAAAGACAAAATCCTAGGAATCCTGACCCTATTCCAAGAGTACTCCTTCGATTCGTACCAATAAAAGGTATTTGCTCCATACTTTATGGTAAATCTTTCTAGTAACAGGCTTGCGAGCCTGAATCATGGTCTCAATGACCGACTCAGAAAAACCATGCTTAGACAAAACTAAGTGTTCAATCTCCAAGCAGTCAGCTTCAGAGAAACGAGAATTGGATGAAGGAACGGACCCTGAGTTAGAAGGTCCACCCTCAGAGGCAGCCTCCAAGGTGAAAAAGATGACATCTTCACTAGGTCTGCATACCAGATCCTGCGAGGCAAAGCAGGGGCTATTAAAATTACTGACGCTCTCTACTTGAAATGGAGGAAACAAATATGCCAGACTGAAATCCCAAGGTACCGCCAGAGCATCTATTAGGACGGCCTGTGGATCTCTCGACCTTGAACCGTACCTTGGAAGCTTGGCGTTCTGCCGAGACATCATCAGATACAACTCCGGCATCCCCCATTTGAGGATTAAACTGGAGAACACCTCCGGATGGAGTGCCCACTCCCCGGGATGAAATGTCTGTCTGCTCAGAAAGTCTGCTTCCCACTTGTCCATACCAGGAATGGCAGAAAGACAGCAATTGTGAGCTTCTGCCCACTGAATAATCAGAGCCACCTCCTTCATGGATAAGGAACCCAGAGTTCCTCCCTGTTGGTTGATGTAAGCCACTGAGGTGATATTGTCCGACTGGAACCTGATAAAGCGGGCTAAGGACATTAGAGGCCAAGCTATCAGAGCATTGTAAATCGCTCTCAACTCCAAGATATTTATGGGGAGAGCAGACTCCTCCCGAGTCCAAAGTCCCTGTGCCTTTAACGGGTCCCAGACTGCTCCCCAGCCCAGCAGGCTGGTGTCCGTGGTTACAATCACCCAGGAAGGTCTTTAGAAACATGTACCCTAAGACAGATGTTCCTGAGAAAGCCACCATGGGAGAGAGTCTCGTTCACTGATCTATATCTATCCCCTGAGACAGATCCGAATGGTCCCTGTTCCATTGTCTGAGCATGCATAACTGCAGAGCTCTCAAATAGAATCGAACAACGGGAATGATGTCCATGGAAGCAACCATCAGACCAATTACCTCCATACACTGAGCCACTGATGGCCGAACAATAGACTGCAGAGAGAGGCAAGGATTTGGGATTTTCTGACCTCTGTCAGAAAAATATTCATAGATAGGGAATCTATTATGGTCCCTAAGAAAACCACCCTGGAACAAGGGAACTCTTTTCCAGATTTACTCTCCATCGGTGGGAACATAGAAAAGACAACAAGATCTCTGTATGAGAGTTTTCTTGTTGAAAAGATGGCGCCTGAACCAATATGTCGTCCAGGTAAGGAGCCACTGCAATTCCCTGAGCCCTGATCACTGGCAAGAGAGCCCCCAGAACCTTTGTGAAAATTCTGGGAGCTGTGGCAAGGCCAAATTGAAGAGCCACAAACTGAAAGTGTTTGTCTACAAAGGCAAATCTCAGGTACTTGTTATGATCCCTGAGGATGGGAACATGAACATACGCATCCTTCAGGTCTATGGTAGTCATGAACTGACCCTCTTGTATTAAGGGAAGAATGGACTGAATGGTTTACATTTTGAAGGATGGCATCCTGAGAAACTTGTTTACACACTTTAGGTCTAGAATAGGACGAAAAGTTCCCTCTTTTTTGGGAGCCACAAACAGATTTGAATTAGAATACCAGACCCCGTTCCCAAACGGGAACTGGAACTATCACTCCACAGGGAAGAAAGGTCCCGAACGCAATTCAAGAATGCCTCTCCTTTTATATGGAATGCAGATAATTTTGAGAGAAGAAACCCGCCCCTGGGAGGAAATGTCTTGAATTCTATTTTGTAACCCTGAGACACTATGTCCATAGCCCAAGGATCTGGCACATCTCGTACACAAGCTTGATAGAACAGGGAAAGGCTGCCCCCACTTGATCCGGTCACGGACCGGGGGCAAACCCTTCATGCCGACTTAGATTCAGCTGCAGGTTTCTTTTATTGCTTCCCTTTGTTCCAAGACTGATTGGGCTTCCAAGAAGACTTGGACTGTTCCTACTTGGAAGAGGGAGAGGAAAACTTTCCTTTGGAGTTCCGAAAGGAATGAAAATTACTTTGACTATTCTTCTTGTCTTGTGGTAGAAGAGACCCTTTTCCACCAGTAATGTCAGAGATTATTTCTGCCAAACCAGGGCCAAACAAGGTCTTATCCTTGTAAGGAAGCGCTAAAAGCTTGGACTTAGAAGTAAAATCCGCTCACCATGATTTCAGCCACAGCGCCCTGCGGGCCAGCACAGCAATGCCAGATATCTTGGCTCCTAGTTTAATAACTTGCATGGTAGCATCAGAAATAAAGGAATTGGCTAGCTTGATAACCTTAATCCTGTCTTGGATCTCCTCCAAAGGAATCTCTACATAAAGAGATTCAGACAAAGCATTGTATCAATAAGATGCCGCACTAGACACCATGGCAATACAAACTGCAGGTTGCCACTGAAGGCCTTGATGAACATACATTTTATTCAAACAAGCCTCCAGCTCTTTGTCCATAGGATCCTTAAAAGAGCAGCTATACTCTATAGAAATAGTAGTTCTCTTAGCCAGAGTAGAAATGGCCCCTTCTACTTTAGGCACCGTACGCCATGAATCTTTAATAGTGTCAGCAACAGGAAACATCTTTTTAAAAACAGGAGATAGGGAAAACTGAATCCATGGCTTCTCCCATTCCTGCACGGTCTTGAACAGGAAACACTTCCACAGAGGAAGGAACATCAAAGTAATTATTAAGTTTACTTGATTTCTTAGGGTTGAGGACAGACGGGTCAGAGTCGTCCAAGTAGCTAAAGCCTCCTTTAACAATACACAAAGGTGTTCAAGCTTAGATCTGAAGGATACTACTTCAGCATCAGATGAAGGGATTATACTGTCCAAATCTGAAATTTTACCCTCAGAGACTACCAACGTATCCTCCTCATCAGACTTATGAGAGGGCATTCTAAGTAGCAGAGGGAGGAGCAGAAACCTTACTATCTGAATCTCTAATTTTCCTCTTGCACTTCCCCTGTAACATGGGAATAGCAGATAAAGCAGCAGATACCGCAGAAGATACCTGAGCAGCAATATCTGCAGGCAAGTAAGACAGAGGAACCGCAGGGCACTGTATGTGATGCCACTAAGGCTTGGGACATTTGAGGAGAAAACTGTGGCAACGTCTGAACAGCATCATCCTGAGAGACAGTTGGCTCAGCAAAAAAAATCTTATCTTTATGCTTTAAAGTCCTCTCTATACATGAGGAACAAAAGGGCAACGCAACCTGAGTTTCTAAATATATAGCGACAAAATCCTGTTCCATAATGAAGGAAAAATTCTGGTATAATAATAAAAAAATGTCAAAAATGTTTATTAAGGTACTGTCACTTTAAATATAGTAATAGACAAGTCGCACCCTCACTGCGTGCAGTATTTAACACTGAAACAAACTTTGGCAGCACAGGATTTAGAGTACAGATTCACTGACAAACTATCACCTCTACACCTCAGCGTGTGACTGAGGTGCCTACCTGCCCCCTCGAGCAAAATCTAAGCCGGTCTCAACGTAATGTAGCAGCCGCAGATTAAGCGACTAACTTCCCCAACCGCTCCGTAAGACTGCAAGGAGCTGAACTGAGAGGTCATGTGATCGGTCTGTGAAGCTGCGCCACAAATGCAAAAATGTGTGCTTCCAGCCGGAAGAGAATCGCTGCAAAAATGAAAACCGCTTCCTGACTGAAAATTATGCCAGAGCCGGCGAAATAGATCGCAATAATATGCGATAACAGACAGAGAAAAAAACACCTTACTCACTCTTCCTAAGTGAACTAAGTGTCAGATAAAATAAAATAAGCCAACATATATGGAGTTAACTCTTTCCTTTCTAGAAAGAAGGTTAACCCCAGTCTCTACCTCACATACACAATGTGCCTGCTCCCTGCCGAAAATCGACCTTGTACCCAGGAATCTAGTCACAAAATATGCAGTGCCTGTCTCCCAGCCCCAGAAGACCCAGCACATCTAGCTGTCTGGGAGGAAGACATCTCACCCGATGTGAAAGGAAGCCACTCCTTACAGAGACCTGTGTAAAAAAGAAATAACAGAGTAAACCTACTCTGGCTTTCTGTACTAGGGCAGCAAAATGTTAGGAAAACGCAGCAAAGGCCACCTTACAAGTTCCTAACTGTTTTAAAGCCACCACTACTCTACTGAAGAGATTGACGTGGACTACAGCTATACCCAAAATCTTGCTTGTAGCGAAAGAAATCCAATTTTCTTCAGCCACCAAAACTTCACCTTCTCCATTTAAAAGAGGCAAAGAGAATGACTGGGGATTGTGGGTAGGGGAGTGACACAACAGCTATGCTGTGGTGCTCTTTGCCTCCTCCTGCTGGCCAGGAGTGATATTACAACAGTAATTGATGAGGTTGTGGACTCACCATAACTTAGGAAAGAAATCCAAATTACAAATTTAAAAAAACCTAACACTACGAAAAAAAAAAAAAAAATCTAAAAAATTACAAAAAATAATAAACACTAAATTACAAAAAATAAAAAACACTAAGCTTACAAAAAATAATTAACTAAATAATCAAAACTAAAAAACAATTACACCTAATCTAATAGCCCTATAAAAATAAAAAAGCTCCCCTAAATAAAAACACCCCCTAGCCTACAATAAACTACCAATAGCCCTTAAAAAGGGCCTTTTTGTAGGACATTGCCCTAAGTTAAACAGCTCTTTTACCTGTAAAAAAAAAAAAATACAAAGTCCTCCCAACAGTAAAACCCGCCACTCAACCAACCCCCCAAAATAAAAAACCTAACTCTAAAAAAAAAAACTAAGCTCCCCATTGCCCCTAAAGGGGCATTTGTATGGGCATTGCCCTTAAAGGGGCATTCAGCTCTTTTCACTGCCCTTAAAAGGCCAATCAGCTCTTTTCCAAAACCTCAAAGCCCTAATCTAAAAAAAAAACCCAACCAAAAAAATGAAAAAATAAATAAACCTAACACTAACCCCAGAATATCTACTCACGGTTCCTGAAGTCCAGACATCCATCTTCATCCAGGCGGCGACACCTTCATCCATCTCGGCGGCGCGGAGCTATCCTGATTTGAACAGCCAATAGGATTTCAGAATCTCTTATCCTATTGGCTGATTTGAATAATTAAATCAGCCAATAGGAATGCATTTTTTTTTCTCTCTCTTGGTTTTGTATTGTTTTTGTCGTGTGTTAATTGTGTTAATGTTGTTTTTTTTTCCAATTATATTTCGTAGAGATTTTTAATTGATTAGAAATTTTCCTCTTTAATATCTCCAGAATATACTAATGGACAAGAGTTACTTATTGGTACCCCTGTTTTTCTTTTTGTGTAAGGCTTTCAAATGCAGTGTCAATTTGTCTGTATAGCCCTGCGAGGCGCTTAATTTCTTGTTTATCACGGACCATATGTGATTTGATTTTGTTCAATTGATGGAGATATCAGTTTAAATAAAAGAAAATAAATTCTATATATAAAAAAAAAAAAAAAAGGAATACAAGGTACGCCATTTTGAAACTGCTACCGTGTATTCATCTTCAGTGTACAGCAGTGACCGTATGAAGCGGACGCTCCGCACAGAATGGCTTCCAGGATAGCTCCGCGCTGCCGGGATGAAGAAAGAAGACGTCCCCGAGATGGATGAAGGTGTCGCCTCTTGGATGAGGACTTCTCGCCGCCTGGATGAAGATGGATGTCCGGACTTCAGGAACCGTGAGTAGATATTCTGGGGTTAGTGTTAGTTTTTGGGGCAATGGGTAGCTTAGTTTTTTTTTTTTAGAGTTAGGTTTTTATCTTGAGGGGTTGGTTGGGTGGTGGGCTTTACTGTTGGGGGACTTTATTTTTTTTTACAGGTAAAAGAGCTGTTTAACTTAGGGCAATGCCCTACAAAAGGACCTTTTAAGGGCTATTGGTAGTTTATTGTAGGCTAGGGGGTGTTTTTTTTTTTTTTATAGGGCTATTAGATAATGTGCAATTGTTTTTATTTTTGATCATTTCGTTTATTATTTTTCGCAATTTAGTGTTTATTATTTTTTGCAATTTCAGATTTTTTATTTTTTGTCGTAGTGTTAGGTTTTTTAAAATTTGCTTTTAATTGGTAGTATTTTTTTATTTTATTAGAAAAGTAATGTTAGGTTAATTTATAGTTTAATGTTAGGTTTTATTTTTATTTTACAGGTAAGATTTTATTTATTTAAATATAGCTATATTGTAATTTTAATTTAAAGTTAGGGGGGGTGTTAGGTTTAAGGGTTAATAGTTTAATTTAGTGGCGGCGATGTGGGAGGCCAGAGGTTTAGGGGTTAATAGGTTTATTTAGTGGCGGCGATGTGGGAGGCCGGAGGTTTAGGGATTAATAACTTTATTATAGTGTCGGCGATGTCGGGGAGCGGCGGAATAGGGGTTAATAACTTTATTATAGTGTCTGCGATGTGGGGGGCAGCGGATTAGGGGTGTTTAGACTTGGGGTTTATATTAGGGTGTTAGGTTTTAATGTAACTTTTTTTCCCCCATAGACAATGGGGTTGCGTAACGGAGATTTTTCATTCCGTACTTCAGATGTTTTTTTCTAACACTCTCTCCCCATTGATGTCTATGGAGGAAAGCGTGCATGAGCATGTCAAATCAGCCCTTGGATTTTGTGTGGTATGGAGCTTAACGCCACCATATCGCACGCACAAGGAGGCTTTTCAGTAACTCGTAATGGCAGCGCTATGGAGAGTGAAATAATGCAACTTTTTTGGCGTTAGTTTAACACCCTGTTTAGCGCAAAACTCGTAATCTAGGTTAAATATATTAATCTAGCATATATATTTAAAAATAGTCTTTCAAGAAGAAAGTAAAGGTGTTAATGATGATTAGTAATGCATGAAATACCTGCTGAGCAGGGACTCCCGCTGTTTGCATATAATACTGTTGGTTCTGCATCTTTGCATACATAGAATACATAGGATCCTCATTCATTAACTTTGTGTATAACGAAAGTGCTTCCATAACTTTAACATTTAATTCAGAAAGCTCAGAATGTTTCCTGAAAAATATAAAGCAGTAACTTACTATTTCTGTATCAAAACAAAGCAAAACAGAAATGTATCACTGAACACTAAAATGTTTCTCAAAGCCTTCAGGTTCAAGAAATCAACATACACATAAAATGTGGTTACAAATAACATTTACATTTTCTATTTCAGTAACAAAAAAATGATTGGCAGAAAAACAAATTAGCTTTTAAACATTTGATCAACAAGGTTGCTTTACAACAAAAGTCATAATTCACCCTCTCCTTTTCAATGGACAGATCTTGAAAAAAAGTGGGGCAATGATAGTTACAGATACACAAGTGAGAAATTAAATGAAGCAAAGTGATAAAAACATAATTTATGCTTACCTGATAAATTTATTTCTCTTGTGGTGTATCCAGTCCACGGATCATCCATTACTTGTGGGATATTCTCCTTCCCAACAGGAAGTTGCAAGAGGATCACCCACAGCAGAGCTGCTATATAGCTCCTCCCCTAACTGCCATATCCAGTCATTCAACCGAAGACAAGCAGAGAAAGGAGAAACCATAGGGTGCAGTGGTGACTGTAGTTTAAAATTAAAAAAATACCTGCCTTAAAATGACAGGGCGGGCCGTGGACTGGATACACCACAAGAGAAATAAATTTATCAGGTAAGCATAAATTATGTTTTCTCTTGTAAGGTGTATCCAGTCCACGGATCATCCATTACTTGTGGGATACCAATACCAAAGCTAAAATACACGGATGAAGGGAGGGACAAGGCAGGAACTTAAACGGAAGGTACCACTGCCTGTAAAACCTTTCTCCCAAAAATAGCCTCCGAAGAAGCAAAAGTATCAAATTTATAGAATTTTGAAAAGGTATGAAGCGAAGACCAAGTCGCCGCCTTCCAAATCTGTTCAACAGAAGCCTCATTTTTAAAGGCCCATGTGGAAGCCACAGCTCTAGTAGAATGAGCTGTAAACCTTTCAGGAGGCTGCTGGCCAGCAGTCTCATAAGCTAAGCGTATTATACTCCTTAGCCAAAATGAAAAAGAAGTTGCCGAAGCCTTTTGGCCTCTCCTCTGTCCAGAGTAGACAACAAACAATCTCCTGATTGATATTCTTATTAGATACCACCTTAGGTAAAAACCCAGGTTTGGCACACAGAACTACCTTATCTGCATGGAAGATCAGATAAGGAGAATCACATTGTAAGGCAGATAACTCGGAAACTCTACCAGCCGAGGAAATAGCTACCAAAAAAAAAAAAATTTCCAAGATAAAAGTTTGATATCTATGGAATGAAGAGGTTCAAACGGAACCCCCTGAAGAACTTTAAGAACCAAATTTAAGCTCCAAGGTGGAGCAACAGGTTTAGTTATTCTTAACTAAAGCCTGACAAAATGCCTGAACGTCTGGAACATCCGCCAGACGCTTGTGCAAAAGAATAGACAGAGCAGAAATCTGTCCCCTATCTTATGATAGATTTTACTGGACAGGCTTTCGAGCCTGAATTAAGGTGTCAATGACTGACTCGGAGAAACCATGCTTTGATAAAATCAAGCGTTCAATCTCCAGGCAGTCAGTCTCAGAGAAATTAGATTTGGATGGTTGAAAGGACCTTGAAGTAGAAGGTCCTGTCTCAGCGGCAGAGTCCATGGTGGAAAGGATGACATGTCCATCAGATCTGCATACCAAGTCCTGCATGGCCACGCAGGCGCTATCAAGATCACTGATGCTCTCTCCTGCTTGATTTTGGCAATCAGACGAGGGAGCAGAGGAAACGGTGGAAACACATAAGCCAGGTTGAAGGACCAAGGCGCTGTTAGAGCATCTATCAGCGTTGCCTTGGGGTCCCTGGACCTGGATCCGTAACAAGGAAGTTTGGCGTTCTGGCGAGACGCCATGAGATCCAGTTCTGGTTTGCCCCAACGATGAATCAATTGTGCAAACACCTCCGGATGGAGTTCCCACTCCCCCGGGTGAAAAGTCTGACTTAGAAAATCCGCCTCCCAGTTCTCTACACCTGGGATATGGATAGCTGATAGGTGGCAAGAGTGAATCTCTGCCTAGCGAATTATCTTTGAGACTTCTAACATCGCTAGGGAACTCCTTGTTCCCCCTTGATGGTTGATGTAAGCCACAGTCGTGATGTTGTCCGACTGAAATCTTATGAACCTCATTGTCGCAAGCTGAGGCCAAGCCTCAAGAGAGCATTGAATATCGCTCTTAGTTCCAGAATGTTTATCCTAGAAGGCTGGCATCTGTCATTACAATTTTCCAATATGGCCTGCGAAAGGTCATACCTTTGGACAGATGGACCTGACATAGCCACCAGAGAAGAGAATCCCTGGTCTCTTCATCCAGATTTAGTAGAGGGGACAAATCTGTGTAATCCCCATTCCACTGGCTGAGCATGCAGAGTTGCAGCGGTCTGAGATGTAGGCGGGCGAACGGCACTATGTCCATTGCCGCTACCATTAAGCCAATTACTTCCATACACTGAGCCACCGAAGGGCGAGGAGTGGAATAAAGAACACGGCAGGAATTTAGAAGTTTTGATAACCTGGTCTCTGTCAGGTAAATCCTCATGTCTACTGAATCTATTAGAGTTCCCAGAAAGGATACTCTTGTGAGAGGGGATAGAGAACTCTTTTCTTCGTTCACTTTCCACCCATGCGACCTCAGAAATGCCAGAACTATGTCTGTATGAGACTTGGCAATTTTAAAATTTGACGCCTGTATCAGAATGTCATCTAAATAAGGGGCCACTGCTATGCCCCGCGGCCTTAGGACCGCCAGAAGTGACCCCAGAACCTTCGTAAAGATTCTTGGGGCTGTAGCTAACCCAAATGGAAGAGCTACAAACTGGTAATGCCTGTCTAGGAAGGCAAACCTGAGAAACCGATGATGATCTTTGTGTATCGGAATGTGAAGATACGCATCCTTTAAATCCACTGTAGTCATGTATTGACCCTCCTGGATCATAGGCAGGATGGTACGAATAGTCTCCATCTTGAATGATGGAACCCTGAGAAATTTGTTTAAGATCTTGAGATCTAAGATTGGTCTGAAGGTTCCCTCTTTTTTGGGAACCACAAACAGATTTGAATAGAATCCTTGTCCCTGTTCCTCCTTTGGAACTGGGTGGATCACTCCCATAACTAGGAGGTCTTGAACACAGTGTAAAAATGCCTCTCTCTTTATCTGGTTTGTAGATAAATGTGAAAGGTGAAATCTCCCTTTTGGAGGAGAAGCTTTGAAGTCCAGAAGATACCCCTGGGATACAATTTCCAACGCCCAGGGATCCTGGACATCTCTTGCCCAAGCCTGGGCGAAGAGCGACAGTCTGCCCCCTACTAGATCCGTTACCGGATAGGGGACTGATACTTCATGCTGTCTTAGGGGCAGCAGCAGGCTTTTTGGCCTGCTTCCCTTTGTTCCAGGTCTGGTTAGGTCTCCAGACCGACTTGGACTGGGCAAAAGTTCCCTCTTTTATTGCATTAGAGGAAGTTGATGCTGCACTCGCCTTGAAGTTTCAAAAGGCACGAAAAACATAATTTATACTTACATGATAAATTTATTTCTCTTGTAGTGTGTTCAGTCCACGGGTCATCCATTACTTATGGGATATATTCTCCTTCCCAACAGGAAGTTGCAAGAGGATCACCCAAGCAGAGCTGCTATATAGCTCCTCCCCTCACATGTCATATCCAGTCATTCGACCGAAACAAGACGAGAAAGGAGAAACTATAGGGTGCAGTGGTGACTGGAGTTATAATTTAAAATTTAGAACCTGCCTCAAAAAAAGACAGGGCGGGCCGTGGACTGAACACACTACAAGAGAAATAAATTTATCAGGTAAGCATAAATTATGTTTTCTCTTGTTAAGTGTGTTCAGTCCACGGGTCATCCATTACTTATGGGATACCAATACCAAAGCTAAAGTACACGGATGATGGGAGGGACAAGGCAGGAACATTAAACAGAAGGAACCACTGCCTGTAGAACCTTTCTCCCAAAAACAGCCTCCGAAGAAGCAAAAGTGTCAAATTTGTAAAATTTGGAAAAAGTATGAAGCGAAGACCAAGTTGCAGCCTTGCAAATCTGTTCAACAGAGACCTCATTCTTAAAGGCCCAGGTGGAAGCCACAGCTCTAGTGGAATGAGCTGTAATTCTTTCAGGAGGCTGCTGTCCAGCAGTCTCATAGGCTAAACGTATTATGCTACGAAGCCAAAAAGAGAGAGAGGTAGCCGAAGCCTTTTGACCTCTCCTCTGTCCTGAGTAAACGACAAACAGAGAAGAAGTTTGCCGAAAATCTTTAGTTGCCTGTAAGTAGAACTTCAGGGCACGGACCACGTCTAGATTATGCAAAAGACGTTCCTTCTTTGAAGAAGGATTAGGACATAATGATGGAACAACAATCTCTTGATTGATATTCCTGTTAGAAACAACCTTAGGTAAAAACCCAGGTTTAGTACGCAGGACTACCTTGTCTGAATGAAAGATCAGATAAGGGGAAATCGCAATGTAAGGCAGATAACTCAGAGACTCTTCGAGCCGAGGAAATAGCCATCAAAAACAGAACTTTCCAAGATAAAAGTTTAATATCAATGGAATGAAGGGGTTCAAACGGAACACCCTGAAGTACTTTAAGAACCAAGTTTAAGCTCCAAGGAGGAGCAACAGTTTTAAACACAGGCTTAATTCTAGTCAAAGCCTGACAAAAGGCCTGGACGTCTGGATTCTCTGCCAGACGCTTGTGTAAAAGAATACAGAGCAGAAATCTGTCCCTTTAGTGAACTAGCGGATAAGCCCTTTTCTAAACCCTCTTGTAGAAAGGACAATATCCTAGGAATCCTAACCCTACTCCATGAGTAACTCTTGGATTCACACCAATATAAATATTTACGCCATATTTTATGGTAAATTTTTCTGGTAACAGGTTTCCGAGCCTGTATTAATGTATCAATAACCGAATCCGAAAACCCACGCTTTGATAGAATCAAGCGTTCAATTTCCAAGCAGTCAGCCTCAGAGAAATTAGGTTTGGATGGTTGAAAGGACCCTGAATTAGAAGGTCCTGCCTCAGGGGTAGAGACCATGGTGGACAGGACGACATGTCCACTAGGTCTGCATACCAGGTCCTGCGTGGCCACGCAGGCGCTATCAGAATCACAGATGCTCTCTCCTGTTTGATCCTGGCAATCAGTCGAGGTAGCAACGGAAAAGGTGGAAACACATAAGCTATGTTGAAAACCCAAGGGGCTGCTAGTGCATCTACCAGCACCGCACCCGGGTCCCTGGACCTGGATCCGTAACAAGGAAGCTTGGCGTTCTGGCAAGATGCCATGAGATCCAGATCCGGTTTGCCCCAACGATGAATCAGTTGAGCAAATACCTCCGGGTGAAGTTCCCACTCCCCCGGATGAAAAGTCTGGCGACTTAGAAAATCCGCCTCCCAGTTCTCCACGCCTGGGATGTAGATCGCTGACAGGTGGCAAGAGTGAGACTCTGCCCAGTGAATTATCTTCGAGACTTCCAACATCGCTAGGGAACTCCTGGTTCCCCCTTGATGATTGATGTAAGCCACAGTCGTGATGTTGTCCGACTGAAATCTGATGAACCTCAGTGTTGCTAACTGAGGCCAAGCTAGAAGAGCATTGAATATTGCTCTTAATTCTAGAATGTTTATCGGGAGGAGTTTCTCCTCCTGAGTCCACGATCCCTGAGCCTTCAGGGAGTTCCAGACTGCTCCCCAGCCTAGTAGGCTGGCATCTGTTGTTACAATCGTCCAATCTGGTCTGCGAAAAGTCATTCCTTTGGACAGATGAACCCGTGATAACCACCAGAGAAGAGAATCTCTGGTCTTCTGGTCCAGATTTAGCAAAGGGGACAGATCTGAGTAATCCCCGTTCCATTGACTTAGCATGCATAGTTGCAGCGGTCTGAGATGTAGGCGCGCAAATGGCACTATGTCCATTGCCGCGACCATTAAGCCGATTACTTCCATGCACTGAGCTACTGATGGGCTTGGAATGGAGTGAAGGACACGGCAAGCATTGAGAATCTTTAATAACCTGGACTCCGTTAGGTAAATCTTCATCTCTACAGAATCTATAAGAGTCCCTAGAAAAGGGACCCTTGTGAGTGGTAACAGAGAACTCTTTTCCACGTTCACTTTCCACCCATGCGACCTCAGAAATGCTAGAACTATCTATGTATGAGACTTTGCATTTTGAAAACTTGACGCTTGTATCAGAATGTCGTCTAGGTACGGAGCCACCGCTATGCCTCGTGGTCTTAGTACCGCCAGAAGTGAGCCCAGAACCTTCGTAAAAATTCTTGGGGCCGTAGCCAACCCGAAGGGAAGAGCTACAAACTGGTAATGCCTGTCTAGAAAGGCAAACCTTAGGTACCGATAATGATCTCTGTGAATCGGTATGTGAAGGTAGGCATCCTTTAAGTCCACTGTGGTCATATATTGACCCTCTTGGATCATGGGTAGGATGGTCCGAATGGTTTCCATCTTGAACGATGGAACCCTTAGGAATTTGTTTAAGATCTTTAAGTCTAAGATTGGTCTGAAGGTTCCCTCTTTTTTGGGAACCACAAACAGATTTGAATAAAACCCTTGCCCCTGTTCCGTTCGCGGAACTGGGTGGATCACTCCCATCACTAAGAGGTCTTGTACACATTGTAGAAATGCCTCTTTCTTTACTAGGTTTGTTGATAACCTTGACAGATGAAACCTCCCTTGTGGAGGAGAAGTTTTGAAATCCAGAAGGTATCCCTGAGATATAATCTCCAATGTCCAGGGATCCTGTACATCTCTTGCCCAGGCCTGGGCGAAGAGAGAAAGTCTGCCCCCCACTAGATCCGTCTCCGGAAAGAGGGGTCCTGCCTTCATGCTGTCTTAGGGGCGGAAGTAGGTTTTCTGGCCTGCTTGCCCTTGTTCCATGACTGGTTGCCTTTCCAACCCTGTCTGTAACGAGCAGTAGTTCCTTCCTGTTTTGGAGCGGAGGAAGTTGATGCTGCTCCTGCCTTGAAATTACGAAAGGCACGAAAATTAGACTGTTTGGCCTTTGCTTTGGCCCTGTCCTGAGGAAGGGTGTGGCCCTTACCTCCAGTAATGTCAGCAATAATTTCCTTCAAGCCGGGCCCGAATAAGGTCTGCCCTTTGAAAGGAATGTTCAGTAGTTTAGACTTAGAAGTTACATCTGCTGACCAGGACTTAAGCCATAGCGCTCTGCGCGCCTGTATGGCGAATCCGGAATTCTTAGCCGTAAGTTTGGTTAAATGCACTACGGCATCCGAAACAAACGCATTAGCCAGCTTAAGGGTTCTAAGCTTGCTCAAAGACTCATCCAATGGTGCTGTGCGAATCGCCTCTTCCAGAGACTCAAACCAGAATGCCGCTGCAGCAGTGACAGGCGCAATGCATGCAAGAGGCTGTAATATGAAACCTTGTTGAACAAACATTTTCTTAAGGTAACCCTCTAATTTTTTATCCATTGGATCTGAGAAAGCACAGCTATCCTCTACTGGGATAGTGGTACGCTTGGCTAAAGTAGAAACTGCTCCCTCCACCTTAGGGACCGTCTGCCATAAGTCTCGTGTGGTGGCGTCTATAGGGAACATTTTTCTAAATATCGGGGGAGGGGAAAAAGGCACACCGGGTCTATCCCACTCCTTGCTAATAATCTCTGTAAGCCTCTTTGGTATAGGAAAAACGTCAGTACACACCGGTACCGCATAGTATTTATCCAGCCTACATAATTTCTCTGGGATTGCCACCGTGTCACAATCATTCAGAGCCGCTAACACCTCCCCTAGTAACACGCGGAGGTTCTCAAGCTTAAATTTAAAATATGAAATTTCTGAATCCGGTCTCCCCGAATCAGAACCGTCACCCACAGAATGAAGCTCTCCGTCCTCATGTTCTGCAAATTGTGACGCAGTATCAGACATGGCTCTCGTGTCATCGGCGCGCTCTGTCCTTAACCCAGAGCTGTCGCGCTTGCCTCTTAACTCGGGCATATTGTATAAAACTTCTTTCATAACATTAGCCATATCATGTAAAGTGATTTGTAAGGGCCTTGATGTACTTGGCGCCTCAATCTCACGCACCTCCCGAGCGGGAGACGAAGGTACTGACACGTGAGGAGAGTTAGACGGCATAACTTCCCCCTCGTTGTCTGGTGATAATTTCTTTATCGGTACAGATTGACTTTTATTCAAAGTAATATCAATACAATTGGTACACATATTTCGATTGGGCTCCACATCGGCTTTTAAACATAATGAACAAGCAGATTCCTCTGTATCAGACATGTTTAAACAGACTAGCAATGAAGCTATCAAGCTTGGAAATTACTTTCAATAAATTTACAAGCAATCTAAAAAACGCTGCAGCGCTTTTATAAAAACACAGTTGAATAACAAAGAACTAATTCAGTTATAGTCAACAATTCTTTAAATGTATTAATTAGCAGAGGATTGCACCCGTTAGCAAAAGGATGATTAACCCCTCAGTACCCAAAAAAAAAAACCGGATATCAAATTAAGATTTAACGTTTTTATCACAGTCAAACACACTGTCACAGGTCTGCTATGACTGATTACCTCCCTCAAAAACGAATTTTGAAGATTACTGAGCTCTCTAGAGACGTCCTGGATCAAGGAGGAAGAAGCAGGAAGACTGTATTAGAATTTTAACTGCGCAACAAGGCGCTAAAAAAGTCCCCTCCCACTCATTTACAACAGTGGGAGATCTGATATAACAGTTTCTATGCAGAAATTACGTTAGCCATGTGGAAAAAATTCATGCCCAAAAGGATTTATCACCAAAGTACCTCACAAAACGAATAACATGCCAGTAAACGTTTTTCTTTTAATGTCATACAAAATTATCACTAAGCCTGCTACCAGTCGCTTCCACTGCAGATAAGGCTTAAGCATTATTTCAGTATTAACAGTATTTTCTCAGTCAAATTCTAGTCCCTAGAAAATAACTCTACTGTGCATACATTTATCAGCCTGATACCAGTCACTACTACTGCATTTAAGGCTGTACTTACATCATACGGGTAACAGCAGTGTTTTCTTAGTCAATTCCATTCCCAGAAAATATTGTACTGCACATACCTCATTTGCGGGAGACCCCGCATGCTATTCCCATGTTCTGAAGTTACCCCACTCCTCAGAATGTCGAGAACAGCCAGTGGATCTTAGTTACGCCTGCTAAGATCATATACCAAATACTGCCTGAGATAGAAAAACAGCACACTCCGGTGCCATTTAAAATAACAAGAAAATTTGATAAGAGTAAATTAGAAAGTTGCTTAAAATTTCATGCTCTATCTGAATCACAAAAGAAAAAATTTGGGTTCAGTGTCCCTTTAAAATCTGTCCTGTTAGTGACTAATGAGAACCTTGAACTACATTACAGTAAAACAGATATCATGTTGATGCTCTTTTTCATGTGTTTATGATTATGCACGTGTGCCTAACCCAGCTAATTTGAAAGGGCAGCGGTCAGTCACATAAGAGGGAGTTTCTCTCACCCTGTACATCCAGGAGTCGGGAGCAGCGGCTATAGGGCAGATGTTGGGATAACACTTCACTATGTAGATTATTGCAACTAAAGATTTTGAACACTTTTTGAAAATGTTTGCTGCCCCTTTAATCATTTTATATTTACACTGCAGAATGCTAAAATTAATTTAGATAAAATATCTCAGCGAATGAAGCGAGTGCCATTAGGAGAGCTTTAGGGGAAAAAAAATTATTTATACAAATGTGTCTTCCATTTTACCTAGCAATAATTCAATGATCTGACTTTGATTAATAGTATATAATAATAGATTCAAAAGTAGTTGATAATATAATTTAAAGGAACAGTCTAGTCAAAATTAAACTTCCATGATTCAGATAGGGCGTGTCATTTTAAACAACTTTACAATTAATTTTTATCATTACATTTGCTTTGTTACCTTGGTGGTATTTTTTTTTAAAAGCTATACCTAGCTAATCTCAAACTGATTTCTAAACCGTTAAAACCTGCCTCTTAGCTCAGAGCCTTTTGAAAGTTTTTCAGTTAGACAGTACTAGTTCATGTGTATCATATAGATAAAATTGCGCTCACTCACGTGGAGTTATTTAGGAGTCTGCACTGATAGGCTAAACTGCATGTCTGTCAAAAGCACGGAGATAAGGGGGCAGTCTGCAGAGGCTTAGATACAAACTCATCACAGATGTAAAACATATATTAATATAACTGTGTTGGTTATACAAAACTGGGGAATGGGTAATAAAAGGGATTATCTATCTTTTTAAACAACAACAATTTTGGTGTACACTGTCCCTTTAGGAATGTCTGTGATATGGCAATTTATCCTACTCAGCGTTTTATTAAGTTGCATAAAGCCACATGAAGATTAAAATCCTACAAACAATATAAATTAGCCACTGACAGCTACTGGCACATGAAACAGCAGTCACCAAAACATGATAATGAGGGTATTGTGGAAAAAAAAAACGTCAGCAAAATAAGGGTTTGAGACTAAATTCACATGGGTAGAAGTATACTGAAGAAATGTATCTATACATAGACAACGCAGAGCCTGAGTTCTTATGTTAAAAGAACATTAAAAAAACATTTTGCATTTGTGTAAAATGATGCTGCCATGCAGCCTAGAACCAGCAAATGTTGCCATTTAAAAAGCAGTTTTACGTCATTTGCATTATTTAAAAAAACCTAAATTACTGATTTTGCTTTCTGGCCTCTCCAGGGAGCGGGGAACACAGCACAATTTTTACAAAACCAATATGTGTTAAATGTCACTTTAAACTGAGCAAAATCTTTACAGTTAATGAATATGGGTTGAAGAGATTTCGCTCACTAGAGAGAAAGCTTTAAAGTTAGTGAATTTCAGCCATAAATGTAAAGAATAATTAAACTAATTTACTTACCTGTCAATATCTTCAAGTTTCTCATCAATAAGTGGTCCCATTTGATGACAAACAGCTAGAAATATATACAAGTCAATAAGTATATCAAATGACAAACAAGGACATGAACAATTTGCATTAAAAAAAAAGTTCTATAGAAAAAAAAAACACATGTACCTAATACTTATTGGGCTTACCAGAACACAAGACCAGCTGGCAACTGAATTGTAATAAAGCAATCTTAGACTATGCTGTTATGTTTTTTGAAAGGACCACTAAATACAGTAGAACGGAATAACTGACAAATACACAATAAAAAGACAAAGCACTTACTTTGAATGTGAAATGAACAGTAGAATATGGTTAATCTAATTTTCCCTCCCCCTGTATCATGTGACAATCATCAGCCAATCACAAAAGGGAAATATGCATATACTCTGCACTTCCCAGTAGGAGCTGGAGCCTCAAAGTGTGCATATAAAAAGAAAGTGCACGTTTTGATAATAGAAGTAAACTGGAAAGTTTTTATCTGAATCATGAAACTTTAATTTTGACTTTAGCAGCCCTTTAAATGCACTTTATTTATAGGTATATAGGCCTCTGTATCGCTATCGGTATTTGACTACTTTTTAGCTGCAGAACTTTGGATACTTTTGGGTTGTTGCCAAGTATGTTTTAGGAAAAGTAGGTTACCTAGTAAACTTGTTGACTAATAGCTATATTTGACAAATTCTGAAAATAAATTGGTTTTGTGAGATCAGTAAGGGATGCTATTTTTGTTATTTTCTGCGACATTTCAAATGCCTTAAATTAACTTATCATAAATAGGCTTTTTTTAGGTGTGAGATTCATTAAAGAAGTAAATAAGGAATCAGCAAAGTGCCAAACTATCTGCTTTGCTTAGTCACCACTCAACCATGACCATGTTTTTTCAAGTTAGTCAGCGCCTAAGATGCAAATACATAAAAAGGCTAAAATCACACAAATGTTTTTCTTTGACAATGTAAACTTAATTTTGGATGATAACTACATTTTGAGTAGTCATTCTTCAAATAGAGCTGACAAACTACCTGCAAGGAAACAAAGTACATGACACATAAACGTGTTTTCTTTGTCTAACGGTGCAATTTCAGCTGACATCTTTTCCTAGTGACCGCATGATTGAAAAACCAATCTAAAATTTATGAATACAGTTGAGACTTTCTATAGTTTTCTCAATCGTATCTCTCTTACTGCACACTAACCTTCAAGATGAATCAAATCTGCTGGATCTGGTAAACCATCTGTTGGATCTGCACTTTGGAGCATATGTAGTAACTGGTCCATCTTTTCCTGTTGTAAAAGCCATGCAATTTATTAAACTTGCCCATAAAGTGTTTAGCTAAGTAGTATAGCTGCACTGCATTCTGTTTATACTGCACACTTATCCTATTATTTACTTTACATTTTCCCCAGAGAGGAGCAGACAAACAGGAGTATGGGAAGAATGTGCGACAACGTGATGCAGACAACCTAGGTCTGAGAGCACATAGAAGAAAGCTACAAAGAGACTCAGTTTTCTACTTACAAGGCACACCTTGTATACATTTGCTAGTTGATTCCCAACTACATACATAATTAGAAAGAGTTTAAAAGAGGTGAATACCTGAAATAACCCTGACAAATCCGCTAATAAAATCAGAGCACTAAAAAAGACATTAATACACCTATTGCTTTAGTGTAAACAAATGTTACCTACAATGTTGCAAATAGCTAGTTTAGACCATTTTCATATATATATATATATATATATATATATATATATATATATATATATATATATATATATATATATATATATATATATATATATATATATATATATATATATATATATATATATATATATATATATATACACACACACACACACATATATATATACATACATAAGACACATACTCCTGTGCCTCCATAGGGAAAATTGTACTCCTTTCTATAGCGTACCACTCTGATAGAAGCTGCCTCCCTTAAGCTCTTAAGATAGTATAGATTAATGATGGTCTTTCCAGTGGCATGATGCGTTAAGTAGACAACACTTCCAGCACAATATTCCACTTTTCCACTATAGACCTCTTTACCAATCTACATATTTTCACTGCACTTTAAAAGGATACATACCTCATCAATATAAACTGGTTCTGGCTCGGGGTCTATTGTCTCTACTTGTACCTCATCACTGAACTGTACAGTTTTCTTCTCCATTTTTACTGGGAAAAAAGCAAAATATTAAAAAAAAAAATATATGGTTTTGAGAATTCCATCAAAATGTCAAGCAATAAAAACGAAATTTATGCTTACCTGATAAATGTATTTCTTTTTTGACATGGGGAGTCCACAAATCATCATCAATTACTGTTGGGAATATCACTCCTGGCCAGCAGGAGGAGGCAAAGAGCACCACAGCAGAGCTGTTAAATATTAATCCCCTACCCACAATCCCCCAGTCATTCGACCAAAGGGAAAGGAAGTAACAAGGTGCGGAGGTGCCTGAGGTTTATATAAAAAGAAACTGTCTGAATACAGCGTGGGCCGTGGACTTACTGTGTCAAGAAGTAAATACATTTATCAGGTAAGTATAACATTTCGTTTTCTTTCTAATGACACAGTGAGTCCACGGATCATCATCAATTACTGTTGGAAACCAATACCCAAGCCAGAGGACACAGATGATAAGGGAGGCACAAGACAGGAACCTAAACAGAAGGCACCATTGCTTGAAGAACCTTTCTCCCAAAAGAAGCCTCAGCCGAGGCAAAAGTATCTAAAGATGACCAAGTTGCAGCCTTGCAAATCAGTTCCACAGAAGCTTCATTTTTGAAGTTCCAGGAAGAAGAAACAGCCCTTGTGGAATGAGCTGTGATTTTCTCAGGAGGTTGCTGTCCAGCAGTCTCATATGCCAAGTGAATAACAGCCAAAAGGAAAGTGAAGTATCCGTAGCTTTCTGACCCTTGCGTTTCCCAGAAAAGCAAACAAACAATGCAGAAGACTGACGAAAGTCTTTAGTTGCCTGCAAATAAAATTTTAATGCTTGCACAACATCCAGATTATGCAACAAGCGTTCTTTGTGAGGAGGAGGATTAGGACACAAAGAAGGTACAAGATTTCCTGATTAATATTCTTTGGGCAGGAAACCAAACTTAGTGCGCAGAACCACCTTATCAGAGTGAAATATAAGATAAAGGGGAATCGCACTGTAAAGCAGAGAGTTCAGAAACTCTGAGCAGAGGAAATAGCAACAAGAAACAAAAAAATTTCCAAGATAACATCTTAATATCTAAAGAATGCATAGGCTCAAATGGAGCCTGTTGGAAAACTTTAAGAACAAGGTTAAGACTCCATGGAGGAGTAACAGGTTTAAGCACAGGCCGAATTCTAACCAAGGCCTGACAAAACGATTGCACGTCTGCCAGGCGCTTATGTAACAAAATAGACAATGACGAATTCTGACCCTTTAGAGTACTTGCAGACAAACCATTCTCCAGACCATCCTGGAGAAAGGACAAAATCCTAGGAATCCTTATTCTACTCCAAGAGTATCCTTTGGATTTACACCAAATCTTATGGTAAATTCTGCGAGTCACAGGCTTAGGAGCCTGAATCAAGGTCTCAATGACCGACTCTGAAAATCCACGCTTAGATAAAACTAAGCGTTCAATCTCATTCAGCTTCAGAGAAACAAGATTTGGATGAAGGAAAGGACCCTGAAGTAGAAAGTCCTTCCTCAGAGGCAGTCTCCAAGGTGGAAAGGATGACATTTCCACGAGGTCTGCATACCAAATCCTGCGAGGCCACGCCAGGGCTATGAGAATTACAGATGCCCTCTCCTGCTTGATTCGAGCAATGACTCTTGGAAGGAGAGCGAACGGAGGAAACAGGTATGCTAGACTGAAGTTCCAAGGAACTGCCAGAGCATCGATCAGAAATGCCTGTAGATCTCTTGACCTCGAGCCGTATCTCGGAAGTTTGGCATTCTGACGAGAAGCCATGAGATCTAACTCCTGCTGCCCCCACTTGAGGGTCAAGCTGGAAAACACATCCAAATGAAGTTCCCACTCCCCAGGATGAAAAGTCTGTCTGCTCAGAAAATCCGCTTCCCAATTGTCCACTCCTGGGATGTGGATCGCAGAAAGACAGCAGTTGTGGGTCTCCGCCCACCTCTGTCATGGCCAAGGAACTCTGAGTTCCCCCCTGGTGGTTGATGTAGGCCACGGGGTTACATTGTCCAACTGGAATCTGATAAACCGGGCTAAGGCTAACTGAGGCCAGACCAGAAGAGCATTGAAGATTGCTCTCAGCTTCAAGATGTTTATGGGCAGGACTGACTCCTCCTGAGTCCATAAGCCCTGAGCCTTCAACGAGCTCCATACTGTTCCCCAACCTAGAAGGCTGGCATCTGTGGTCACAATCACCCAGGAGGGTCTGCGGAAGCAAGTACCCTGGGAGAGATGATCCTGAGATAGGCACCACGGAAGAGAGTCTATTGATACCTGATCTAGATCTACACGCGGAGACAAGTCCGTATAGTCCCCGTTTCATTGTCTGAGCATGCACAACTGCAGAGGTCTGAGATGGAACCGAGCAAACGGAATGATGTCCATGGAAGCCACCATTAGACTGATTACCTCCATACATTGAGCCACTGATGGCCGTGGAGAGGACTGAAGGGCAAGACAAGAGTCGAAAAATCTTTCTTTTTCTGACCTCCGTCAGAAAAATCTTCATTAACAGGGAGTCTATTATGTTCCCCAAAAATACAACCCTTGTAGCTGGAACCAGAGAACTTTTTTCCCCCGATTCACCTTCCATCTGTGGGATCGAAGAAAAGACAACAAGATCTCTGTATAAGATTTTGCTTGTTGAAAAGATGGCTCCTGAACCAGAATGTCGTCCAGATAAGGTGCCACTGCAATGCCCCGAGATCGAAGCACAGCTAAAAGAGCCCCCAGAACCTTTGAAAAAATTCTGGGAGCTGTGGCAAGGCCGAATGGAAGGGCCACAAACTATAAATGATTGTCCAAAAAGGCGAATCTCAGAAACTTGTGATCTTCCCTGTGAATGGGAACATGAAGGTATGCATCCTTTAGGTCTATGGTTGTCATGAACTGACCCTCTTGTACCAAGGGAAGAATGGAGCGTATAGTCTACATCTTGAAGGATGGCACTCTGAGAAACTTGTTTAAACATTTTAGATCTAGGATTGGTCGAAAAGTTCCCTCCTTTTTGGGAACTATGAACAGATTTAAGTAAAATCCCAGACCACTTTCCTGAAAGGGAACTGGAACTATTACCCCCAGGACGGCAAGGTCCTTAAGTAAAATCCCAGACCACTTTCCTGAAAGGGAACTGGAACTATTATCCCCAGGGCGGCAAGGTCCTTAACACAATGTAACAACGCCTCTTTTTATCTGGTCTACAGATAATCTGGAAGGAGAAACCTGCCTCGGGGAGGAAAAGATTTAAAGTCTATTTTGTATCCCTGAGAGACAATGTCCACTGCCCAGGGATCCGGTACATCTCTTATCCAAGCCTAGGAAAAAAAAGAGAGAGAGAGAGAGAGAGAAAGAAAGAGAGAAAGAAAGAAAGAGAGAAAGAAAAAGAAAAAGAAAGAGAGAGAGAGTCTGTCCCCTACAAGAGCCGCTCCAGGATCGAGGGCAAACCCTTCATGCTGACTTGGAATCAGCTGAAGGCTTTTTAGATTGCTTTCCCTTATTCCAGGACCGGTTGGGCTTCCAGGAAGGCTTGGCTTGATCTTGCTTGGAGGAAGGGGAGGAAGACTTGCCTTTAAAGTTACAAAAATTACTCTGACGTCCCTTCTGCTTTTTATCTTGAGGAAGAAAAGAACCCTTCCCTCCAGTAATATCTGAGATAATTTCCACCAAACCAGGTCCAAACAAGGCCTTACCCTTGTAAGGAATAGCCATCAGCTTAGATTTAGATGAAACATTCGCAGACCAGGACTTCAACCACAAGGCCCTGCGGGCTAGGACCGCAAAATCAGAAATTTCGTCTCCCAGTTTAATAACCTGTAAGGAAACATCTGTAATAAAGGAATTGGCTAACTTGAGAGCCTTAATCCTGTCCTGAATCTCATCAAGAGGGGTATCCGTCTGGAGTAATTTAGACAATGCATCAAACCAGTAAGCTGCAGGTTGCCATTGTAGACCCTGGTGGACATACATTTTTTTTTGTAAAGCCTCCAATTTTTTATCCATTGGATCTTTAAAAGAACAACTATCCTCTATGGGAATAGTAGCCCTCCTTCTACCTTAGGAACTGTCTGCCAAGATGGAGAAAAAAAGAATACCAGGTCTTTCCCATTCTCGAGCAATAATCTCTGCAGCACGGTCAGGAACCGGAAAAATCTCCACCGCGAAGGGAACATCAAAGTATTTGTTCAATTTACTAGACTTTTTAGGATTGACTACGATAGTTGTGTCAGAGTCGTCCAAAGTAGCCAAAACCTCCTTAAGTAATAAGCGAAGGTGTTCTAGCTTAAATCTGAAGGATACCACTTCAGCATCAGAAGAAGGAATTACACTGAGTCTGAGATTTCCCCCTCAGATGCTACCGACATGTCTTCTTCCTCAGGCTTATGGGAAGGGACACTCTGGATAGTCAGAACGGTTTCCTTAAATTTCCTTTTACGCCTTCCCTGCAACATGGGGAAAGCTGACAAGGCCTCAGATACTGCAAGGGATATCTGGGAAGCAATGTCTTGAAGAGAAAATCCTACAGGAATGCAAAAGGAAACACAGGGCACTGTATGTGGAGACTGAAAAAGTTGGGACGCTTGAGGAGAAAGCTGCGGCATATCTGCAACAGGAGACACCTGAATAGCATTTGCTTGGGATAATGGTGGCTCATGGTCAAATATTTTATCTCTATAACTTAAAGTTCTCTCAATGCATGAGGAACAAAAAGGAACTGGGGGTTCCACCTGAGCATCAAAACATAACTGACAAGCAGCAACTTCTCCTGGGATAATGGTTTGAAAAACCTCTTGATCCATCTTATGTAATAAATAAGGATAAAGTGTAAAAATTCTTTATTTGAAAATAAAAAATAAATAAATGCGTACTGTGTCTTTAAATAGAAATGTGCGTTAGCGCAACAAACCAAATAGACCTCAGGCTACCTATACACCTCAGTAGCTTTAACGAGGTGCCTACCTGTCCTGCAGCTCATTTTTAAATACAGAACAATTACAGAGCTCTAACTGCCGAAATAAAACACTATAACACTACTATAAACACACTAAGCCACCATAAATCACCTCACAGTCTCAATGCCCAAACTGCCTAAAAGAAACTCCAAAGATGAAAGTTTAATAAAGTCCCATATTAAATAAGACAGCTTTTAGCTGTAACAAGTGCCAACAATTTCCTTGCAAACGAAAATTAAAATGGCACTTACCAGAAAGTGCTGTCTGGCAGCAGGACAGCTCACCTGGTTTGAGAGGGTGCAGCACCTCACATGAACCTGTGAAGAGAGAAAAACTGAGTAAACCTACTCAGGTGTTTTTTAGCAGATTCTTGAGAAAACGCAGTGAGGATTGTACCTCACAAGTTCTCAAAAGCCACCACTGCCCTACTGAAGAGACTGATGTAGACTAGGCTAGACCCCAGAAAAGAAAAGAGTAAAAACTTACTCTGCTAAAAAAATTAATATAATCTTGATTGAAGAAAACTTCTCATCAGATACCTAAACTTCACCTCCTCCTTGTACTACAGGCAAAGAGAATGACTGGGGGATTGTGGGTAGGGGAGTGATATTCAACAGCTTTGCTGTAGTGCTCTTTGCCTCCTCCTGCTGGCCAGGAGTGGTATTCCCAACAGTAATTGATGATGATCCGTGGACTCACTGTGTCATTAGAAAGAAAAATATAATTTATGTAAGAACTTACCTGATAAATTCATTTCTTTCATATTAGCAAGAGTCCATGAGCTAGTGACGTATGGGATATACATTCCTACCAGGAGGGGCAAAGTTTCCCAAACCTCAAAATGCCTATAAATACACCCCTCACCACACCCACAATTCAGTTTAACGAATAGCCAAGAAGTGGGGTGATAAGAAAAAAGTGCGAAAGCATATAAAATAAGGAATTGGAATAATTGTGCTTTATACAAAAAAATCATAACCACCACAAAAAAGGGCGGGCCTCATGGACTCTTGCTAATATGAAAGAAATGAATTTATCAGGTAAGTTCTTACATAAATTATGTTTTCTTTCATTTAATTAGCAAGAGTCCATGAGCTAGTGACGTATGGGATAATGACTACCCAAGATGTGGATCTTTCCACACAAGAGTCACTAGAGAGGGAGGGATAAAATAAAGACAGCCAATTCCTGCTGAAAATAATCCACACCCAAAATAAAGTTTAATGAAAAACATAAGCAGAAGATTCAAACTGAAACCACTGCCAGAAGTACTTTTCTACCAAAAACTGCTTCAGAAGAAGAAAATACATCAAAATGGTAGAATTTAGTAAAAGTATGCAAAGAGGACCAAGTTGCTGCTTTGCAAATCTGATCAACCGAAGCTTCATTCTTAAACGCCCAGGAAGTAGAAACTGACCTAGTAGAATGAGCTGTAATCCTCTGAGGCGGAGTTTTACCCGACTCAACATAGGCAAGATGAATTAAAGATTTCAACCAAGATGCCAAAGAAATGGCAAAAGCTTTCTGGCCTTTTCTAGAACCGGAAAAGATAACAAATAGACTAGAAGTCTTTCGGAAAGATTTAGTAGCTTCAACATAATATTTCAAAGCTCTAACAACATCCAAAGAATGCAACGATTTCTCCTTAGAATTCTTAGGATTAGGACATAATAAAGGAACCACAATGTCTCTACTAATGTTGTTGGAATTCACAACTTTAGGTAAAAATTCAAAAGAAGTTTGCAACACCGCCTTATCCTGATGGAAAATCAGAAAAGGAGACTCACAAGAAAGAGCAGATAATTCAGAAACTCTTCTGGCAGAAGAGATGGCCAAAAGGAACAAAACTTTCCAAGAAAGTAATTAAATGACCAATGAATGCATAGGTTCAAACGAGGGGAGCTTGAAGAGCCCCCAGAACCAAATTCAAACTCCAAAGAGGAGAAAATGACAGGTTTTATACGAACCAAAGCTTGTACAAAACAATGAATATCAGGAAGAATAGCAATCTTTCTATGAAAAAGAACAGAAAGAGCAGAGATTTGACCTTTCAAGGAACTTGCGGACAAACCCTTATCTAAACCATCCTGAAGAAACTGTAAAATTCTCGGTATTCTAAAAGAATGCCAAAAAATGATGAGAAAGACACCAAGAAATATAAGTCTTCCAGACTCTATAATATATCTCTCTAGATACAGATTTACACGCCTGTAACATAGTATTAATCACTGAGTCAGAGAAACCTCTTTGACCAAGAATCAAGCGTTCAATCTCCATACCTTTAAATTTAAGGATTTCAGATCCTAATGGAAAAAAGGACCTTGAGACAGAAGGTCTAGTCTTAACGGAAGAGTCCACGGTTGGCAAGAGGCCATCCGGACCAGATCCGCATACAAAAACCTGTGAGGCCATGCCGGAGCTACCAGCAGAACAAACGAGCATTCCTTCAGAATCTTGGAGATTACTCTTGGAAGAAAAACTAGAGGCGGAAAGATATAGGCAGGATGATACTTCCAAGGAAGTGATAATGCATCCACTGCCTCCGCCTGAGGATCCCGGGATCCGGACAGATACCTGGGAAGTTTCTTGTTTAGATGAGAAGCCATCAGATCTATTTCTGGGAGTTCCCACATTTGAACAATCTGAGGAAATACCTCTGGGTGAAGAGACCATTCGCCCAGGTGCAACGTTTGGAGACTGAGATAATCCGCTTTCCAATTGTCCATACCTGGGATATGAACCGCAGAGATTAGACAGGAGCTGGATTCCGCCCAAACCAAAATTCGAGATACTTCTTTCATAGCCAGAGGACTGTGAGTCCCTCCTTGATGATTGATGTATGCCACAGTTGTGACATTGTCTATCTGAAAACAAATGAACAACTCTCTCTTCAGAAGAGGCCAAGACTGAAGAGCTCTGAAAATTGCACGGAGTTCCAAAATATTGATCGGAAATCTCACCTCCTGAGATTCCCAAACCCCTTGTGCCGTCAGATACCCCCATACAGCTCCCCAACCTGTAAGACTTGGATCTGTTGAGATTATAGTCCAGGTCGGAAGAACAAAGAAGCCCCCTGAACTAAACGATGGTGATCTGTCCACCATGTCAGAGAGTGTCATAAAATCGGTTTAAAGATATTAATTGAGATATCTTTGAGTAATCCCTGCACCATTGGTTCAGCATACAGAGCTGAAGAGGTCGCATGTGAAAACGAGCAAAGGAGATCGCATCTGATGCGGCAGTCCTAAGACCTAACATTTCCATGCATAAGGCTACCAAAGGGAATGATTGTGACTGAAGGTTTTGACAAGCTGAATTCAATGTTAAACTTCTCTTGTCTGACAAGGACAGAGTCATAGACACTGAATCTATCTAGAAACCTAAAAAGGTTACCCTTGTCTGAGGAATCAATGAACTGAATGGTAAATTGATCCTCCAACCATGAACTTGAAGAAACAACACAAGTCGATTCGTATGAGATTCTTCGAAAATGAGAAGACTGAGCAAGTACCAAGATATCGTCCAAATAAGGAAATACCAAAACCCTGTTCTCTGATTACAGAAAGAAGGGCACCGAGAACCTTTGAAAAAAATTCTTGGAACTGAGGCTAGGCCAAACGGTAGAGCCACAAAACTGGTAATGCTTGTCTAAAAAGAGAATCTCAGACACTAAAAGTGATCTGGATGAATCGGAATATGCAGATACACAACCTGTAAATCTATTGTAGACATATAATGCCCTTGCTAAGCAAAAGGCAGGATAGTCCTACAGTAACCATCTTGAATGTTGGTATCCTAACATAACGATTCAATAATGATAGATCCGGAACTGGTCTGAAGGAATTGACCTTCTTTGGTACAATGAAGAGATAAAAAAAAAAAAAAACCCCAGCCCCTGTTCCAGAACTGGAACTGGCATAAATACTCCAGCCAACTCTAGATCTGAAACACATTTCAGAAATGCTGAGCCTTTGCTGTGTTACCTGGGACACGGGAAAGAAAAAAAATCTCTTAGCAGGAGGCCTTAACTTGAAGCCAATTCTGTACCTTTCTGAAACAATGTTCTGAAACCAGAGATTGAGAACGGAATTGATCCAAATTTCTTTGAAGAAAACGTAATCTGCCCCATACCAGCTGAGCTGGAATAAAGGCCGCACCTTCATAGGTACTTAGGAGCTGGCTATAGGTTTCTATAAGGCTTGGATATATTCCAAACTGGAAATAGTTTCCAAACTGATACCGCTCCTGAGGATGAAGGATCAGGCTTTTGTTCCTTGTTGCGAGGAAAGGAACGAAAATGATTATTTACCCTGGAAAGAAAGGGAAAGCAAAGTTAACTTAGAAGACATATCAGCATTCCAAGTTTAATCCATAAAGCTTTTCTAGCTAAAATAGCTAGAGACATATACCGGATATCAACTCTAATGATATCAAAAGATGGTATCACCAATAAAATTATTAGCATGTTATAGAATAATAATAATGCTATAAAATTATGATCTGTTACTTGTTGCGCGAAAGCTTCTAACCAAAAAGTTGAAGCTGCAGCAACATCCGCTAAAAATATAGCAGGTCTAAGAAGATTACCTGAACATAAGTAAGCTTTTCTTAGAAAAGATTCAATTTTCCTATCTAAAGGATCCTTTAAATGAAGTACTATCTCATACGTAGGAATAGTAGTACATTAGCAGGAGTAGAGACAGCCCCATAACCTTAGGGATTTTTGTCCCAAAAAACTCTAATCTGTCAGATGGCACAGGATATAATTGCTTAAACGTCTAGGAGGAGTAAATAAATTACCCAAATTATTCCATTCCCTGGAAATTACTTCAGAAATAGCATCAGGGAGATTAAACACTTCTGGAATAACTACAGGAGATTTAAAACCTTATTTAAACGTTTACATTTAGTATCAAGAGGACCAGAATCCTCTATTTCTAATGCAAATAATACTTCTTTAAGTAAAGAACGAATAAATTCCATCTTGAACAAATACAAAGATTTATCAGCATCAACCTCTGAGACAGAAACCTCTGAACCAGAAGAACCATTATCAGTATCAGAATGATGATGTTCATTTAAAAATTCATCTGAAAAAAGAGAAGTTTTAAAAGACTTTTATGTATACTAGAAGGAGAAATAACAGACATAGCCTTCTTAATGGATTTAAAAAAATAAAATCTCTTATGTTATCAGGAACACTCTGAAAATTAGATGTTGACGGAACAGCAACAGGTAATGTAACAGTACTAAAGGAAATTTTATCTGCATTAATAAGTTTGACATGACATGCAATACAAACAACAGCTGGAGAAACAGATACCAAAAGTTTATAGCAGATACACTTAGCTTGGTAGCTCCAGCACTGGGCAGTGATTTTCCTGAAGTATCTTCTGACTCAGTTGCAACGTGGAACATCTTGCAATATGTAAAAGAAAAAAACAACATATAAAGCAAAATTGATCAAATTCCTTAAATGACAGTTTCAGGAATGGGAAAAAAATGCCAGTGAACAAGCTTCTAGCAACCAGAAGCAATAAATAATGAGACTTAAATAATGTGGAGACAAAAATGACGCCCATATTTTTTAGCGCCAAAAAAGACGCCCACATTATTTGGCGCCTAAATGCTAAATGACGCCACATCCGGAACACCGACATTTTTGACGCAAAAAAACGTAAAAAAATGACGCAACTTCCGGCGACACGTATGACGCCGGAAACAGAAAAAAAAAATTTGCGCCAAAAAAGTCAGCGCCAAGAATGACGCAATAAAATGAAGCATTTTCTGCCCCCGCGAGCCTAACAGCCCACAGGGAAAAAGTCAAATTTTTTAAGGTAAGAAAAAATGATTGAAACAAATGCATTTATCCCAAATATGAAACTGACTGTCTGAAAAATAAGGAATGTTGAACATTCTGAGTCAAGGCAAATAAATGTTTGAATACATATATTTAGAACTTTATAAACAAAGTGCCCAACCATAGCTTAGAGTGTCACAGAAAATAAGATTTACTTACCCCAGGACACTCATCTACATGTTTGTAGAAAGCCAAACCAGTACTGAAACGAGAATCAGCAGAGGTAATGGTATATATAAGAGTATATCGTCGATCTGAAAAGGGAGGTAAGAGATGAATCTCTACGACCGATAACAGAGAACCTATGAAATAGACCCCGTAGAAGGAGATCACTGCATTCAAATAGGCAATACTCTCCTCACATCCCTCTGACATTCACTGCACGCTGAGAGGAAAAGCGGGCTCCAACTTGCTGCGGAGCGCATATCAACGTAGAATCTAGCACAAACTTACTTCACCACCTCCATCGGAGGCAAAGTTTGTAAAACTGAATTGTGGGTGTGGTGAGGGGTGTATTTATAGGCATTTTGAGGTTTGGGAAACTTTGCCCCACCTGGTAGGAATGTATATCCCATACGTCACTAGCTCATGGACTCTTGCTAATTACATGAAAGAAATAATATTATCTATAAAACCACAAGCTCTAAAAGTAAATATTGATTAAAGCAAAGATAACATTTATATTATGTAATTACAAAAATATACAATAGGTGTTTTTACACAACCATCTATTTTATTATAAAAACTACATGTAATTTTCAATCCATCTGTTATTGTAACTGCATAAAATACTTAAATGGATGTAAAAGCCCCTTTTCTCTTTTCGATACCTTAAGATTAGCTATATATTTTTCCTAAGTATAATTTTATACCACAAATTCAAAAGATTTGCGTTTCACACAAGATGTTGCTGTCATGTATGCATAATGATTAACATTACCAGAGCACATATGTAATTTTTACCATTTCCCCCATCTCCCCTCAGCTATACTTAAGGTCATTAAACATTTTCTTGGTTGTTTTTTCTAGTTTATTTACATCCTTCTACACATATGAGCTCCAGAATTGTACTCAATATACAAGAAAAGACCTAACTACTGATGACAAAAGCGTGATAAGAACCTCCCATCTTCTGCGCTAATACCTCTTCCTAGGCAATCTGGGGGCTTTACATACTGTGCTAATGCATAGTTGGGTTGGATATTTTAAACTTTCTAGGCTGTGGCAATCCAATGTTTATATTCACCAAAGGTTCCAATCGATTTACTGGGGTATATTCCACAGCTTTCTCAAAATAAAAATATATGGCACCGAGATATTGTATCCATACACCGTAATATAAAGTGTAGATATTCACAGTATCGATTCAGTTAAACGGCTCCTCATGTATTCAAAGAAAGTTTTCACCAGCTTTTTCATAATAAGCAGCTTTTAATTTTGTCCAACTCATTTCAACGGTCAATACAATCTTTTTCAAGAGCATTCACAAACCATAGCAAACCTTACCGCAATACAGGCGGTCTTAAATACAGAGTAAAAAACGCTACCCAGTATCCCATTGGTTGGGGCCGAGTTTACACACGTTCACATAAAAACACAAATAGAAAAATACTTTGATATCTTTGAACACAATGTCTATGTAGTAAACTATTCATGTTACATAATAAAATGAATCGATCTTTACTAAATGTAAAAATATTTCATAAACCAATCAGGATCAATAATTGAAAAGTTCTTAAAGGGGCATGAAACCCACATTTTTTCTTTCATGATTTAGTGAGAGCACGCAATTTTAAATAACTTTCTAATTTATTTCTATTATCTAATTTGCTTCATTATCTTGATATTTTTTGCTGAGTAGCATATCTAGATATGCTCAATAGCTGCTGATTGGTAGAAGCACATAGATGCCTCGTGTGATTGGCTAACCAATGTGCATTTCTATTTCTTCAACAATGATTATCTAAAGAATGAAGCAAATTAGATAATAGAAGTAACTTTGAAATTTATTTAAAATTGTATTCTCTACCTGAATCATGAAAGACATTTTTAGGGTTTAGTGTCCCTTTAACCAATCCTTGAAAGTGGAGTGTTTCAGTTCCCTTTCGAGCCGTTTCTTTTTACCAGTTTTCAATCAGGTCCACTTATTCTGTTTAGTCACATGTTCAATTTAGTCCAATCGAAAACGTCCCATTGAGAAGTACAATTTTATCATTGGCTGTATTTGCCGTTTAAAACTAGATGACATTGGGAGTGAAAAAAAGGAGTGTTAATGTCGTAATCATCATTTGCAATAACAATGATTTCACTTTGTCGCCATAAATGAATGACTCGATATATATATATATATATAAAGATTACATAGAGTAACAAAATACAAAAGTATCTAGTTATTTGTATAAAGACAACAGATTTATCCATACTTTGCTTAAACTACAATCTATGCACATACTGATTTGTTATTCACTTTATATAAAAGCAGTGTTATAAACCACCAAAGAATGTTAAAACAACTTATATTCTATATAATGGGTATCTTATATAAAGACGGCGATTTCCCCATAAATGTACTTATATGCGGAGGTGTTATTTGCTTATACAAAATTGATATAAAAATCAACGCTTTTGTAAAAAGCAAATAACATCTCCGCATATAAGTAAATTTATGGGGAAACCACCATATTTATAGAAGATACCCATTATATAAAATATAAGTGGTTTTAACATTCTTTGGTGATTTATAACACTGCTTTTATATAAATTGAATAACAAATCAGTATGTGCATAGGTTGTAGTTTAGTATGGATAAATCTGTTGTCTTTAAACAAATAACTAGATACTTTGTATTTCGTTACGCTATGTAATCTTTATATATCGAGCCATTCACTTATGGCGACAAAGTGAAATCAATGTTATTGCAAATGATGATTACGACATCAACACTCCTTTTTCTCACTCCTAATGTCATCTAGTTTAAAACGGCAAATACAGCGGATGATAAAAACATAATTTATGCTTACCAGATAAATTCCTTTCCTTCCGGATAGGGAGAGTCCACGGCTTCATTCCTTACTTTTGAGAAATACAACACCTGGCCACCAGGAGGCGGCAAAGACACCCCAGCCAAAGGCTTAAAATATCCCTCACACCTCCTCATTGCCCCAGTCATTCTGCTGAGGGAAGAAGGAAAAGTAGGAGAAACATTAGGGTATATATGGTGCCAGAAGAATAAAATAAATAGGGGACCACCCATAGACAAGAAAAAACATGCGGGCTCCATGGACTCTACCTATTCGGAAGGCAAGGAATTTATCTGGTAAGCATAAATTATGTTTTCCTTCCTAAGATAGGGAGAGGCCATGGCTTCATTCCTTACTGTTGGGAAAACTATACCCAAGCTCCAGAGGACACTGAATGAATAAAGGGAGGGAACAAAAAGGAAGAGGCAGACCCTATTCTGAGGGCACCACAGCCTGCAAAACTTCTCTCCGAAATCTGCTTCAACTGAAGCAAAAACATCAAACTTGTAAAATTTTGAAAAAGTATGAAAGGAGGACCTTACAAATCTGATCCATAGAGGCCTTGTTCTTAAAGGCCCAAGAGGAAGCCACTGCTCTAGTGGAATGAGCCGCTATCCTCTCTGGAGGACGATGTCCCGCTGTTTAGTAAGCTAAGCGGATGACACTCCTTAACCAAAAAGAGATAGTGAAGTCGAAGTAGCCTTATGCCCCTTACGTTTCTCTGAAAAGACAACAAACAAAGAGGAAGATTTTCTAAACTCCTTAGTAGCCTGAAGATAGAACTTCAAACCGCTAACCACATGCAAATTGTGAAGTAAGTGTTCCTTCAATGAAGAAGAATTGGGACACAAGGAAGGAACCACAATCTTCTGATTGATGTTGCGCTCTGACACAACCTTAGGAAGAAAACCTAACGTAGTACATAAAAGATAAGGGGGCTCACATTGCAAAGCAGAGATCTCAGAAACTCTGCACGCAGAGGCAATAGCCAATAAAAGGAGAACCTTCCAAGATAACATTTAATGTCAACGGAATGCCGAGGCTCAAACGGAACCTTTTGCAAAACCTGAAGAACAAGATTTAGGCTCCAAGGAGGAGCCCCAGATCTAATCCTTTCAGAGCCTTAACAAAGGACTGCATGCCTGGAAGTTCAGCCAGTCTCTTGTGCAATAAAACCGACAGGGCCGAAATCTGTCCCCTCAGGGAACTAGCAGAAAAGCCTTTCTCCAGCCCATCCTGAAGAAAAGATAAGATCCTAGCAACCTTAACTCTGTGCCAGGAAAAACCACACTCTTCACACCAGAACAAGTAGGTCCTCCACACCTTGTGGTAGATACGCTGAGTAACTGGTTTACTAGCTTGAATAAGAGTATCAATGACACTCTCAGAGAAACCTCTTTTGACTAAGACTAAGCGTTCAATCTCCATGCAGTCAGCCTCAGAGAATCTAGATTTTGATGAACAAATGGACCTTGTATAAGCAGGTCTCTGTGACAAGATAACTTACACGGAGGAGTTGAGGACATCTCCACTAGATCTGTGAACCACGTCTTTCGCGGCCACGATGGAGCAATCAGGATTACTGATACCCACTCCTGCTTGATGCGGGCCACCACTCGAGGAAGAAGCGGTAATGGAGGAAAAATATGAGTTTGACCCTCCAGAGCACTGCTAGTGCATCTATTAGATCCGCGTAGGGATCCCTCGACCTCAACCCATACCTGGGTAGCTTGGTATTGAGACAGGAAGCCATGAGATCTATCTTTGGCATCCCCCACTTGCTGCATATCTCTGCGAACACCTTGGGATGGAGAGACCATTCCACTGGATGGAAGGATTGCCTGCTGAGAAAATCCGCCTCCCAGTTGTCCACACCTGGAATGTGGATCGCTAACAGCAAACAGCTGTGGGCCTCCGCCCACTCCAGAATCTGAGATACTTCCTTCATCGCCAAGGAACTTCTCATTCCCCCCTAATGGTTGATGTAAGCCACCAAGGTTATATTGTCTGATTGGAATCTGATCAAGGCCTTGATCACAATCTCCTAGGATGGTCTTAAGAAACATGTCCCTCGGGACAGATGATCTGGACAGAGCCACTAAGAAAGCGAAACTCTGGACCGGCTGTCTAATACAATCTGTTGAAACAGATCTGAATAATCGCCGTTCCACTGCCTCAGCATGCAGTAAAGGTCTGAGACGGAACCTGGCAAAAGGATTGATGTCCATGCAGGACACCATGAGACCAATCAGCTCCATACACTGAGCCGCAGAGGGACTCAAGGAGGTCCAGAAGGCAAGACTTGCCGAAGTTAGCTTGCAATGTCTCTGGTCTGTTAGGAATATCCTCATGGATATGGAGTCTATTATAGTACCCGGGAATTCCACCCTGGTACTTGGGATAAGAGAACTTTTTTCCAAGTTTATCTTCCATCCATGTGATTGAAGAAGACTGAGAAAGGACTCTCTCTTTGAGAATTCTTTCGCAAGACGAAAGGATGGTGCTTGCACCAGAATATCGTCCGAGTATGGGGCTACTGCAATACCCTGAGTTCTGGCAATGGCTAGAAAAGCCCCCAGAACCTTCATAAAGATTATTGGATCAGTAGCTAGACCAAACGGAAGGGCGATGAACTGGAAGTGCTGGTCCAAGAATGCAAACCTCAGGAATTGAAAGTGTTCCCTGTGATTTGGAAAATGAAGGTAAGCGTCCTTCAGATCTATAGTGGTCATCAACTGGCCTTCCTGAATTAAAAGAAGGATGGACCGTATCTCCATCTTGAAGGAAGGGACACTGAGAAATTTGTTTAAGCACTTTAGGTCCAGAATTGGGACGGAAAGTTCCTTCCTTCTTTGGGACCATGAAAAGGTTTGAATAAAACCCCAAACCTCTTTCTTCGATAGGCATCGGGACAACAACTCATAAGGAGGATTGATCCCGAACGCACCCTAGAAAGACATCCCTCTTTTCTGGTCTGGTAGACAGATTCAAGAGATGGAATCTGCCCCTTGGCGGATGAGATTTGAAGCCTATCTTGTATCCCTGAGATACCACCTCCAGGACCCACGGATTCTGTACGTCCTTGAACCAGGTGTCTGAGAAAAGAGACAGTCTGCCCCCTACACAATGCGATCCAGGAACGGGGGCAGCCCCTTCATGCCGATTTGTTTTCGGCAGGCTTCTTATTTTGCTTGGATTTATTCCAGAACTGAGCCAGCTTCCAAGTACTCTTGGGTTGCTCGGGCTTGGAGGAGGATTTAGAAATATTAGAAAACATTAGAAATAATGGAGTCCAGGCCTGGACCAAATAAAATCTTTCCCTTTAAGGGAAGAGAAAGGAGATTGGACTTAGAAGTCATATCTGCAGACCAAGACTTCGACCAGAGCGCCCGGCGGGCTAGGACCGTAAAGCCAGAGGCTGAGACGGCTCAGGAGGGACTAAGAGCCTTAACAGGCTTGTCTCCCTTCTTAGTCTTTATAATGGTGTTAAGGCATGTGGAACATAATTGAGTGGGCGGGAAAACCACGGCCTCCTCACAGTATAAACAGGTATGATTTAGTACAGAAGGAGTACCTTCTAACATGTCAGAGTCCTCCATAGTTTAGGTTAAACTCACAGAAGGACACAAATAAAAAAAGTTTTTTATTATACAAAACTGCACCTTTATACTCCCAATGGCTGAAGCACTCACCACCTCCTAGACCCAGACACTCAGAGGAAACACTCTCCTCAGGTTCAAGTCCCAGCCGGAATGGAGAAAATGAACAAAGACCCACATGGAGTGTAAGACAGTACTTCCATTTTTATTAGAAGTACAGCAGGTAATAGGAGCTGTGCAACACTTTTAAAAACGAAAGTGAAACTTAAAAAAGTGAAACCTGTTTGTTCAAGCCCAAAACACAAAGTCTATCAGTACAGGAAAAAAATGACACACAGCAGCATGTAAATAATTAATACACTGATTAATTAACCCCAACTGTAAAATAAACCCCCTTCAGAGGATATTAACCCTGGATCCTACCAAGGTATAAAGGAGCCACATTGTGATCCTGTTATAGCGTTTTATGTGTAAAAATTGAAACGATCTTACCTCCAGGATCCATGCTGTGGAACAGAACACAGCCTCTCAAGTGTGACAGTCTTATAGCAGCGCTCCTGACATGGACTTGAGCGAGAGAAAGCAGGCAGTGAAACTCATCAACACTGATTACTTTGGAGCGGTTAGCAGTAGTCTGGATGGATTTACAGAAAAACTTCCCCTGCATCTCCAGACTCTAACTTTCATCAATACTCTCACTGAGAGGTTGACATGACTACTTAAAACTCCAGTCCTATCTCGAAGGGCAGATACCCTTTTTCAGGACTCTCCAAATCTTCGGACACTTCTCTGCCACCTCCTGTGACGAAAGGCAAAGAATGCCTGGTGTAATGAGGAAGTGGGAGGGATATTTAAGCCTTTGACTGAGGTGTCTTTGCCTCCTCCTGGTGGCCAGGTGTTGTATTTCCTAACAGTAAGGAATGAAGCCGTGGACTCTCCCTATCTTAGGAAGGAAATTTTATTTCTCAATGGGACGTTTGATTGGACTAAATTGAATATGTGAATAAACAGAATAAAACGGACGTAATTGAAAACTGGTATAAAGAAACGTCTCGAAAGGGAATTGAAACACACTGCACTTTCAAGGATTGGTTAAGAACTTTTCAAATATATTGATCCTGATTGGTCGCTCATATTTTATATTTAATTAGCATTTATGAAATATTTTTACACTTAGTATAGATCGATTTTATTATGCAACATGAATAGTTTATTACATAGACATTGTGTTCAAAAATATCAGAAAGTCTTTTTATTTGTGTTTTTATCTGAACTTGTGTAAACTCGTCCCCAACCAATGGAATCATGGGTAGCGTTTTTTACTCTGTATTTAAGACCGCCTGTGTTGCGGTAAGGTATGCTATGGTTTGTAAAGCAAATTATTTGTGAATGCTCTTGAAAAAAAGACGGTATTGACCGTTGAAACGAGTTGGGCAAAATAAAAAAGCTGGTGAAACCTTTCTTTGAACACATGAGGAGCTGTTTATCTCAATCTATACTGTGAGTATCTACATTTTATATTACAGTGTATGGATACAATATCTCAGTGCCATATCTTTTCATTTTGAGGAAGCTGTGGAATATACCCCAGTGAATCAATTGGAACCTTTGGTGAACAAGCGCCTCCTTCTTTACACACAAATCGATTGAACAGCCTTTGGGAGAGACTGTGGGAAGGCAGCAGTTCTAGAAACCAGAGGGGAGTAAAAATCTGTATTGTATACCTGTTTTTATATTTGAATGTTTATATTCAAAGGCAAGAGACAGACTACATTTTTGTGATATCTCTATGTAAGAAAATATAAGTACTTTGAGTGACTAAAGCTATCCCTTTGTAAATCAATATCTGCTCTGTCTCTAGCCTTTGAAGATAAACAATGAACCAACCTATGACAAGGCCATGGACTGTGAAAGATGTAGTCTGACTGAATGTTTCCAATTACAACATTTGAAAAATATGTAAATCTGTAACCTTGTGACCAGGTTAGTAAGTTTAAAAAAAAAAAAAAAATTACATACATATTGAAATTATTTTCAACATTATTTCATTTAGATACAAGTGCAATATTTCCATTATGGTAATTCATAGTGAATAACGTAATTTCACACATGAATATTAAAAGCCTAAGACAGGAAGAGAGAAATATTAAAGTCCAATGCTATGCATAATCTTTGTATTCAGATTTTTTTCAACACATTAAATATATTGAACTGATTTTTTTTTTTAATATATTAAAAGGGACATTAAACACTGAGGTGGCTGCACACTCTAAGTTAATACATTGCAGCCCCCATAGTTTTATAGATATTAAAACTTTACACTTATTTTCTCAATATTTAAACAGCTAATGAAAATTAAAAAATACATCTACATTATTCTGACTAATCTTTTCTATGAATGCACCATTCTATCTAGCATTTATTTAGTGTTTAATGTCCCTTAGACCTCACTGACAACTGTTACATTTTCTCAGATACCTGTATCCACTTTAGCTCTGACATGATTTGAATGAGCACAAATATCACTTACTCATCTCAGGTTCAGCTGAAAGATCTGCAGTAACAAAGTTAGATGGAAACAATCCAGTTCCTTCATTGGTCTCCCCTTTCCACCAATTGGGGTCACTAAAGTACACAAACATAATTTATTATAAAACATGCAAGACATCATCATTAACAAAGAAGTAGGTGAAACATGCAGCAGACGTTCACATGCTGAAGCCATTGGTATTGATATTTTTGATTAAGACAGTTATTTGATTGATCGAAAAAGTGTTTAGTGTTCATGATTACAGAGTCTGGTTGCTAGTGTATATTAAGTGTTTCAGTCTGAAAGATAGTGTTAAACCCAATTAAACTTCTTTATTTTGGGATTTCCTCAAAATAATATTGGCAATTGGCAATCAATATTATTTATTTACCGTTTAATATTTTTTTCCTACAATAGATATTTCTCAATTAAAAAAATATATATATTAAGGGGCTTCAGGGATTTGGACTTTCATTTATTTTAAATAGGTTTTATAGGTTTTTTTTCAGTTTGTATAAAAGATTATTGTGGGTCAATCTCTCAAATCCTTATGGCTACAGGAAGAAAACCCTTTATCGAAACTGCTTGGGACCAGTAAACGTTTGGATTTCTGAATAGTTTGGATTGTGGAATATTTGCATCTTTAAAATTGGACAGTTGGGAGAGGGAGAGCACGGAACCAAGGGTAAACAACAATATCTTATGTCATTTAGGCAATGTATAAATGTTATAATACAGCTTACACATGTAACTAAAAAATGTAGTTTTAGATAATTTTTAACCCTTTAACGACAACAACGTACCCTGTACGTCGCTGGTCATTAAGGGTTTTACAGGTCATAGTGCGAGCGGCAGGACCGCGCTATTATGACCTCCCTTCCGGCGGCTATCATTGTAGAATAGTCATGCCTATCAAAATCGCAATCCACATTCAAAGACCAGCGACGTACAAGTTATTGTTTTTGATCATCTTATTTAAAAAGAAATATTAAAAAGTTTGGATTTTAGAATAAATTTGGAATTCTGGATTATGTACCTGTAATAACTTTGCATAATTTAAAGAGCCAGTAAACCTACAGAATGTTAAATAATTCTGCACATAGTGCAGAATTATATAACATTAGCTTAGTGGTAACTTTATAAATCAAAAGCTTTCAGATATTTTTTATTCCAAAATTGAATTTACCTGAACTCCAATCCAGGTTCTACTAAGCGGGTCTTGTTTTTCAAAAGCACTTCACGGGCACGCTGTCTCATCACAGTGCGCCCAATCACGCCATTAAACTGAATGTAGCTCGCTCCTGCTCTGGTTTGGTAGCCAGCTACACTCAGTTTAATGGGGCGATCGGGTATGCTGTGACTTGACAGTGCGCCCGTGAAGCGATTTTGAAAAACAAGACCCACTCAGTAGAGCCTGGAGCGGAGTTTAGGTAAATTCAATTTTGGAATAAAAAATATCTGAAAGCTTTTCATTTATAAAGTTGCCGCTAAGCTAATGTTATATAATTCTGCACTATGTGCAGAATTATATAACATTATTTTGTAGGTTTACTGGCCCTTTAAGCAGTACAAGTTATTAAAATGCTATTTCTATTTCTAGTTTTTACCATCTCCGTCATGCGACTTTTCTGCTTTGAGCAGAGTGGAGTTTAGACATGTATAAGAATTACGCAAAATTAATGATTTAGCTATTTCTTTTCTTTTTGTACAAATATATCGTTTTCAAATATACTATTAAAGTTGATTTATGAAGATATTGTGCCCCATAAACACACTGTTCCTTTTTTAATTCATGCAACTATTAGCTATCCAGTAAACCCTAATATACCATTTATGATATTGCCAACCCATACATTTTTTTGTTTATCACATAGATCTTCACATTTTGTATTTCAATTGTAGGATTATATTTAGGAAAGCGATATTTGCGACTGAGCTGAACAAAATAATTCCTTTGTGGTCTCTGATTTTCAAACAGCTCTCACTGTTTTCTACAAGTATTTTACCCCTGTAGATGTTGGTTAGTAATAATTTAATTTCACAAGATAATCATCCACTTACCTATCATCAAGAATAGTGATGAGTTCACCAGCCTTAAATGTTAGCTCATTGTCTTCAGCCGCTTCAAAGTCATAAATGGCCTGCACTTTTCTGCCTTCTGGTTTGTGGTTGTTCATAAAGCTAGATGTGCTGGGATAGAGACCAGAGAGTGTGCCGTGTTGCCTTTGTTCTTTTAGTGACAGTTCAATGGCTAAAATACAAAAATGGGAATATTGTTTCAATGCACAGAAAAGAAAAATGAACTAAAAAATGCACCTTTTGATAAAAACGTTTGAAAGTAGAAAATGCTCAGAAATGGTACAGGGTATTAGGTTTATAATGCAATGTTTAAAGGTCCATTAAATACATTATAAATTGCATACCCAAGTACATAATGAAAATACAATGCAATTTTACATGGCAGTAGTTTATTTTCTTTTTTTTGACAAAATGACAAAATGTACTTGGTTGATGGCCCCCTGTATACTTATATAAAGATCCAGTATGAAATGGTTTTAAAAAAACAACTTAGAAGCTCCCAATTTAGCTCTATTAAAAAGGTAGATAGAACACCCACTGCAAGTGGGAAAAACAGACACTCCCCCTTCTTCTGCATATGACTCTTTACACAAACAGGAGCAAGCTGGAATAGGTATATGTCGGTATTCTTCTAAAACTTTGGGGCTTGGACCAATGTTATTTAAAAATAAGGAAAACTATACATTTAAAAAAAATAAAGAAAACTGTATGGGCTATATCAATGGATCATCTTCAAAACATTTATGCAAAGAAAAAAATCGAGTGTATAATGTCCCTTTAGATCAATTTTAATTAATTAGTGAAGTGGATAGAGAATACCATGTATAAAGCAACTCATTTGTTTTATTTAGAGAAACAGCAGCAGCAGCTGTACATTAACCATTTGCCATCTGGCAGTAGAGGTTAAAGTCAGCTGACCTTAGTCTTCCTGTTTTGTGGAAGTTCGTAGGAATATAAACTACATGTGCCCCAAAATAGCAGCAAAATCTGCTAGAACTAATATAATTACTATTGCAGGTGCACATACAAATTATTATATGGCCTTGTCTCCCACACAGGCTTATAAATGGCAAAAGCATAATCACAAGAGATTTTAAATAATTTAAAAAGAAAACCAAAACTTCCTAAATTTACCTTTTGCAAGATCTTCTTCTTCCTTTTTTGTAGCAACCGTTCCAGGGTCTTTGGTTACAAGTGCAGGGCTGGCCTTAGCTTGTTCTGCTGCCTGTAATAAAATATTTCTTATTCAGTCTTGAACTAGACATTAAACAATGGTTTTAGAACACACATATAATTTAAAATAGTGTACTAGGTGCTATGAAATACTTCAAATGCTTATTATTGAGCTAGTATAAAATCTCTCCAGCATCTATAGGGAAATATTCTAGACAAGCCTGTCACACCAATACAAATGCAGCAGATTTATGATCAGATACAACCCGTATGTTAAAGAGAGGGCTTCCTTTATCAGATAAATAGTAGACACGCATTCTGATTTAGATAAAAGTTTTCAATATTCCCTTGCATCCGTCTGTAAGCAATTAATGAACACAAAATGAAAGAAAAAATGCATTCAAAAAGCAAACAGTGGATTCATTTGTACTAAAAAGCAGAAATACTTCCGATTTACACAATTCAGCAATGTCCTTGTCAGGTGATGGTTTCCCGTTTAAGTCAATAGGAGTATAAGTTTCATTGATTTGTTCTTTATAATCCTCACCCCAGTATAAATAATTAAAAAAAAAAAAAAGTACTAGCTAGTCTACTTTAAGTTGTAAAACTAATTCCGAACAACCCCAAGAATTATCTTTTTGTGCAACCCCGAGAATTATCTTTTTGTGCACATTTCTAACAAACAGCAATGATCCATCTGAACTATTGAAGGTGCAGGAAGAGTAGCCTCCCCCACTAATAGTCACTGGCAAACAATAAGACGATCTAGTGATCACTTGACAAAGTGGGATACAAACTAATTTATTTGTAAGACTGTAGCAACTCTGGTAAAAGTATTGTTTTTCTTGGTTGCATCTTAAAAGATTATTTACAAATATACAGATATGATGTTTTTAAATTATTTTTCCTGTACTGAATAAAACTAGTTTTATTTTCTTAATTTTGAAGGAGTGTCCCACAAAGAAAGTTAAAAAAAAATAAAAAAAATTCTAAATTAATTTTTAAAGCTTAACATAAATACAAGTGAAATATATGTTTGTGTATGCATATAGATTAGATAGATAAATTAGACTGCATGGGTTAGAAAGGACGGGATATATTAGACAGAGATAGATATTTAAGAGACAGATAGATTACTTATATTATACAGATAGAAAGAAGAAAATCCTGGTTTAAAACATATCACATCTCTTTTAAAAAAAGCTCTTTGTTCATACCTGCGAACCAACTGCTGGAAAAGTAACTCCTTGCTCTTTAAGATTTTTAATCATAGCAGATATTAAACTAAGTTGTGGGTCATTCTTGAATTCATCAGCCCATTCAACCATAAGCGCCTTTAACTTTTCACAGACCTTCGGATGGCCCTGTTGCAAAAAGCAGATAAAATGCGTAAGAAAAGAAAGAAAAAGAAAAAAATTATATCAAATCACACTTGGTATACATGAAAAATTAACAACCTGAAAAGAATCAAATGATAAAAAAATTGCAACATGCTTCATTATTTATTACACTCAATTCTGAGAAATGAAAGCGCATATTGCAGGTTTCACAAGTTTAGTTCTGGCACATATCTGTCCGAAACTGGTTTCAGCAGAGATGCATAAATACAATTCTGCTAAACAATGCAAGTTTTACTAACAAAAATGACAATGGATAACCTTCCCCATTCCCGTAACAAGTCCAGATTGGCTCCTGCAAATCAAATAACGGGTGGGGAGAGTTTGGCCATTGAAAGACAATTGCAACTAACAATGTATTTGGAAAGTTAACACATGACCTGTATGTAAGAAAACTGATTCAGCAAAACCATATAAAGAAATATACTTTAAATGTAAACCAACAGAGTGTGCAGAAACTTACTGCCACACTTACAGCTACTTGATTTATGATTCTTCAGAACATACAAACTCTGTTGTCTCCTTGCAAAGGGCCTTAAACATGAAGGCTGATTCAACTTTAAAAAAAATAAAATGTAAATGGATTTTATTGAATGATCCCAAAGCTCTTTTATAACCTATTATAGTGAACTCAAACACCTATCAGTCTGCTGTTAAGTCAATTGAATATTGTTCATTGTAGCTGTATTTTTCTCAACCAAAGTGTCAAGATGTGTCCTGTTCACTAATAAGGGAATACAACAAGGGGCTACAAAGATCTGGAGAGGAATGAAACCCCTATATCACCTTGGTAAGTATTCAGGCACTTGCAGGAGAACTACTTTGCCATGATGGGAGACCAACTAGGGAGAACAGCGGAATTGCACCTTTATCTCACCTACTTGTCTAGCAGAGGAAATAGCCAAAAGAAAAAAAAAGGTCTTCAATGAGACAGACATTCTAGAAGGATGCTTACTACAATGATATAAAAGGGTGAAGTAATCAGGGCTTCAAATACACAAAGTAAATCCTTTGGAAGTACTAAAGACTTTGGGCCCGATCTAAAGTTCTTCTCTAAGAACAGATTATCTAAGAAGTCTTGTCAGTATGACGAGGGCCCTCAAAAAGAGATAAAATATCAGGGGGTTTTTACATGAGAGATGTTCCTCTTACAAAATACTCCCCTATCATTGGTTTCCACCTGACACTTAGACTGTAAGTGTTCTATGGAGCAGGGCCCTTTAGTTTCCATGCTTTTATTTACTGTACCTCCTATACAGTGTTGCATTATCTGTTGATGCCATACAAATTAATAATCCATTATGTAGAAACTTGGAATCCTTCACATCTGAAGCTATGAGCTTTCTAGTGATGTGTTATAAGATAAGATAAAAAAAATCATGTTGTCAAAGCTCCGGAAAAACAAAGACAATTTGCCTAAAGTTTGATACCAAGAGGTGAACTGTTGCAATGTCTATGAAATGCATTTCTGCAAAACCATCGTTTTTGACTTCCCACATCAGGAAGTTCCATGTTGTCCAAGAGAACACTGCTGCTTTCTTCATAAAGTTCCAATAGATTTATCAGAAACACTCCCTACCTCAGACTGGAGCATTATCCATTGAGGGTCTGTTAAAGACCCAATTCAAATTGGACTGTACTTTTCAGAATACTATCAAGCCACTTTATTTTATTTTGTAAAACCTTACAGATACACCAAGAAAGTCTTTGTAAAACTTATCCAAGCAAATATAATATTTGCATAGCTCTGATGTGCTGAAATATGTAGCATAAAGACTAGTTTCTACTTTGTCACTACTATGTTCATATTCTGTTCCAAAGAAAATGTGTTTTGCTAGGAAAAAAAAGACTATTCCAGACTGAACGTCCAAACAATTCTAGCCAGGAAAGAGATGAAAGTGTTTGCATGCAAGATCTTTGGAAAAGACTAAAACATTTAAATTGTCCAGGGGAATGATACACTTGAATGTTGTTGTTTTTTTGTTTGTTTTTAAAAACAAAAACAAATGACCAGCAGCCACATAAGTTTGTGGATCTTTTAGACCACTGGTTTTCAAACTGTCCTCAATCCTCCCCAACAGGCCAGGTTTAGAGGATTACCTTGGAAGAGAGCAGGTGAAATAATCATGTTTACTAATCAGCTGATTATTTCCCCTGTGCTCCAGTTCAGATATCCTCAAAATGTGGCCTGTTAGGGAAGTCTGAGAACAAGTTTGAAAACCAATGTTTTAGATCAACTGTCACCAGATGTTGCTGACTCTCACTGTTAATGGCATCTTGAATTTGCAGCCATATTACCTTCCTGGAAACCTGTTTTGCACTGATGAAGCAAATATATTGATTAGCTTTTAAATTGTCAGGCTAGAAAATATATAACTGTGAAAATAACTTTTTATTATTATTATTTCTAGTACCCATATATCATATATATATCTGAAAACAACTACTAACAAACTATCTGGAAAGTTAAGGGCAAGCACAGTCTTTGAGCAATAATTGCAGATTTAACTCTATCTTGGCCTCTAGCTCACATTTGAGATTTTCAATTTTGTAAAGCAATGGTATATGGTGTTAAAGAATATATTTACTCCAAACAGATTTAATTAAAAAGCTATAAGGCAATGCAAAGCATGGGGCAATGTCCATAGTTGAAGCATAGACTTTTCACCTAACCATATATTCTACAAATCCCATTTCCAAAAGATTAAGTAGCATCCTAACCATTTATGGGTGATCACTGATAATGAAAAATAGCCTCACAATCCAGGATATAACCAGTTTCCTGTTTTAGGCCACTTCCCTAGGACATTAATATGCACAATCACAACAAAAGAGTGAAAGGAAAGCAAATAAGACCAAGTTCCTGCTTTTACAATTTAGGTAAAAAGCAAGAATTTCCTCCTGAGCTCTAGTAAATCATATTATCTACACACTTTCCTAATAGAATGCTTGTTTTAAAAGGCTAGCAATAAATATTAGCCCTGCAGCAAATATCTGCCTTTCAGCCATGTAACTATTAACTTCTGTTTGCATTAAAAAAATGTGGGCTTCGTATCACTTTAAATGTGATTGGTTCTCACATCACAAATTATATGACATCATGAATGACTTATCACAAACCATTTATACAAAATGTTAATTTGCATGTATATATAAAAAATAAAAACTTCAAATATAGCCCAAATGTTGACATGACAATATTACTAAAATGTATAAAGCCATTTTTAAGAATGTTTATACATTCTGAAATATACTTCTGATTCTATTCTTGTCTATAATCTCTTTACAACAAATATTGACTGTATTGGATGTAAAATGAGTGTATGAATTTATCTAAACAGAAAATATATGTTTAATAGTAATTTGGTCAATTCAAATTGCTATAAATTTAGTATAGGTTTATCACTATAAGAAAGGACTGTATTATGTTATTCCACTGCTTTGATTGTATAAGTTGTATAGGTTACGTCTCAAATCATAATATTATTATTATATTTATAATACTAAATTAACTTTTTTTTTTTTTAAATATTGTGATATTGTTCATTTGCTGTTATATCTAATGATGAATTCTTCAGTTATTGTTAAAAAGAAAAAAAATAACATTTACTATGTTGATGATGGATAATATATTACATTGTAATCTAGTTGAATTTTACAAATTATAGCTAATGTGGCCACATCAAAGAAGTGAAAGTGATAAATATGATATCACTGCTAGCTTTGTGTATCTCCAATGATGTATCTGCAGCCTTCCAGAACATAGTGTATAGTATTTATGGGAACTAACATTTAGAGATCCATTTTTTCATGGAAAAGGTAACATGATTCTAAGGTCCCTAAAGTGATGGTAACGTTTCTAATTCGTATAATCAGATCCGGAATGAAAACGATATTTTAGATGGGGTTTAATTAATCCATTCTATTGAAGATAAGCCGCAACTTACTTTTTTTTTTTTTTTTTGGTGCACCGGTCCTGGAGGTACTGCAATACCAGGTCAATGCGTGGAGTGGACAGAGCAAGCTCTTCTTCCATCTCCCTGTTTCAAAAATCCATTTAATATATGGCACCCAGATAGGGCGCGTATCAGATATTAAACTGATAAGAACAGATACTACACATGATCTTAGCCAAAAGGCCGAGAAGCGATAGCAACTTACTTTTTAATATAGTAATAAAAATCTAAAACCCCACGCTCCGTCCGCCCTCTTCAAAAGTTTGAACTGTTCTCCAATCAGCCCTCTAGCTATACAGGCCACATTTTGTTTTGTAGATAAGGCGCCGATTGGAAAACAGTTCAAACCTTTAGCTCACAAACAAAATATCTTTTTGAAGTGGGCGGCCGGAGCATGGGGTATTGGAATTTCATTGCTATACTAAAAAAGTAAGTTATAGCATATCTTCATTAGAATGGATGAAGTCCATATAAAATATTGCTTCCAATTTGTATAATCATATCCGTAATGGAAACATTACCATAACTAATATTTATCAGCTACTGTATATTAAATATAAAGAGAACATAACAGCAAAACGTGTATATAACACCTCTTACCTTATTTAAAACATTGCTTACTTCACTTGCAAACTCCCTAGAGCACACTTCTAAGTGAAAGATTTTGCCGCAGTTTGACACACACGCACCTAGTAACTGCAGGAAAAAAAAATAGTATGTAAGAAATTAAATATGAATAATGACAATAAAACCATATTTAAGCATTTAGTTTATTGGAAAGGTTTGAAACAGTAAGGGCTAGATTGCAAATTTGCCCGTTTATGGGCATGCGATAAATAACCAGCCATTACAAGTGGCTGGTTATTGCTTCCAAAATAAAGTGGAGTGTTGTTTTTGAAAATAAAACAATGAGCATCTTTATTTTTTAAAAATATAACTGCTAAAAGCAGTTGTAAGGGGTTAAAAGTGGCGGGTGTGGGGTGTTAGAAAAACAAAAACACACTGAAAAGTGCCTTTATATTGCGGTCTATGTGGACTGTGTTATTTCTATAAATATATATGTACAGTATCTCACAAAAGTGAGTACACCCCTCACATTTTTGTAAATATTTTAATATATCTTTTCATGTGACAACACTGACAAAATTACACTTTGCTACAATGTAAAGTAGTGAGTGTACAGCCTGTATAAAAGAGTAAATTTGCTGTCCCCTCAAAATAACTCAACACACAGCCATTAATGTCAGCACTGCCTTAACCCTCTTGGGTATGGAGTTCACCAGAGCTTCACAGGTTGCCACTGGAGTACTCTTCCACTCCTCCATGACATCACAGAGCTGGTGGATGTTAGAGACCTTGTGCTCCCCCACCTTCGTTTTGAGGATGCCCCACAGATGCTCAATAGGGTTTAGGTCTGGAGACATGCTTGGCCAGTCCATCACCTTTACCAAGGCAGTGGTAGTCTTGGAGGTGTGTTTGGGGTCGTTATGTTGGAATACTGCCCTGCGGCCCAGTCTCCAAAGGGAGGGGATCATGCTCTGCTTCAGTATGTCACAGACATTTTGGCATTCATGGTTCCCTCAATGAATTGTAGCTCCCCAGTGCCAGCAGAACTCATGCAGGCCCAGACCATGACACTCCCACCATCATGCTTGACTGTAGGCAAGACACACTTGTCTTTGTACTCCTCACCTGGTTGCCGTCACACACGCTTAACACCATCTGAACCAAATAAGTTTATCTTAGTCTCATCGGACCACAGGACATGGTTCCAGTAATCCATGTCCTTAATCTGCTTGTCTTCAGCAAACTGTTTGCGGGCTTTCTTGTGCATCATCTTTAGGAGAAGCTTCCTTCTGGGATGACAGCCATGCAGACCAATTTGATGCAGTGTTCGGCGTGTGGTCTGAGCACTGACAGGCTGACCCCCCACCCCTTCAACCTCTGCAGCAATGCTGGCAGCACTCATACATCTATTTCCCAAAGACAACCTCTGGATATAATGCTGAGCACGTGCACTCAACTTCTTTGGTCGACCATGATGAGGCCTGTTCTGAGTGGAACCTGTCCTCAAACCGCTGTATGGTCTTGCCCACCGTGCTGCAGCTCAGTTTCAGGGTCTTGGCAATCTTCTTATAGCCTAGGCCGTCTTTATGTAGAGCAACAATTCTTTTTTTTTTAGATCCTCAGAGAGTTCTTTGCCATGAGGTGCCATGTTGAACTTCCAGTGACCAGTATAAGAGAGATAACACCAAATTTAACACACCTGCTCCCCATTCACACCTGAGACCTTGTTACACTAACGAGTCACATGACACTGGGGAGGGAAAATGGCTAATTGGGTTCAATTTGCACATTTCCACTTAGGGGTGTACTCACTTTTGTTGCCAATGGTTTATACATTAATGGCTGTGTGTTGAGTTATTTTGAAGGGACAGCAAATTTGCGCTGTTATACAGGCTGTACACTCACTACTTTACATTGTAGCACAGTGTAATTTCTTCAGTGTTGTCACATGAAAATATATAATAAAATATTTACAAAAATGTGAGGGGTGTACTCACTTTTGTGAGATACTGTATATGCTTATATACATATATATATATTTATGTGTTAATATGTGTAGATAAACACAAATATATACATAAATATTTATATTTACTGCCCATAGCTGCGCTAGGTCTCATGTCGTGTCTCACGGCATGAAAACGAGACTCCCACTGGAGTCTATGGAAGCACGCTCTCGTCAGCACAATTCTTTGTGCATTGGTCTTACTCAGTTGAGCAGGTATTGGCGCACGCCAATACCTGCTCTTATAATTATATACATTTTTGTCACTTTGGCAGAACTCCACAATACGTGCATTTAAAAACATATGCTTTTATTAGATGTGCTTAACCATTATTTCTTACGGATTACTCAGTTGAGCGATATTTTGCGCTCAATTTATAATCTGGCCCTTACTTTTCCCAATCAATTCCAGAAAAACACATTTTAAAAAAATATTTATAAAATTAAAATCATAAAAGCCAATGGGTTGGGAACCATGAAAAAGTACATTGTAACAGATTTAAAATGGCTAGTTTTTCCATAGAAGAAATTCAAAGCATAGTAAGTACTTGTACATGTGATGTAAATAAAACCTACTGTAAGTGCCTGCATCGCAACATGAGGGTCTTTATGGTTTACTCTCTTCATAATAGCGCGAAGACAGTCTTTAGGCCTGAAAAAAAAAAAAATATTAACACTAGAAGGTTGACAGGTCATCTAATTGTCACACACTTGCCAGCTTAAAAAAAAAAAAGAAAAAAAAAAAAAAAAAAAAAGTACTTTTTGTTTAATAAAAAAATAAAAAAAAAAAATAAAAAAAAATTACTAATCTGTTACTAATTTGTGAATCCAAATGTGACCCATGTATTTTCTGGTAAAAGTTACTTTAAGAATGGATAGAATTTAGATATGCGTACATTTTAATTTCTCATGATAACCATTTAAAAATATACTTATGTCCTTTTGTAAGACATGTTATGCTTCTGAAAACAGTCATGATTATATTATTTAAAATCTGCACGTACTAAAAATGTATCCCATTTCTTAGGGACAGTTATAAATAAGCTCCTGCAAATATCAGCCAATCACTGTGCAGCATTAAGGGTCAGGGGATGCAGAATTCCACAGAAAGCTTTTCTGGAGGCAGTGAGAATACAGTTTTCACCTATGAATTACAGAAAAAGTAGGCAATATACATGATGAAAGTGCACTGCAAAGTTGTCTTTTTATGAAGTTTTTTTTGTTATATAACCTGCAAAATATTGAAAATCTAACATACTGCTTTATTTTGAATTCATTATAAATAAAATGCGAAGAAAAAAATGTGTAACATCTATAACACATTGCATCTAAAAAAACAAAAACAAAAAAAAAAAAAAAACACAATAAAATCTGAAAACTAGCAACAACAAAAAAAGCAACATACCCTGTGCGAGAATGGCCGACCTTATCACACAGATCCAGAATAAGCCCCCAGTCTTCAGCTGTGTTCAGCTCACTTGTTGCTTTTTCTTTAAAAAAATAATAATAATAATAATTGTAAAAGATCACCATAAGCTATATTAAACTGTGTTTTACCTCTGCAACGTCAGCCTGCATAGATAAACGGTTAAGGGCAGCAGAAATGCACTACAGAGACCCTAACATATTTGTTGAGCCAATCACAAGAGGCATTTGTATGTATCCAATCTAGATTTCAGTAGGGGATTGCTGCTTATAAGCCCATCTAGGTATAGATGTCTCTTAAAAATCTAGGTATAGAGTCTCTTAAAAATGAAAGCTCTATCTAAATCATGAAAGTTTTTTCACTGTCATGTCCTTTTAAAGCTGCAGCGTCACCTGCACGTCAGTGTATTTACACAGATATGCAAGGATTCCTTTTTAAACTGCGACTCAATTACCACCACATGGTAAGAAATCCCTTTTACACAGAAATCTAATGCCAGTTCTAAATATTGTACAAGTACAAATCCAGAATTCCAACATTTAAACTTTTTATTTAATAATTGTTTAAATAAAAATTATCAAAAATTACTATTTTTCCCACCTGTACGTCACAATCGTCTCTGTCTGTGTCTTTGGTTTGTTTTAATACCTTTCTGAAGGTACTACGTATACAAAACTATTAAAGAATGAAATAAAATTACATTTAGGTTGAAAATATAAGATGTAATTATTGCCTAGATGTTGTTTACACTTGGTTCCATCCCCTCTCCAAACTGTCCCATTTTAAAGATGCAAATATTCCAAAATCCAAATCTTTTCTGGTCCCAAGTAATTTCCTGTAAGCTTACCCATAATGTAAATGAAAGATCTATGATATTACTAACCATGGTAATTTCTGTACATTCTGGGCAAATAATGAAGTAATTTAAAAACACCACTATTTGAATTTTCTGCTTTTGTCAAAAAAGTAATCGTAGTTTTACATATGTCCAAGAAAAGCATTTAATAAATACATGAACACCTGGTTTTCATCATCTCTTTGGTCTGGTTCATCTTAAGAAATGTAATGAATAAATTGCATATAGTACCACAATAGCTATGTATCAAATAAAGAAGATCCTTTCCATTGGTCTCTGAACCGCTAGTTAAAGACTGTAAAACATATGTGGTTTGAGACACAGTAGTCTCTGATACTATAGAGCTCACTGGCTGCTGCATTACCATACTGTAGAGTTCTGTGCTTGTGCCCAATAACTAGAGACACTATTTAACAGTTATTTTATATCAGTGTTTTATGGGTATGCTATCTTGTCCTATACACACCTAACTATAATGTGGAACTTACTTTTTCAAAGATAATGGAAGAGAGCACACTTGCAGCACTGGGGCACTGAATCACAGAACTACCAAGTCTTCACCAGTATTTCCAAACAACATCAATTCCAGCATCCAAATTTTTAAAAGGACCTTTATTATCTCACAGTTGGGTCCATAGGAAAAAATACAACGCTTCAGGTCTGCAATAGTATGATACAGGACTAAAACTTTTTTCCCATGGACCCAACTGTGAGATAATAAAGGTCCTTTTAAAAAATTGGAAGCTGGAATTGATGTCGTTTTGAACATATTTATTTTCACCAGCAAGTTATAGAATTTTTTAATGCAGTTTATGGCTTTTCATCATTTACCTTGATAACAGTGTGCATTGCAAAGGGTTGTTCCCTGCATTTATGTAGGTGGAAATTATGCATACATTAGGGCTCACAAAAATCACAATTTAAAAATCATGTAAAACAAAACAGATTCTAGAGTTTGTGAAATGCTAGGATTTAACAGTAGAACAAATAAAGCATGCATTTTTAAACAACTTTCTAATTTACTCCTATTATCAAATGTTCTTCATTATCTTGGTATGTTTATTTAAAAAGCAAAAATGTAAGTTTAGATGCCGGCCCATTTTTGGTGAACGACCTGGGTTGTCCTTGCTGATTGGTCAGCACCAATAAACAAGTGCTGTCCATGGTCCTGAAGCAAACATTTGATGGCTCCTTAGCTGAGATGCCTTCTGTTTCAAATAAAGATAGCAAGAGAACGAATTAAAATTGATAATAGAAGTAAATTAGAAAGTTGCTTAAAATTGCATGCTCTATCTGAATCATGAAAGAAAAAATTTGGGTTCAGTGTCCCTTTAAGTATAAAATATTTGTTATTTGTTTGAAGTGTTCGCCGCACTGAGTTCCTCAGGCAGAACGCTATTTTGCTGTGAAGTGACGTTTTCACCTCTTAGCCAATAGTCGTGCAGGCTATCCGGCTTGGCAACAGCTGGCCTGCACGAGTATTGATTTATAGGTGAAAACATCACCTTACAGCAAAATAGTGTTCTGCTGTGGGCTGCCTGAGGAGCTCAGTGTGACAAACGCTTCAAACAAATAAAGGAACATTCAGCATGAAGTATTTTAACTACGCATAATATGTTTCATTGTTGCAAGTGAAACATTATAGCAATATAAATTTATTTTGCAGTCTTTTGCTGTAAAATATATCTAAACATTGCACTTGTTTGACTTTCTCCCAGGGAGGCTTGGGTTAATACTTTTAGGCAGTTTATGGGAGCTATTGTTTACTTGTCCCTCTCTAAGCTTCTATCTATGGCGTCACATGCTTTTAAGTGGTGGTTTGTCAGTTTTGCATCAACAATCATGATAGGAAAATGGTGCTTTGCAATAGTAACTAAGTTTAATCAGTGCTAAACCACCTAAAGGGAATACAAGAGGGAAGGTTACCCCACTATGCCAATTTGTAAACAGAGTTTGTGCTATATCTGAATATTAGTTTGTGATTGGTTAGCAGGGGTTCTTTTCTTCTGGGGAACAGGAAAATCAGTGAAAAGAACATAAAATAATATACTTATTTGACAAAATATATGAAGGTTCATAATCATGTAGTTTAGAAACATCTTTAATGCCGCAGTTAAAAATGTCACCACTAGGTTTAACTAGAGATTCTGCGCAGGCAGCAAATGTTTTCCACCTTGACTGTCTCTATTGCCACAAGTTAAGGTTCAGAGCTGCAAATGGGGAACAAAGAGAATGAATGGCAAGTAGTAAGGGATGGAAGTGGCTGGTAAGTACAGACTAACAATATATTAGATTTGTGAATAAATAGACTTTTGTTTTTGTTTTTTTAAACTCCTTCCCCAAAGGAAAAGGATCAGAAACATTTTGCATGGTGGATGAGCAATTGTTACATAAAGACTTTTAGAATATTGAAAATCAGTTCTTGTGCCTCTTCTCCTGTCTACAGTTAACTTTTTCTTGAGTGTCCCTGTTTGCCTGTGATAGTATGTTGGTTTATACAATCTATCTTGAAAGGGATATAAAAGTTAAGTAAAAAAAATGCTGTAACGTGTTACATGCAAGCAATAGTGCAATAAGAAAATGTTCTGTGTTTAATCCCTGGAAACTGATTTAATACACATCTGTCACGTCAAGAGCAGCAATAGCTGAACACAGCTGGTGAGCTAATTATAAAAAGTATATGTGTGTAGCCACTAATCCCTAGCAACGGTCAGATCTGGGATAGAAGTGCATTCTTACTCTGGGTCTGATTTTAATGGGACATAAAAGTGAAAAAGATCATGTTCTAACATGTTAAAACATGTTATTAGTGCACTGCTGCTTGCATATAACTATTTGTTTAACCTCTGTGAATGGGTTAAACATGTACTTAAAGGGACATAAAACCCAAAAATGTTTTTTTTTCAGATAGAGCACACTATTTTAAACAACTTTCCAATTTACTTCTGTTATCAAATGTTCTTAGTTTTATTGTTATCCTTTGTTGAAAAGCAAGGATGTATGCTCAGAAGTGTGCACGTGTCTGCAGCACTATATGGCAGCAGTTTTGCCACAATGTTATGCATTAGCAGGACTAGATGGCAGCACTATTTCCTGTCGTGTAGTGCTTCAGGCATGTGCACACTACCTACCTAGGTATCTGTTCAACAAAGAATATCAAAGGGATTTAACATACAGTTAAAGTACTTATCGGGAGCTGCAGAGCACTGATGGTCCAGAGCAGAAACTGCTGCTGACCATTTAGCAGTGCTTGTCACACAAACCAGCTGTGTGCAAGGCTTGACAAACCCAGGCATCAGGGAGCATGGCACCTTAAAATTGTGCACTGGTTTATAGTCCCCAAGACACCCATGGGTTCCCCACTTCTCCCTGCACTTAAAATTTAGCTTGGAGCAACTGTATCCTTTATAGGCCTTGCAGCTGTTAAATACAAATCCAATTTTTATATTATGTGTGTAATTTATATGTACACGCAGAGTGAAGCACACTCACAGGAACGAACAACCGGCTCAATACCATTGCTAGCCTGTTCTATGGCGATTTACCACCTAGGTGCAGCTTCTATTAGACCAGTAAAGCTTTTCACAGAGAAGAACTTTCCTGTATTATTCCAGTCTGATCCCGCCTATTACAGTCAATCCAGCCCTGAAATACCAGGCAATTCCTCTCTGAACAAGGAACACAGCGACCACAGATGATCGTTTCGGCCTCGTCAGTGAGGTGTAGCCATATTCCTCTAAGCACACTGAGCAAGGAGTCCACGTCTGGATTCCCCTTTTCTCCATAGGGAGATTAAATACTACACACAGAGAGAGAAGCACACTCACAGGAACGAACAACCGGCTCAATACCATTGTTAGCCTGTTCTATGGCGATTTACCACCTGTAATTAATATGTAATCAACACACGCATATGTATGTGTGTGTGTGTGTGTTATTTAGGATTAAACTTTTTTATCACAATAATAGCTCTTTATTATAGTGAAATTGTATCACTATAATAACTATTTAAAGTTAGCTACAGAGCAGCAATGGGAGCCAGCTGGTGATTGGTGGCTAGACACGTATGCCTTTTGTCATTGGCTCACCAGATGTGCCCTGTTGCTTTAAACCATCTTTGCAGGGGTTAACCCTTTTGTGACTGATTTGATTTGTCTCTTGTTTACACGTTCCGATGTGAACAAATTGAAGTGTCGCGATCGTGCATGCAATTGCCAGATTTCAATAATGGGATCAGGTCAGAGGGGCGAGCCTACAACGCTAGACACGCCCCTCTTAGGTCCCGATCCCATTCTGGAACCACTGTTGGCTTCAGTACAGCCAAATGGCTAGGATGTTATATGCTGTCCTAACTGCGCTAAAGCTCAGCGCAGTTAGGACGGCATCTAACGTCAGGAAAAGGTTAAACACAGTTAGAGCACTTGATTATTGCCCTGTTGCAGCATTGCTAATGATAAAATGTTATGATTTTATGGGCACGCCACCCAGGTGATTTTACTGACCACCCAACTAAAATGTAAGCTTATATTAAACTAAAATTATCTTATAGAATATATATTTTTTCCAATATTTGTTGCACAAAGTATTTATTAAATACATTTATGCTAAACTATGCAATCACTTTTTGTTTGATAGCGTATTTACAAATAACCGAAAATATTATAATATTGCAAAATATTATATGGACAACATTTTCTTTGGAGAACACTGATATATAAAACACATGGGAGCTGCAGTTTTCCATTCATTGTTTTATCAAGACCTTTGTATTTCTTGATCATGCCCATCAACATATTTGATCAGAATGATCAAAAGACCCATCCAGGTATCTTGTATTCCTGTGTAGAACCATCACCCCTTATTATAATTCAAGAAATATATTTGTTTTACCACATCTCCTGGAAGTCTGTTCCATGCATCAGACTCTATTATAGGTTTACAAAACTTCAATTTACAGTGGGTTTGGTGATCTCTGCACAGGCTTCTGATACAGCTGGTACTACTCTAGATTTAACTGTACAAAACGTATCTATCTAACCTGTCAGATACCTAATGGTCAGCACTAAAGTGTCTGCCTTACAACTTACAGACAAAGGTTGAGGTGAGCAGAAGCACCTTACCTACATCAGGGTCGAAGGGGTTAGATGTAAAGAGAGGCATGTCTGCCGCTTACTGGGAAGCCGGCTAGAAATGTTCTATGTCCTACTCCCTAGTATAGGACAGTACTCCCAATAAGCGTTTCTTCCACCACTACCCCACTCTCCTCCAGTCAAAGCATCAAAATCATCAGATCTCTTTGGGTCCACACAGCTGCCCATACAATAGAGCATCATGGGAAAGAAGCTGTCCTGACACTTGCCTGCCTTACAAGACCCAAAATATTGTATTATATACGGTAATTGTACAAGCCAGCATGTTTTGTTATAATTGCCAGTTCACTTGTGTTATTATTGTGACCAAAAAATAACTGGCGTTGGTTTCACGCAAAAACTTGTTATTTTATCGTTCTGCTTGACTGAAATTCGTTTCATGACACTCCCTAAGATGCTCTGTGGAAATTTATCGACATTCCCTACATTACAGTGGGTACTGGGCATGCGTCGTGCGACAAGAAAGTTTTAAAGGAGACATTTTTATGGGCATTGGGCATGCGCAGTGTGTAATGCTCGTAGCGAAGCGATATACAAATATAGCACTTTTTATGTTGCGCTGCATCTCTGAATTTCTGAAATAGGCTGCGCTGCATGCTGATGTGTTTAACGTGCAACACACATTTAAAATATTAAATTTAAACCTGTTACAGAAATCAGTTATTTTATAGTAATTCACTGCGATGATAATATAAATAAATTAAAAAAAAAGCATGAACATTAACACAGGTAGTTTAGAGTTTACACCGATTAACTGATGTAAATAAACTATAGTATCATCTGAAGGAGGAGGTGGGCGGGTTTGGGGATGTTTGCGGAGAAGAAGCAGCTGATCGTTGGGAGTGACTGATGACAGTGTACTCAGAGAATGATCTTGCATTGTTCTTCCAGTCACAGACTGGAGTCAGGTTGAGCTGAGTCAGAGAATCATGTGCTCCAGTACTCGCTGGCACTGGCAGTATTCTCTAATCTCTAGTTTTCCGGTGCATAATATCATTTATTTGTTTGGTAAAGTTACCGTGTTACATAACACTTAGTCATTATTAAACGGAATTTTATCCTAACTAATCAGAACCACAAATCTCAGGATACAATGGTATGGATATTATTCCCCTAATCTAGAGCTATTTGGGAATTTTTATTTTTACCTGCAGCCAGTGGACACATTAAATTCTGTTGATTCTAAAATGTACTATAATAAATTAAATGCCACTAATCTAAGGGTACACATTGATATAGCAGTATATTAACCAATCATGCTCTGGTCTAGGGCTTTATATATTTTGTATATAAATAAGGACCATGTTCAACAGTTTTCTGATCCACGTATTGGGAGATGAGCAATGTTTCAAGAGGGGGTCAAATGAAACCCCTAGCCCAGTGATTTTTAACCTTTTTTTTGCTGTGGCACATTTTTTTACATTAAAAAATCCTATATATATAATACACACACACACATACTGTATGTATTGTGCTGTTATGCCATGCCTCCTACAAACTACCCCTGCACTGGGAGTAAAAAACAAGCAAAGTTTAAAAAATATGCCACACTGTTGTCAGTCTGCCGTGGCACATCTGAGGATCTCTCATGGCACACTGGTTGAAAAACACTGCCCTAGCCTACTGCATTGTGTCTTCTTAACCCAATGGTGTACTGTGTACAACCCTTATTTAAAGTATAAGTTTTCTTTCCAGATTCATTCCTTTAATTTTATAAAAAAAAAAGAAAAACATTTATAATTACGGTATGTATTACCTACATTTTCCTTAATTATGAAATTACCACACATGCAAAGGTGTACACAGGGTAAGCTGGTATGCTTAGGCATACCCTGATTATTTTGCTGCAGCTAGATTTTTGATGCCTCTGATCCTCTTTAGTGCCACACCATTTTTTAAAGGGACATTAAACCCAAATTTTGTCTTTCATGATTCAGATAGAGCATACAATTTTAAACAATTTTCCAGTGTCCTTTTGTCAAATATGTTCAATTTTCTTGATATCCTTTGTTGAAGGATCAGCAATGCACAACTGGGAGGCAGTTGAGCACATCAGGTAAGCCAATGAGAAGAGACATATGCAGCCACCAATCAGCAGCTAGCTCCCAGTAGTGAATTGCTTCTCCTCATTGTATGTGACATCTTGAAGAACGGTACGATGACATCAACCACAATCATATGGATACTGGGTTGTACCCCAAATCCCAAAGACCCAGATATAGCATGTTTTCCACACACACATGATGAGGATTGCAGTGGACACCCCAACTTTTTTCCAAAAGATTGAATAAAACTTTCCCTATTGCTGCAGACATTACCTGCCCCCCAATCTTTCTCTTTTTTTTTTCTTTAAACAATATGTTTGTTTCCTTGGTGATAATTATTGATTTTCATTAACATTCTCCCTAGTTCATTTAAAAATGCATCACACAGAGTGTACAATAAACATTCTCACAAAGCCAAGACTTAAAGGGACAGTAAAGTCAAAATTAGACTTTGTATGATTCAGTTAGAGCATACAATTTTAAAACTAGGTAGGCTCATAAGAGCTCAGGAGTGTGCATGTGTCTTTAGTACCCCATGGCAGTAGTGTATTGCAATGTTATTTGCAGCTTTGTTATACAATGTTGTAAAACACTGCTGCCATAGAGTACTAAAGACATGTGCACACTCCTGAGCTCTTATGAGCCTACCTAGTTTTGTCTTTACTGTCCCTTTAACATCTAACTTCAAATTTATATCTCTAAACTATTTTATAAAGACAGTTGTGCATTCATTTCTTTGCTTGCTATTTTTATAAACATAATTGCAACTGCTTTCTCCATATTTTGCTTTAAGCAGTTTAAGTATATGAGATTAATAGATATTGTTTTTATTATATTTTATTAGGAATAAGTTTGCTAATTGTATTGTACAGATTGATCTGATTTCCATTGTTAGATCCAAAAAGAGAAAAAGAGGATTTAACCAAGATGCAGTGGTTTTATCAACAGAATTTTATTTACAGCTCAAGAGGTTCTATAGGATTTTAAAGAGGAATTTGTACATTCTGAGGGGTGATGATTTTTTTAATCTCCAATAGTTAAAGGGACATCAAACCCAAACATTTTCTTTCATGTTTCTGTCGGAGAATACAATTTTAACGAATATGCCAATTTACTTCTTTTATCTAATTTGCTTCATTCTTTAGATATCCTTTGTTAAAGAAATAGCAATGCACATGGGTTAGCCAATCACATGAAGCAAATATGTGTAGCCACCAATCAGAAGCTACTAAGCCTATCTAGATATGCTTTTCAGGAAGGAATATCAAGAAAATGAAGCAAATTAGATAACAGAAGTAAATCAGAAAGTTGTTTAAAATAGTATTCTCTATCTGAATCATGAAAGAAAAAAATTGGGTTTAATGTCCCTTTAAGGATAGTTTGACGGCAGATAAGAGCGATAGGCCCAGCAAGTCTGCCAAATATTTCCTAAAAGTATAAAGGTATCTAGTTTGTTAGATAGCCCTATGCTTATCCCAGGCATTCTTAAAGGGACATTAAACCCAACATTTTTCTTTTATGATTCAGATAGAGAATACAATTTTAAACAACATCGCAATTTACTTCTATTAATCAATTTGCTTCATTCTTCAGATATTCTTTGTTGAAGAAATAGCAATGCACATGGGTGAGCCAATCACACGAGGCATCTATGTGCAGTCATCAATCAGCAGCTACTGAGTCTATCTAGATAGGCTTTTTAACAAAAGATATCAAGAGAATGAAGCAAATTAGATAATAGAAATACATGGGAAAGTTGTTTAAAATTGCATGGTTTTTCTAAATCATGAAAGAAAAAATTTGTGTTTCACGACCCTTAGCACCTTAAGGACCAGGGCTGTTTTAACACTTTTGTGGTGCTTTGTTTAGCTGTAATTATACACACATGGTGAATGTTCCAAAATCATCTGTGAAAGTTATTTATGTTGCCATCCTGCCCCCTAGGGTTGGAAACAAATATTATATCTTGCAGAAAAAAATAATTATTCTGGTTTTATTAATAAAAATGAGAACCCCACATGGAATGAATCAGGAGTGGGGCATGAGTTTGTAATGGTTCATACCTTTTCCCCTTATAATGCCTTAGAGAGAGGTTATTCTGAAATCTGAATTCCAGGCACCTACCCCTAATGTTATATAAGTAAAAATGGTCTCATATCTTCTGTTTGATTTTGAGTACAATATATAAAGATAAAGGCACAAGAGAAAAAAAATATAAACAAAATTGTATTTTATTGTTACAAATATGCAGTATCATATTACAAAAATAAAAATATTTGGATCTTTTCCAGATAAGCCCCGCCAAAAAGTTAACCCCCGCCACCCAAAAGATTATAAAAAAAGAGGATATGAAACTTGATATGAAACTTGTACTTTGATTTTTTTATTTTGGAAAAGATCCGGAAAGGGTTTTGTAATAAAAAAGCAACGCATACCAGGCACACGCACAGTATCCTGTGCGACAAAGAACAGGGGACACAGGTAGCTGGGCACCAGGGAGCGCAGAATAAGAGAATACAGAGGTAGTCAAGAAAGGAAAAGGTTTTGTAATAAAAAAGCAACGCATACCAGGCACACGCACAGTATCCTGTGTGACAAAGAACAGGGGACACAGGTAGCTGGGCGCCAGGGAGCGCGGAATAAGAGAATACAGAGGTAGTCAAGAAAGGGTCCTTATCCCGACTTTAAGGTAACTTGGCAGGCTGGGATACAGATCGGCAGCAGGGTCTAGCAAGCTTGGCATTAGAGAACAGGAGGACAGTAGGACACAGAGAGCTAAAGTGGGAGTCAGATAGAGGAAGGAGCTGTACAGACCCTCGGGGCACTTTGAGTGACATGCGGGTACCTGGGGGAGGAGGGGTTTGTGTGATTCAGCAGAGGGGCCAGTGCTGTGAGGAGGGCTGGTGTTGTGGAGCTGAATGTGGCTTTGATCTTCAGGCAATCAAACTGTCTTTTGCACCGTTTGTTATTTACTAGGTGATTACATAGGGTGACATGATAAGTGCTTCTCCTCCTGATCCATGTAAGAACAACAGGCGATGGTCAGTTACTGGTCAGTTACAATTTACAATTTCTCACCTCTTAGAACAAAAAGATAAATCCATTTTTAAGTTATTTCCAGTTAGTGTGAGCGTGCGTGCATTAAATTTGAGCTGTCAAAAGTGGCGGGGCTTAACTTTTCGCGCGTGCAGTTTTTGTATTAGTGGCGGGGCTTATCTGGAATAGATCCAAATATTTTATTGCTAAATAAATGCAATGAAAATGTATAAAAAATATGAATCCAATATTGCAGAGTTACAATAGCTTAATCATGCTTGCATATAAATAAATATTATATCATACTTGACAGCGTGACAGCATTTTGGTTCAGATATTTTCTGCCCCTCTTATAAGTTCAGGGAAGGGTTATTTGTAAATTTTTAAACAATCCATTGGCATTACATCATGAGTAATTAGCAAATCCTATAATCTTGAGCTAAAACACAAGTACGATATTGGCGCCATTGAGACTGGTCATAAGACATAAACAATTTTATAACCTTGGGTGAAAATACAAGAAGTTCATTTTACAGTAGAATATCATTTTACTTGATTTCTTATTTATTTTATTTGAAACTATTATATTTAACACGGCATTAAAATAATTTGGAATAACTACCCTTATTGATAAACTCCCAATAGTTAAACTGTAGAATATTATAAACATGAATATATGATGTGCCTGTAACAAGTTATTTTGTAGATTCATTTTAGAGATTGTTAGTCTCAGGCAGGATTTTCTGTTATGGTTAGGTATTTATCATCTCTGATTAATGTAACTTTGTGTTGCCACAGCTTTGTTTGAGAAGATTTTGTTATTATTATACTTGACCCCAAATTGTCTATACATTCCGTCCCCCAACAAACCCAATCCCAAATAAATAACACAAACACCAGAGTTGGGGTAAAAAAGGCAGCAGCATATTTTATTATTATAAACAACATAAATAACTTTTATTTAAAACTTAAAACCATAAAACCAGGGCTTGCCCTACCAAATAAATATTTTCCGTGCCTGAACCCATAAGGCACGCCTCCCCATGAAAAATCACCTCTCCTGCCTATCCCAACAGGAGGTACCATGAACCCCAACCATGGCGTAAGCCATCACCCAGGGCAAGCACCCCGCCCCTGCTGCGACAACCATATATACTAAACAATATGAACACGTTTTACCCTTTTAAATTTTTTTTTTTTTTTTTTTAATCAACTTTTTTTTTTTATATAAAGAAGAAAAAAAGAAAAAAAAAACAGGGAGGGGGGGTGGGCACTGAAGCCGTTCTTCTCCCGCTCAGGTAAATAACTGAAAAAGAGCGCAAATCCACTATACACCAACGACTTTAAAACTTTGCCTCCAGCCACGCCCCCTTGACCTAAAGTTGAACTACATTCAGCCAATAGGGGTCAATTACCCCTACCTTGATTCTGTCGTTCGGGGTTCTGCTTGACCCCAAATTGTCTATACATTCCGTCCCCCAACAAACCCAATCCCAAATATATAACACAAACACCAGAGTTGGGGTAAAAAAGGCCGCAGCATATTTTATTATTATAAACAACATAAATAACTTTTATTTAAAATTTAAAACCATAAAACCAGGGCTTGCCCTACCAAATAAATATTTTCCGTGCCTTAACCCATAAGGCACGCCTCCCCATGAAAAATCACCTCTCCTGCCTATCCCAACAGGAGGTACCATGAACCCCAACCATGGCGTAAGCCATCACCCAGGGCAAGCACCCCGCCACAGCTCGAACTAACATCGAGCACCACCCAACAAGGCTGCGGCCAACTCAATACCCTCCTTTATGGTAAAATTGAATAAATGTAAACCTACCTCATTAAGATGCACACCATCTCGGAGGAAAAAAACATTTACCCGATTCCCCTTCAAACTCTGAATGCCTCAAAGCGAGGCCCCCCAACTTTTTAACGTGACTACTCACCATACGGTTAACTTTACGCCGAGAATTCTCCAATTTAACACAGTCCCACGCTGCCCTCCAAACCAGCCGGCACTCAATGTCTGACCACACAATTACCAAACTCGGGAACAAAGTATGTAACCAGTCCAAATCCCACTTAATCTTGTCCACCAGCGTTTTCTGTGCCATAAAACCCAAATCATTCCCTCCGAGATGAATAACCAAGAGGCGAAAACAACCTAGCGTAATTAACTACAGATTCCAAAAGCTGACACCACCTCATGCCCCTAACCCCGAACCACCTCAAAACAAATTTTTCCTTACAAAAACCCAGCTGGGCACCATCCTTTTTTACAGCAGCAGCCTTCCTGGCCCAATAAACGTAAGAATGGCCGATAACCCAACATCTCAAAGGACCTGAAAAGAAGAACAAAGAAAAAACAAACTTTTTTTTTTTTTTTTTTTAAATTTTATTTATTTCTTTATTTTTTTAAACTACCAACCCCGGCCTCACATACACTCTGAAACGGTCAGACTCCCATCTACCAATCTTCTTAATCACCTGAGGCTCCAAACCCAGGAGCTGAGCTTCCGTTGCAGCTCCGATGCGGAATGAATGAGAACCGAATTCACAAGGATTTAACCCTAACAAAACAAGGCACTTTTTAAAAACAGATACAAATTGAAAAACTGATAGCACAGAATCATCCTGATGGATCAAGAAAGCCTCATTAACTCCATTCCTAACCTTTAAAAAAGCTAACACCGCCCCAACTGGGCAACACGGGCCGCCAACCGCCCTTAAACTAAACAATTTACCCTTTCCAGAATGGTCAGTTTTAGATTTTCTTAACCATATGTCCAAACTCCCGTTATTCAAACAAATGTCCCTCCACCGAAGGCCACTAGCACATTTTCTATTCTTACCTACCAATTCAGAAATTCTAAAAGCCCCGAAAAAGGCCAGAACAAAAGCGGCCCGGAACAATAAAAATTCGAACTCAGAAGAACAGACATGAGGAAGAATACCCACCAACTTCTTTAACAATGAGAAAATAACCGGTCTTCTACTGTCCTTTAATGGCTTCTTCCTGCACAAACCACGAACAGCCATTCTTACTACAAAATTCTTGGTTACGTCCTCCAAACCACCCAACTGAAACAAGAAAGCCAAAGCTGCAAGTCTCCTGCGAATTTCCGCTGATGATAAAGACTCAGTCCTCCACTGCATAATCCAATCCAAAAGTATCTCACAACAGGATTCCTTAGAAGCCAACCATTCCCTACCATCCACCACAGTTATCCATAACTTCCATACCCGGGCGTAAGCCCGCCAGGTGGACTGTGCAAGAGCCCCTTTCACGAGGTCCCAAACTAAGAATACCCCAGGAGCCACAATTCCCTCGGGCAATTCACACCCTCCGTTTCCGCGTCCGGAGCCTCCGACCTGAACCGCTCCCACTGAAAACGGGAAAGAGCGTCAGCAATAGAATTCACCTTGCCCGGTACATGAACAGCTCTAAAAGTGACATTGAGCCTCAAACACTCCAGCACAAATTCTCTCAGCAAACTGATAACCGGGGGGGAATTTGCAGTCAAGTTGTTAATTGAATATACCACCCCCAAATTATCCGAGTGAAAACACACCCGTTTGTCTCGGAGTTCAGAAGCCCAAATCTTTAAAGCAACCACCAAAGGGAAGAGTTCCAGAAAAGTTAGATTTTTTGTCAAACCTAAAGGTTCCCAATCTTTAGGCCAAACCTCCGCACACCATTTTCCGTTCAGATAGGCTCCAAAACCGCAAGAACCAGATGCATCGGTAAACAGGCATAAACGTTCATCAGACCAATCTACTTCTTGAATCACCAACCGGCCATTGAAATCCTTCAAGAAGGCCGACCATACTCGAAGGTCATCCTTCATGACCTTTGACAAACGAATTTGATGATGGGGAGCCACTACCCCGACTGTCGCCAATGCAAGTCTTCTACAAAAAACCCTATCAACTGGGATAATTCGGCACGTGAAATTAAGCTTGCCCAACAAAGATTGAAGACACCTCAGAGTTATCTTCTCAGACGACAATGCCCCTTGAATGCACTGAAACAAGTCAACAACCTTATCCCAAGGTAGACGGCATTGCATAGCCACTGAATCAATCTCAATACCCAAGAAACACAAAGAAGTTATCAGACCTTCCGATTTTTCTTCCGCTATTGGAATACCAAAATCAGATGCAACAAGACCAAAAGTCAACATTAGCCTCCTACAGACCTCTGAACCCTCAGGGCCCACAAACAAGAAGTCATCCAAGTAATGAACTAAAGATGACAACCCAGCTCGTTGCTTGACCACCCACTCAATGAATGTACTAAACTTCTCGAAATAGGAACAAGAAATAGAACACCCCATTGGAAGGCACAAATCCACAAAAAAGGAACCATCAAATTTACAACCTAAAAGATGATGACACCGAGGGTGCACCGGCAACAGCCTGAATGCCGCTTCGATGTCAACCTTAGCCAACAAAGCTCACCGGCCAGCAACCCGAACCAAATCAACAGCTTTGTCGAATGACGCATAATTAACCGAGACCAATTCCGGATCAATGCCATCATTGACAGAAAAACCCTTTGGGTAAGACAGGTGGTGGATCAAACGAAATTGACCCTCAACCCTCTTAGGAACTACTCCTAATGGAGAAATTCTCAAATTCTCCAAAGGAGGAGGAACAAATGGGCCTGCCATTCTTCCCAAAGAAACCTCTTTTTGCAACTTCTTTCTAACCACCTCAGGGAATTCCCTGGCTGACTTCAAATTCCCACTAAATTTCCCACCAGCACTTTCCTTGAAAGGAATTACAAAACCTGAGCTGAAGCCGGAAAGAAGCAGTTCAGCATCATCTCGTTTTCCCCGTTTATTGGCGTAAGCCTCTAACCAAACCACCATCCTTCCTACCTTCACCGGGGTCTGAGCTCGAAGGAGTAGATTCCCCTTGCTTACTACCAATCTTTCCTTTTTTGAAACACCTTGAAAAACTGTGGCTACCGCCACACCCAGAGCATTCGTGTCTGAATTTACAACTTGCTCCAAACCGGCATGCTCCATCGTTGAATTGGAAGCATAAACACTTACGCATTGAGACTGCAGATCCCGAACTAACCGAGGGGCCGGAGTAACTGACCCCTGAACCACGAAAAGGCTGACCCCTTAAAGGAGTCATGATCTCGAGCCAAATGCCCATGTCACGATCGTCCCATCGCATTTCTGGTCTCACTGCCAGCCTCTGACGAAACTTCTCGTCATAACGCCACCATGCCATACCACCATAAGTACGGTAAGCATTCGAAATCTCATCGAAATAACAAAATAAAGATCCACCCTGATCTGGGCACTTCTCCGTTACCACTCTAGCAAGAATGCAAAAGGCTCTCGACCAATTACCTAGGGTCTTAGGTAACTTCCTGTACCTCTTTTTCCTTTCATCTTCCTCCTTCTTGCCTTTCTCAGATTTATCATCCTCCTTTAACTCCACCACTTGGTCCAGCGGCAACAAAGAAAAAATTTCTAGGAATTCCCTCTTCCATATTTTTTTCTTTAACTTCCACAGTTAGATGAATCCCCAAAGGACCGATGGAACACAAGCACGGACGCCTCAAGGCTTCCTCAGCTACCTTGATTGAACTACCCGAAACCGAAACCGCCGACACCTGAGAAACCGAAGCGGCTCCACTCACCGACGCAACTGACTCAGCCGGAGCCACAATGGCTCCCGGGGTCCATGCCTTTTCGGCCGACTCCCCCCCACTTGGAGCCTCCAAACTCGCCAACAACGCCTTCAAACCATTCAGCAGCTTCTCACGTTCTCCACACTTCAAACCCGATCCTTCCACCACAGCACCCCCAGCTGACTCACCTGAAGACTGGGGGGCCGTCCTTGTACTCTCCCGATTATCTGCTCCAACACTGGGAACGACCTGAGTTGCCACTACCTCTTCTCTCCTTCTACCACTCTCGCCTGTCCTCTTGCTCCCACTCGATTTCCTAGAAGGTGAACGTCCTCTCTCTCTTCTTCCACTGCTTTTTGAACTCTCAACCCTCGCCCAAGTAGGTGAATGAATAACAGTAGATCTTCTTAAAGGTGAACGTGATCTCCGTCGGCCGTGACCCGACCTTGACCTCCTTCTTTGATGCCTGCTGGGCACCGTAATATCTCCAGATCCTGGGGACTGCAAAGCACGGGAAGGTGTGAGTGCCTGACCCCCCCTGATGACCTACTCCCCTGCACCCCTTCCCTCTCTCTAACTCTACTCTCACTAACCCTGCTCCCCCCTGAAATCCTTACACCCTTCTCAGGAGATAATAACCTCAAAAGCTGCGCCAGGGTAGACGCATCGCCTACCTGACCAGCCGTACTCGGTCCAGGTAACGCAGGTTCCTTGATCTCCTCTTCCTCCTCAAAGTCGCTGCCAGCATCCAGTACCAGCAGCGGCTCCGTAACCGTGTCCCTTTGAGGTGTAGGGGCCTCTTCTCCTCCACTAGAAAGGCCGTGTGCTTCCTGGTAGACCACTGCGTGAAAGAATTAGAGACATTAGCTCTCATCCCCAAACTACTATCTTTAAAATATCTCACTATCACCCTTTTCCTATGTTCTTTTTTTTTTTTTTTTTTAAACAAAAAACAATCTCTTAGTCCAACAACAGCTTCATACACTGCTCACCCTAAATACAGCAACCTGCGTAAGCAATAACCCAGACCAAATTAGTACCTACCTATTCAGGAACACCTATAAAAACTTAGGGAAAAAACATAAATTTGCAACCTACCAAAAAAGAAACACCTTTTTTTTTTTTTTTTTAACATAAAACCTGCCCTACCATTATTAATAAAGCTCCTCACCTACATAATATCAAACAAAAACCCCATGCCATACAACCCCAATAAAAACATTAAAGCAAGGAAAAAGCAAATAAATTAAAATACAAGCATATTTATTATTATATAAATATATATTATTATTTTTATTTTTTTAAATTCACCAACTTAACCATTCGACAATTTTTATTATTATTATTTCTCAAATTTTATTTATTTATTTATTTTTTTATACATAAAACAGCCAGGAACAAATTAGCATAATGCACCCCTTTTCTTTAAAATTATATATACATACATACCCCAATATATTCCAGGACATTAAAATATAATGAGACCAACGTAAATGGCCCAATATTAATATTCAGCCCCTCACTGCCAGGCAGAAAATTGACAGCCTTCCTCTCTCAAGAATAAAAAACAAACATATCCGATAGCTATATGACAAACTTGACATATCCCACAAGTACATTGCCGCCATTAAAACATGCCCCCCTGGCCCCTTTACTACCGCCACACTACCCTCCACATTGCGCCCCTACCAGACCCCACTTTACCCGTCACCGTCTTTTCCGCTCCTGCAGTCCCACCGGGCCTCCGGGGTGCAATGACGTCACCGCCATGCACCGTTAATGCACCGGATCCTGACGCCTTCTCTGCCACCGGCCTCTTGCTTGAAGAACCTCTCCTCCCAGTCTTCGCCGACGACTTCCTCTTCGAGCTGGATGCTTCAGGACTCAACCTTGACGGGGGCCCAGCTGATCTCACCGGTCTCTTCTTCCTGGAACCGCTGACTCCTGCAACTCCTGACGTCCCCGCGCGAGGTTCCTCCACCGACTTCAGCTGCTCCCGGATCCACTCGACTCCTCTTCCTCTGGCCATCGCCGTCAGTTCCTGTAGCAGCGCGTCCATAGCAGGTAAGCACTGAAGCCGTTCTTCTCCCGCTCAGGTAAGTAACTGAAAAAGAGCGCGAATCCACTATACACCAACGACTTTAAAACTTTGCTTCCAGCCACGCCCCCTTGACCTAAAGTTGAACTACATTCAGCCAATAGGGGTCAATTACCCCTACCTTGATTCTGTCGTTCGGGGTTCTGCTTTATTTATGAAGCGCCAACATATTCCGCAGCGCTGTCCATGGGTACAATTAATTTAAATAAAACAATGATATAAAACTTGTAAGAGACAGGACAAAATTTACAAACACATACAGGAGGAATTGAGGGCCCTATTCCCGTTGGAACTTACAATCTAGAAGGGTAGGAGGTTGAGAAACAGGAGGTGAGGACTGGAAGATTGAGGAAGATGTTAATGCAGAGTTAGATGAGGGAAGTGAAATTAATTTATTATTGAGCTGGGTGGTAGGCCTCGCTGAACAAAAAAGTCTACAGGGAGCATTTAAAGGAAGAAAGATTAGGGAAAAGCCTGACAGCACGAGGGAGAGAGTTCCAGAGGGTAGGTGCTGCCCGACAGAAGTCCTGCAGTCTAGCATGGGAACAGGTGATAGTTGAAGATGCAAGGAGCAGGTCATTCTGGGATATGTATTTGCTAATTGTGTAACTTTGTGTTGTAATAGTTTTTCTGGAGAATTTTAGTTTAATTTGAGGTTTCTTGTTTATTCCATGTTTTGTGTTTGTAAAAACATTCACTTTTTTTAAACATGTAATAGTTTTTAACTTTTTTTGATCCTGATTGGCTACTGTCTCTTTAAAATGAGAGTCTGCAGCATTATTAGCAACCTATGATTAAGTGCCTGTTGTTGACACAAAATGCGTAAGGGAACTTTATCCCTTGATGCTGGGATAATTTTTTTTAAAAATATTTTAATAAAAGTTATATTTCCGTTTTTTTATGTGGTGCCTTTAGTGTACAACCAGATTAAGAGTTTTCGTGATTGTGTGTTTGCATGTGTTGCATTATTCTAGTGAAACATACATTTTCTAGCTATTGATTTGCCATTATTACTTATTTATTATTGCTGGTTGTAAGTTTCTATGGTTTTATTAATTCACTATTGAATTTTTATATTTAGCACATGCAAAAGAGTTCAGGAACTTTTTATTCAGAGTTCTGTTTTATGAATATACAGAGAGCTATTGTATGTGCCTATTTTAAATGATTGAGGTATAAATAACATTGCACATAGTTCCTATTTTCTAAAGAACAAATACTATGAGAGGACTCACCATTAGTCACCTTGTCTCCTAATACTCATCTAGCTAGTCTTGATCATCACCCCATAAACCTTTACCTACAAGACTTGTCTTGTGCTGCACCTGTATTGCAGAACAATCTTCTTCAATCTATCAGACTCTCTCCCAACCTTCAAAGATTAAAAACCCTCTCTAAAAATATTCCCATTTAGAGAAAGATGTAAGTTCAACTCCATTATAATCAAAGAAGCCATATCTATCTTGCAACTGTTTATTTCTCAGTGCATAGTACAAGTTCCACTGTAAAGGATAACAACATTATCTGAACTCAAAATTTACTAAGAAAAGTAATTAAAGAAACAATAAAGTCAATATGTAATTTTTATGATTCAGATATAGCAGGCCATTTTAAACAACTTTCCAGTTTACTTCTGTTATCAAATATGATTTGTTTTCTTGTTCCTTTGTTATAAATTATACCTATGTAGGCTCAAGAGTAGCAATGCACTACTGGAAGCTAGCTGCTGATTGGCTGCACATATATGCCTGTTATCATTGGCTAACCTGATTTAGAGCTAAATTATGAGTGGTGCTCTAACTGTTGCACGCAAGCGATATCGGGTTTATCGTGCCTCGAATGGAGAATGTGTGTTGCAGGTTGAAAGTAAACATGATTGCTTGAGCGCAATTGAATTTAACATTGGGATAGCGCAACTTCAGAGCTCTGGTTAAAGGGACATGACACCCACATTTTTTCTTTCATGATTTAGAAAGAGAATGCAATTTTAAACATCTTTCTATTTAACTTATATTATCTAATTTGTTTTATTCTATTGATATTCTTTGCTGAAAAGCATATCTAGATATGCTCAGTCAGGGGCGGACTGACAAGTCGGGCAAATCGGCCTTTGCCCGAGGGCCCGGCCTCTTAAAGGGGCCCTGCCCCCCGCCCCTTGATCAGAAACTGCAGCAGCCAGCAGGTTTTTTTAAAAAATTATTATTAAAATGTAAGAATATTTATTCTTTCCTTTTGATTTAATGGGTGTGTGTGACCATTGGTGGTGGGTGACAGTCCACTAGTCTAGAAGTTACAAGTCAAGTGTGTGTCATTGGGAATTTGGGGCCAGGCCATATCCACAGCGCCGTCACAGTGTGGAGTCTTGGAGTGAGACTCTGCGCTGCAGAATGAAGCAACAGGATTAGGAGCCGGATGGTTGTGACGTTAAAACACTCACTGTCACTGCACCTGCGGAATATGTGAACCGGGTTCAGATGATTCCGGAATCCGGTCCACATATTAGATACCTAACCCTGTTCCTGTTGTGGCTCCTGCTTGGCTCCACCCATGCACCGGCTGGCTGTGCGCACACTCACCACGCAATTTTTAACTGCGCAGCTCTTGTTAGAGTTAGAGGCGGTAGTGGCACAGACATCAGCCGCAGCATGTGGGCACGTGGTGAACGAACTGGAGCAGGAGGACTGAGCACAGTCAGGTAGGGTTGCCAGGTATTTGACCGGACACTGTGTCTGTTATATTTCTGAGTGCTGTGTATGATGTATTGGGAAAAAACGGACATGCCCAAGTACCATCCACAAAAGACTAACTACCTGTCTGAATAACAGTTCTTTCCTGGCTGATCTGCCTTTGTGTAGTTTGTTTATAGTGGCATTTGCATTCTGACTGAGTAGCGTAGAATTCTTCTCCAAGCCTGGCTGTGATATCAGTCACGTGATGCTTCAGTGAGCACTGATGACATCACCTAGTAGTGCAGCGCGGTTGCTGTGTTGAGAAGACCTGTAAGGGAGTGAGACTGTGAGAGACACGCAGCCTGGCTGCTAGTGAGAGGCTTGATTTAAGAGTGCCAGACTTTTGTAGCCAGCCCAGGGAGATCAACTGTCAGTTGACAATGCACAGATCACCTACACAATGAGGTATAGTATGCAGTACTATAGAAGATTAATTCTTATAGTGATAAATGTATAGAATGGTCATTACACAGTCAATTGTTGATTCTGTGATTTCTCTCTGTAATGCGACTGAGTGGTCATGACCATTATTAAATGCTGTACAGCAGTCTAGTATATAAAGTTTAAATTTAATTTTATATCTCTATAATATTATATATCTGTATATAAGGAACTGGGGAGGGGGCTGTGTGTGTGAGACCAAGGGAACCTCTCTATAATATTATATATCTGTATATAAGGAACTGGAGAGGGGCTGTGTGTGTGTGTGAGACAGAGGGAACCTCTCTATATTATATATCTGTATATAAGGAACTGGGGAGTGGGCTGTGTGTGTGAGACAGAGGGAACCTCTCTATAATATTATATATCTGTATATAAGCTACTGGAGAGGGGTTGTGTGTAAAACAGAGGGAACCTCTCTATAATATTATATATCTGTATATAAGGAACTGGGTAGGGTCTGTGTGTGACACAGAAGGAACTCTTTATATTAGTGTTAGTGTCTGTATATAACTTATATATATAATATAAGGGACTGGGGAGGGGGCTGTGTGTGTGACAGAGGGAACTTCTCTATAATATTATATAGCTGTATATAAGGTACTGGGGAGGGGCTGTGTGTGTGTGTGTGTGTGAGACAGAGGGAACCTCTCTATAATATTATATAAGGATCTGGGTAGGGGGCCTCTCTCTAATAGTATATATCTGTATATAAGGTACTGGGGAGGGGTCTGTGTGTGAGGCATAAGGAACCTCTCTATAATATTATATAATCATCAATCTGGGTAGGGGGCCTCTCTATAATAGTATATATCTGTATATAAGGTACTGGGGAGGGAACCTGTGTGTGACAGAGGGAACCTCTCTATGTGAGGCATAAGGAACCTCTCTATAATATTATATAATCATCAATATGGGTAGGGGGCCTCTCTATAATAGTATATATCTGTATATAAGGTACTGGGGAGGGAACCTGTGTGTGACAGAAGGAACCTCTCTATAATATTATATAAGGAACTGGAGAGGGGTCTGTGTGTGAGACATAAGGAACCTATTACATTGTGTTAATTTTTTATTTATTAAGTTTTGGCGGGTGTTAGACCTTTCTTTAGTACTGTATACCTCTACATGAGATGCTATAGGAGGGGAGCAGCAATGTTCTACTGGGAGCTAGCTGAACATGTTGGGTAAGCCAATAACAAGAGGCATATATGTGCATCCACCAATCTTCAGCTAAATCCCAGTAGTCCATTGCTGCTCCTGAACCTACCCAGGTATGCTTTTCAACAAATGATAGGAAGTGAATTAAGCAACTTATATAATAGAAGTAAATTGTATTGAATGGTGTTTAAAATTGTATGTTCAATTTGATTCATTAAAGGGACAGTAAAGTCATAATTAGACATTCATGATTTAGACAAAGCATAACATTTTAAACAATTTTCCAATTTACTTCTATTATTTAATTTGCTTCCTTCTCTTGTTATCCTTTGCTGAAAGGTCTAGGTAAGCTCAGGAGCAGCAAAGAACCTAGGTTCTAGCTGCTGATTGGTGGCTGCATATATATATATATATATTGGCTCACCCATGTGTTCAATTAAAAAAGTAGTAGTGCATTGCTATTCCTTCAACAAATGATACAAAGAGAATGAAACAAATTTGATAATAGAAGTAAACTGGAAAGTTGTTTAAAATTGTATGGTCTTCCTAAATCATGATATAAAGTTTTTGGGTTTCATGTCCCTTTAAAGTTTAATTTTGACTTTACTCTCCCTTCAAAATTGATTTCTCTAAACCTGCCCTGGTTTCAGTTAAAATGGAGATAGTTTTATCTTTATTTAGTATAGACGCCTACTTATAGGATCATGCATCTCTTACTTAAAGGAAATATACAAATGAATGATTTTTACCTCTTTAGCTGCCAGTAACATGTGATTTTTACCCCCTTGTCTGCCCCTCATTACTTTCTGCTCTATACTGTAGTGCATATAGGCATCGGGATTATAAAAAAGTTCTTATTAAAAATATTTAAGAAAAAAATTGTCTCTTTACATGGCAATTAAAAACATGGTGGGGAGGGGCATATGAGGTGGGAGGGGCACAGGAGATGGGGGCAATAGGGTGGAGGAGGGGCAGAGGAGGTAGGTAGGTGGAACAAAGAGGGGGTGGGGGGCCCTGCCACACTTTTGCCCTGGGGCCCTGGTTGGTTTCAGTCCGCCCCTGTGCTCAGTAGCTGCTGATTGGTTGCTGCACATAGAAGCCTCATGTGATTGGCTCACCATGTGCATTTCTTTTTCTTCAACTAAGGATATCTAACAAAGGAAGCAAAATAAATAATAGAAGTAAATTGTAATGTTGTTTAAATTTTTATTCTCTATCTGAATCATGAAAGAAAGATTTTGGGTTTAGTGGCCCTTTAACTGTTACGCAAGTCAAAAAAGTGTCACAAATATGCATATAAAAGTACAGTCACACTCATAAAAACACTATCTAAAAAAAAATTATTTAAAAATAAATTGCATAAAAAAGTTATAAGGGCTCAAAAATATTAGGAGGTGTTAGAAAAAAAAGACATGCAAAGGGATTTAACATAGAGATGCATACATATACACGTCTAAATATGTATATGTTTATTTATATGTGTGTATATATGTTTATATCTTATATGTGTGTATGTAACATCAGATAGTGGAGTCCATTTATCAAAGGTCTTGCAGACCTGATCCGACAATGCGGATCAGGTCCGCAAGACCTCGCTGAATGCGGATAGCAATACGCTCTCCGTATTCAGCATTGCACCAGCAGCTCACAAGAGCTGCTGGTGCAACGCTGCCCCCTGCAGACTCGCGGCCAATGGGCCGTCAGCAGGGGGGTGTCAATCAACCCGATCGTACTCAATTGGGTTGATTTCCTGCGATTCTTGTCCGCCTCATCAGAGCAGGCAGACAGGGTTATGAAGCAGCAGTCTTTAGACCGCTGCTTCATAACTGCTGTTTCTGGCAAGTCTGAAGACTCGCCAGAAACACGGCCATCAAGCTCCGTTCGGAGCTTGATAAATGGGCCCAATGTGTATAATATATCAAATTCTAGGCCTAAGTAATCAATGGTAAACTATAGCGTTTAAATAAACGTCTAATGTAGAAAATCTTATGCTGATTTATTCTCTCCAATATTCCCCAATAGTATTGCGTTGCAGAGATAAATATGTAACCAAATAAAGTAACATAACACTAGTTACTAATGTGGTTAATGGACACGTGATTGTTACATTTAAGTATTCTCAAATTGTATCGGTGTGTAATTATCTGAGACTCTTATTTAAAGTTATCAAATTGCTCAGTCTTTAGTTATATACAGGCTAATGGTAGACATTAATTGTCTTTGGTGTTCAATTTTTGACATAGTAATAACATATTATACCGCATATTTATTTTACAGACATTTCGCCCTTAGTTGATGCAAGTTTTTGCTCTAGCTCACTGGTTTTCAAACCTGTCCCCAGGCCTTCCTAACAGGCCACATTTTGTGGATATCTGAACTGGAGCACAGATGAAATAATCAGCTGATTATTAAACATCCAAGGTGATACTGAAAACCTGGCCTGTTAGGGAGGCTTTAGGACAGGTTTGAAAACTACTGCTCTAGCCTAACAAAATACCAGCGTACCTAATATGTGCTGCCGAATCTTATATATCTCATTACAATATTTCCCCATAAGTAAGCATGAAAATTGTTCCCATTATCCTGAGTTAGATGTTAGAGGATGCTCAAAGTGAATGTTCAAATATTTTAAAGTTAATAACCAGTGGCAAATTAAAATACAGGAGTTCCCATTGACTCCTCACCAAGTTCGTTATGAACTGTGATGTGTTAGACTAGAGAAGCCCTTTAAGTAATATTATACACAATATTGTTTTTCCAGTGTGTGTTTGTAATTATTTCCCATTTTTATTTTTAATGGTTGTCTTCAACTTAATAAAGGTTACGTTTTAATTACTGGTACTCTTCCCCTTCTCAGGAAGGAATTTAATGTTTATAACTTTGATGCAAACTGTCCAGTTGACTCTTGAGTGCTACTAGGTGTATTCTATAAAGGGGCCTTTATCCCTCTATATTCTTTGTCTAAGCTACAATACACAGCACCGACACCCCAGTAATTTATTTCCTATTCAGATGGTTTACTCAGTGGTAATGAGTCTGTAACTATATACAAGTAGTGCCATTGGGTTTTGTTTTTCAATATGTAGAAATACATATTAATGAATAAATATAACATATATTCAGCTATGTGAAGAACATTGGAATGTGAGATATTCTTGTTTTCATGTTGGGTTAGTGCACTTGAGAAAATGCAATAAGGTTTGCGTGTGAGTACGGTGTTAGTTTTTTTTTTACTCTCCACTTTTCATGCTTTTTTGACTTGTTTGACCTCTATGGGGGAATACATTAATGCATTTGCAATATTTTAACTGGCTTTTTGCGTGTACGAGTGAAAACTTTTTATATTCAACTTATAATACGTGCAGTACCCAATGTGCACAAATAGCTTACTTCTAGCAAAGTTAGCATGCGAGCGGGGGTCACTAAATAGCGCACCATTCGTAATATAGCCTGTATTTAGCTAGCATTGTGCATTGCTGCTCCTTCAACAAACATAACAAGAGAATGAAGCAAATTTTAAAATATAAGTATATTGAAAATAATTGAATGTTCTTTCTAATTCATGAAAGAACAATTTTTATTTTTTTTTAAATATTTTTATTGAGGTTTGAAATAAGGCATACAAATTTCTTAAAACCAAGTGAAGTAATAGTTACAATACAATATCAAAACGTAATATTTAGAATATAATATAACATGCCATACAAACTTTGAGCCTTTTAGGGAACACAAGGGGCCACTTTTGGACCTCATATTAGACATATAAAAGGTAAAAGGCTCCTTGAAATGTAGGAGACCACTCATGGATCTCACCTGATAGACCTCAGTTTTATAACAGAATGTACATATTCTTTTTCATATGGTGTATTTTCTGTTTGAGTTCATGAGATATATAGAGTTATTTTCCTATGATATATGTTGCGATAGAAAATAATAAATGCTGGAGAATTATTCAGTAATGAGATAAAGTGAGCTTGCTAAAAGAGGCCCAAATCTTTTATGTATGGCTGGGACTTAGGATCGTATTACCATATGTTGCCCAGTAGGAGCAAGTACCTGAGTTGTGTAAAATTACCTTTTTGCTGCAGTACTTAAAATAGAGGACTAAATTCCAATAAACAAACGAACGCATAAATGCACCAGCAAGCAGAGAGGCTAAAGCCATCCCATAGAGGGTTGCCATGACTTCTTTTCATATCAAGTGCAGTTAAGTGAAAATTCTTATATAAAAAATTGATAACCAATGCAATATAGAGGTCTCATAGGTCTGTAGGCGAAGCATATACCTCATCTATAATAAAGTGAGAGTCTGATATATTAGACATTGATTCGACCATGTCAAAAGTATACAGAAATGTGATCTGCAGTACTGAAAAAAATATATAAAACTCAACTGAACAAATCTTGCAAATAAGTATGTATAAACATACATGGGGAAGTTAATAGTAGTATAAGGCTGCCTATTACAAAGTCAGGAGAGTGAGCTAAATCTTGTAAGATGGAAGTGTGGGACAAGGGGTTATAACTACCTAGTGTTGTATGGTATAGTGCTAACTATGATTCCCACCCCGGCCGCAGACAGGAAATAAGGGCACCCCCAAGGAACACCATGCATCTCACAAAGTATATGCCTACTGATGTGTTTAACTCTGCAACAGGTAAAATGCATAATGTCTTATCCAGGATAGCATGAGTCTACAAAGTACTGTCCAACCTGTTGCAGGAGGCTGCGGCAAATAACATGTTCCAGTATACAGACTTCCTTATTAGTTGATAGCGTTCAAATATAGATAAAACATTAATATGGAAATAAAGGCAAAAAAGTCTGCAAACGATCTTTATATTTAGTCCAGCTACCCAATGTCCATCCAGCGATGCCAAGAGAAACAGACCTTAGGGATATGGTAATGCATAGTACTATGAAACAAACCGTGCATCCAATACCAATCAACAAGTGAGGCACCATTTACCCTATTCCAGATTTCACGGCTCGCTTGTAATATATATTAGGGTTAAAGCCAATGAAGGTTCCGTGAGCCACTCCAGCCAGCTGCCATTTCTTCTCCATCATAGTTGCCCGAGGCCGAGTTGCACAAGGGAACCCTGCAAACATGCTTCCAGGCCGCACCGGGTCAGATCCAAACAAGGGTGGTGATGGTTCCTATAAGGTGAGAGAATTTTGAATAAAAGCTCTAGCGGGGAAAACAGCAGATCTGAATGTCCGGTCTTCTTGTGTTAGCGGTGAGACGGAACGGATCACAGGCAAGTGAACAGTCTGCTCCATGCGTTTCTTTACTGTATCAGCCGCTTTGTATCGGACTTTTGCCTCTTCTGATCCAGAAACTGTTACCGGCCCAGTATAGGTGAGTAGCGGGCACCGGGGCCCCAAGGTGCCACCACCCACCTTGTGAGACGATATGGGATCTGTTGAGACAGGCTTTTTAAAAACACTGGTACTGGCCTGCTGAATTTCTGTGCTTGAAGACGCTGCGAATGTGTAGAGATAGCCTTCTAGTAGCTGTTGCATAGCCACAATTATACTCCTAGCATCCTCCATAGCAAGCCCTCAAAACCACTGTGAAACCAGCTTAGATATAGTTGACAATTTCCTAGGAAAAGCACACAAGGTGCTGCATAACGACAAGGCCAAGAATGCCCTGCCGGGGGGTATAGTAGAGGCCAAGATCTTGTAATGGCTCCGGGCGCCGATGCCAACAGCAGTTTTCGGAATTTCAGGCAGAATAATAGTGGGTTCCAATTTGTAGGTCAGCTCCCATAAAATGATACAGGAATCAATCAGTTAAAGAGTGGATTTTTTGAAAGTTGCAATGAAAAGCTTTAGCAGCATGCGGCAGTGCGACTGAACATGGCCGCTGCCCGGAAGTTCCCCATGAAAGAACAATTTTGAGTTTCATGTACCTTTAAAAAATAAATAATAAGCACTTTTATACTAATAAAAATTAGTCAAAATGATAACCCAACAAACACACATGTTCACTATAAGGGTAATGACCAAGGTTGCCACTTTGGCCATGTTTTCCTAGACATTTAAGTTACATAAGCTGCAGGGTTTACAGAGGGGAACATGAATTGCACTCCTGGACAGCACACGGATAGTCATCCTGGACAGCGCTATTCAAGTTCCTACCTGCATACCCTGCAGCATGTTTAACTCATAGGTGTCCAGGAAAACATGATCAAGGTGGCAATGCTAGTAATAACCCTATTTAAAGGGACATTCCAGTCAAAATTTAAATGGACATAGATGAATTACATCTTTGAATAGAAATATATTAGCTATATACATGTACTGCCAAAAATGCTTCCTGTAAAAGTTAGCACTGTTTTAGTATTAACATTTCTCTTGTAAGGTGTACGGATCATCCATTACTTGTGGGATATTCTCCTTCCCAACAGGAAGCTGCAAGAGGATCACCCACAGCAGAGCTGTCTATATAGCTCCTCCCCTAACTGCCACTACCAGTCATTCTCTTTCAGCTCTCGACACGATAGGAAGTAGCTAGAGAGATGTGGTGAATTTATGTAGTTTATCTTCAATCAAAAGTGTATTATTTTCAAATGGTACCGGAGTTGTACTGTTTTAGCCTCAGGCAGAAAGTTGAAGAAGAGTCTGCCTGTGGTTTTTGATGATCTTAGCAGGTTGTAACTAAGATCCATTGCTGTTCTCACACATAACTGAAGAGATGAGGTAACTTCAGCTGGGGGAATGGCATGCAGGGTCTCCTGCTATGAGGTATGTGCAGTTTAAATTTTTCTAGAGAAATGAATATGCTAGAAAATGCTGTTAATACCAGATTTATTTAAGGTAAGCCTGATTACAGTGATTTAATAACGACTAGTATCATGCTTGCTGTAAAAGGTAATATTCTTATTACTTTCTCACATTACTGAAAATAAGATAACGTTTGCTGGAAGTGTTTAAACGTTTTTTTCTACATATTGGTGATAAAACTTTATTGGGGCCCAGTTTTTTCCACATGGCTGGCTAGATTTTGCCTATTGATAGTTTTTTATGGCCCTCTCACTGTGAGTACAGGTTGGGAGGAGCCTAATTTCAGGCCTAAATCGTGCAGTAGTTTTTGCAGCTTGAGACTTCCGGCTTCCCTGAAGGAGTCTCCTGAACACTTAGGACCTCTACAAAGGGTTTTTGTGCCTTCAAAAGTCGTTGTATGGGCAGGTAGGGCCACAGCAGAGCTGTGGCAGTTTGTTGTGACTGTTAAAAAACATTTATATCGTTTTTTTTTATCCGGTTTTGAAACTAAGGGGTTAATCATCCATTTGAAAGTGGGTGCAATGCTCTGTTAGTCTATTATACACACTGTAAAAATTTCGTAAGATTTACTGCTTTTTATCACTGTTTTTCAATTTCTGACAAAATTTGTTTCTCTTAAAGGCACAGTACCGTTTTTATTTTTTGCTTGTTTACATTTATCAAAGTGTTTTCCAAGCTTGCTGGTCTCATTGCTAGTCTGTTTAAACATGTCTAACGTAGAGGAAACTCCTTGTTCATTATGTTTAGAAGCCATTGTGGAACCCCCTCTTAGAATGTGTACCAAATGTACTGATTTTACTTTAAGTTATAAAGATCATATTCTGTCTTTAAAAGATTTATCACCAGAGGAAATTGACAAGGGGGAAGTTATGCCGACTAACTCGCCCCACGTGTCAGAACCTTTGACTCCCGCTCAAGGGACTCCCGCTCAAGTGGCGCCAAGTATGTCTAGCACGCCCATGGCGTTTACTTTACAAAACATGGCGGCAGTTATGGATCATACCCTTACAGCGGTATTGTCCAAACTACCAGGGTTACAAGGAAAGCGAGACAGCTCTGGGACTAGAAAAAATACAGAGCTCTCTGACGCTTTAGTAGCTATGTCTGATATCCCCTTACAATATGCAGAAGCTGAGGCAGGAGAGCTTCTTTCTGTGGGTGATTTTTCTGACTCAGGGAAGATGCTTCAACCTGATTCTGATATGTCTACATTTAAATTTAAGCTTGAACACCTCCGCGTGTTACTCAGGGAGGTTTTAGCTACTCTGGATGACTGTGACACCATTATAGTGCCAGAGAAATTTGTGTAGATTGGATAAATACTATGCAGTGCCTGTTTACACATCACGACTGTAGCTTACATCAACCATCAAGGGGAACAAGGAGTTCCCTAGCGATGTTGGAGGTTTCAAAGATAATTCAATGGGCAGAGATTCACTCTTGCCATCTATCAGCTATCCATATCCCAGGAGTAGAGAACTGGGAGGCAGATTTTCTAAGTCGTCAGACTTTTCATCCGGGGGAGTGGGAGCTCCATCCGGAGGTTTTTGCACAGTTGATTCAACGTTGGGGCAAACCAGAACTGGATCTCATGGCGTCTCGCCAGAACGCCAAGCTTCCTTGTTACGGATCCAGGTCCAGGGATCCCAAGGCAGCGCTGATAGATGCTCTAGCAGCGCCTTGGTCCTTCAACCTGGCTTATGTGTTTCCACCGTTTCCTCTGCTCCCTCGTCTGATTGCCAAGATCAAACAGGAGAGCATCTGTAATTTTGATAGCACCTGCGTGGTCACGCAGGACTTGGTATGCAGATCTGGTGGACATGTCATCCTTTCCACCATGGACTCTGCCTCTGAGGCAGGACCTTCTACTTCAGGGTCCTTTCAACCATTCAAATCTAATTTCTCTGTGGCTGACTGCTTGGAGATTGAACGCTTGATTTTATCAAAGCGTGGTTTCTCTGAGTCGGTCATTTATACCTTAATACAGGCTCGAAAGCCTGTCACCAGGAAAATCTATCATAAGATATGGTGTAAATATCTTCATTGGTGTGAATCCAAGGGTTACTCATGGAGTAAGGTCAGGATTCCTAGAATATTATCTTTTCTCCAAGAAGGATTGGAGAAGGGTTTGTCAGCTAGTTCCTTAAAAGGACAGATTTCTGCTCTGTCTATTCTTTTGCACAAACGTCTGGCTGAGGTTCCAGACGTGCAGGCGTTTTGTCAGGCTTTAGTCAGAATCAAGCCTGTGTTTAAACCTGTTGCTCCTCCTTGGAGTTTAAATTTAGTTCTTAAGGTTCTTCAAGGGGTTCCGTTTAAACCTTTGCATTCCATAGATATTAAGCTCTTATCCTGGAAGGTTCTGTTTTTAGTAGCTATCTCCTCGGCTCGAAGAGTTTCGGAGTTATCTGCTTTACAATGTGATTCCCCTTATCTCATTTTTCATGCAGATAAGGCAGTGTTACGTACCAAACTTGGTTTTTTACTTAAGGTGGTATCTAATAAAAATATCAATCAGGAGATTGTTGTACCGTCACTGTGTCCTAATCCTTCTTCAAAGAAGGAACGTCTTTTACACAATCTTGACGTGGTTCGTGCTTTAAAGTTTTATTTACAAGCTACTAAAGATTTTCATCAAACATCTGCATTGTTTGTTGTCTACTCTGGACAGAGGAGAGTCAAAAAGGCTTCGGCAACCTCTCTTTCTTTTGGCTAAGGAGTATAATACGCTTAGCTTATGAGACTGCTGGCCAGCAGCCTCCTGAAAGGATTACAGCTCATTCTACTAGAGCGGTAGCTTCCACATGGGTTTTTAAAATTTGATACTTTTGCTTCTTCTGAGGCTATTTTTGGGAGAAAGGTCTTGCAGGCAGTGGTGCCTTCTGTTTAAGCGCCTGCCTTGTCCCTCCCTTCATCCGTGTCCTATAGCTTTGGTATTGGTATCCCACAAGTAATGGATGATCCGTGGACTGGATACACCTTACAAGAGAAAACATAATTTATGCTTACCTGATAAATTTATTTCTCTTGTGGTGTATCCAGTCCACGGCCCGCCCTGTCATTTTAAGGCAGGTGTTTTTTATGTTTAAACTACAGTCACCACTGCACCCTATAGTTTCTCCTTTCTCTTGCTTGTCTTCGGTCGAATGACTGGTAGTGGCAGTTAGGGGAGGAGCTATATAGACAGCTCTACTGTGGGTGATCCTCTTGCAGCTTCCTGTTGGGAAGGAGAATATCCCACAAGTAATGGATGATCCGTGGACTGGATACACCACAAGAGAAATAAATTTATCAGGTAAGCATAAATTATGTTTTTTCTCTGCATGTACATGTGAATCATAGCAAGATATTTCCATTGCACCAGTATTTTATATACTGCAGCTGCTCAGAGCATCAGTAGGGATTGTATCATGTCAGCCATTAACAACTTGAGTAATTACCAGATGGTACAAGCACCTTAGTCTCTAAGCCAATAGGATTGAGCTCTCATTCTATTGGCTGATTGGAACAGCCAATAGAATTAGAGCTCAATCCTATTGGCTGATTGGATCAGCCAATAGGATGAAAGCTCAATCCTATTGGCTGATTGCAACAGCCAATAGGATTTTTTTTCCCTTTAATTCCTATTGGCTGATAGAAATCTTTCAGCCAATAGGAATGTAAGGGACACCATCTTGGATGACATTACTTAAAGGGAACTTTCCTTTGACGCCAACAACCATAAGAAGAGGATGCTCCGCGCCGGATGTCTTGAAGATGGACCCGCTCCACACCAGATAGATGAAGATAGAAGATGCCGTCTGGATGAAGACTTCTTCTCGCTTGGATGAGAACATCGCCGGATGGATGAAGATTGAAGAGGCCTCCTGGATGAAGACTTTTTGCCGCTTGGATGAGAACCTCGCCGGCTGGATGAGGATGGATGTCCGGACTTCGATAACTGTAAGTGGATCGTCGGGGGTTAGTGTTAGATTTTTTAAGGGTTTTTGGGGTGTTTTTTTTTTAGCTTAGGGTTTGGGCAATGTAAAAGAGCTAAATGCCCTTTTAAGGGCAATGCCCATCTAAATGCCCTTTTCAGGGCAATGGTTAGCTTAGGTCTATTTAGATAGGTTTTTATTTGGGGGGGTTGGGTGGTGGGTTTTACTGTTGGGGTGTTTGTACTTTTTTTTTTACAGGTAAAAGAGCTGATTTCTTTGGGGCAATGCCCCACAAAAGGCCCTTTTAAGGGCCATTGACAGTTTAGTGTAGGCTAGGGTTTTTTTATTTTGGAGGAGGGGCTTTTTTATTTTGATAGGGCTATTATATTAGGAGTAATTCATTTTTATTTTTGATAATTTCGTTTTTTATTTTTTGTAATTTAGTGTTTATTTTTTTTGTAATTTAGAAAATTGTATTTTAATAATTTAATTTATTTTATTGTAATGTTAGTTTTTAGTGTAAGGCAGGATAGGTTTTATTTTACAGGTAACTTTTTATTTATTTTAGCTAGGTAGTTATTAAATAGATAATAACTATTTACTAACTAGTCTACCTAGTTAAAATAAATACAAACTTACCTGTGAAATAAAAATAAAACCTAAGATAGCTACATTATAACTATTAGTTATATTGTAGCTAGCTTAGGTTTTATTTTACAGGTAAGTATGTATTTAGTTTTAAATAGGAATTATTTAGGTAATAATTGTAAGGTTTATTTAGATTTATTTTAATTATATTTGTTAGGGGATGTTAGGGTTAGGGTTAGATTTAGTCTTAGGGTTATGTTAGGATTAGGGTTATGCTTAGAGTTAGGGTTACGTTAGGGGTAGGTGTTAATATATTTATTGAGTGTTAGTAATGTTGGAGGGCAGAGGTTTAGGGGTTAATAAGTTTAGTATAGTGGCGGCGACATTGGGGGCTGCAGATTAGGGGTTAATAACTGTAATGTAGGTGGCGGCGATGTTTAAATGCAGCAGATTAGGGGTTAATAAGTGTATTTAGGTGGTGGCGTTGTTAGGGGCAGCAGATTAGGGGTTAATAACTGTATGTAGTTGGCGGCGATATCGGGAGAGGCAGATTAGGGGTTAATAGTTTTATTTAGGTGACGGCAATGTTAAGGGCGGCAGATTAGGGGTTAATAACATTATGTAGGTTGCGGAGATGTCGGGGCAGCAGATTAGGGGTGTTTAGACATGGTTTTTATGTTAGGGTGTTAGGTTTAAACATAACTTTTTCTTTCCCCATAGACATCAATGGGGCTGCGTTACGAAGCTTTTGTTTCCGCGATCGCAGGTTTTAGGCTTTTTTTTTTTCCGGCTCTCCCCATTAATGTCTATGGGGAAATCGTGCATGAGCACGAAAAAGCAGCGCTTGTATTTGGGTGCGATATGGAGCTCAACGCCACCATATCGCCCGTACAAGACTGCTTTTTGTAAACTTGTAATAGCAGCGCTATAGGGAGGTGAAAACTCGTAATCTATCTGTATGTTATTAAGACTAAAACTATAACGAAAATCTATTGATATTTTAGTCAACTAACTAAAACTAGTCTAAAATGTTTATATATAATATGTGCAATGGCATTACAGCTGATACTTTTTTTTTTTAATATTTTAGAGTTGCACTTCTGCTTGAAAAAATTGGCTGGAATGTCCCTTTAAATGTCCCTTTAAAGTGATGGTAAATCTGAGTGTTTAAAAAATGCTACTTCAGCTAGTGGTGTACTTTTGGACTTATTCAGGACTGGAACAACATAACTCCCCTAATTTCTGACTACATGGTACACAATGAAACAGTAATATAGATATCAGATAGAACAAGTTCTGACATAGAGAGAAGCAAATATGTCAAGGCATATATATAACATAGAAGAAAATAAGTTAGTAATACTAACAAGGAAATAAGAGCCTGTACTATCTTGTCAGTGGGAAAACAAATCTGTAGATCAATTATGCAAGACTAATATGTATCTTAAGCGAATAGGTAACTAAGTACCCTGTAAAGAATAACTAGCAATATCATTCTGTTCAGCCAATCCCACTTCTATGTAACTGATCTAGTCTGAGTGAATAGCACAGAACAAACTGAGGCAAAGAGGTGGAATGGTTCAGCATATTAAACCAGCTTCCAGTATGCTTTGAACCGTCAGTTGATCTGCTGAGGTAGGATGATACAAAGTGAATCATAGTGCCTCATATAATTCTGGGAAATAGAAGAGCTTCTTCTCCATATGGTAGACAAATTTGCATAGACAAAATATATATGAATCAGATAGACCTATCTGTTTACCCGAGAAACAATAATAGGGCTCATCTGTGAACTCTGTTAACTAACAATATTAAACTAGGGCTGAGTTTGATTCTTTATTCTACTAGAGGCTTAAGACTAGGTTCACACCTCAGACTATTGAATCATCATCTAAGATATCATCTATCTTAATAGCAAATGCTATGTTTAACAATTCGTAAGATACTAGTGTCTCAGTACTGGAAATAAAATAAAATAGCTACCCAATATAGGGAATAGAGCCTGAAATTACATAGGCGCTGTTATCCTGATAGTAAACACTACACATTGTGTTCTATGTCTGAAGATATGGTAGGTTAATGTAGGCAAACCCTAGTATTGAGTATGTAATATCAAGTGTATATCAAACTAAGAACCGAAGAGGTGTGATGACTTTGTGTACGTTATAAGAGCCGTAGAGCTGCAGTATGAGCCTATCTGACATTAAAAGAAGAGTTAAACACAATCTACCTAGCATCAAGCAATATGCGGTATGGCTTAGGATTTTAATATCCTCCGAAAACTTGTGCAGTCACTTTGAACAGCCGTATTAAAGGTATGGAATAGGCTACTTTAGTTTCAAAATAAAATGTTCTAATCAAATACAGCATGTTAATTCTGCACTAAAATGTAAATTTAATGTTTAAAACTTTTTGAAGACTTTTGATTATACTTTTTGTAATTTTGAAAGGGACACTAAACACAGTTCATGCATTTCCCTCTAATCATGGGTGCTGCCATTTTGGAACCCAGGTTATACTGCAGGCACCTGAAAGAGAGTTGCTGCACACGTGCACACAACACTGCAATGTACTAAAGATAGATTTCAAAATGGCGGCACCCATGACTAGAGGAGATGCGGAATAACTTCAATACTATGCTTAAAAATTTGTATTTAGTGATTAATGTCCCTCTAAAATATGTAGAACAGCAATGTGCAAAAATAGGGTGAAAATAAAAGTTTACTCAACATTACATTTATTTTTTCATTATTTTTTTTTATAGTGCATATATTTTTTCTATAAAAAGGCAGCTATAAAATATGTCAAGTATATAAGCTCTGCAACTTTTTCCCCTCCTTTAGCAACTGCTAGTCAAACAGCTGAAATGATAATATGATGGTGTTCAAATACAGAGTAAATTATAGCACAAGAAGCACTGTGCAATTTCAGCACATCTGTTCAATGACTCTGGCCCTTGGCACAGCATGAGACTCATTTGAGTGGCTCAGTGCTCTTATCTGCTTCTGTAGCTCCAGAATACAAGCTGGTTGATAAAAAAAATATCCTAACTGTAGACTATCTTTAATACAGAAGTAGGCCACATGCAGACAGCAGAGGGAATACAGTTATGTAGGCCTGTGATACACTTTAAAGTGATGGTAAACTTTAAATCACTTTAAATAATCAAATGCCATAAATGTAATCTGTGCCATTAAAAAAAGTATATGTGAACCTTTTTTTTTTTAATTCATCTGTGAAAGGGTTAAATTAGTGCATATAATAATGCTTCTATTACAATGTTATGCCGGCCCACATGGATGAACTCTTTTGTTTTTCTTCAGTGAACATCCAATCAGCATGTGTGTCAGTTGACAGTCTTGAAGTCCAGCCCCTTTAAAGCCTGTAGAAAGCCTATCGGCTAGATTTAGAGTTCTGCGGCCAAAGGGGTGCGTTAGCTGCGCGTGCTTTTTTTCTCCCGCACCTTTTAAATACCGCTGGTATTTAGAGTTCACAGAAGGGCTGCGTTAGGCTCCAAAAAGGGAGCGTATAGCATATTTACTGCCACTGCAACTCTAAATTCCAGCGGTGCTTACGGACGCGGCCAGCTTCAAAAACGTGCTCGTGCACGATTCCCCCATAGGAAACAATGGGGCTGTTTGAGCTGAAAAAAACCCTAACACCTGCAAAAAAGCAGCATTCAGCTCCTAACGCAGCCCCATTGTTTCCTATGCTGAAACACTTCCTAAGTCTGCACCTAACACCCTAACATGTACCCCGAGTCTAAACACCCCTAACCTTACACTTATTAATCTGCCGCCCCCGCTATCGCTGACACCTGCATATTATTATTAACCCCTAATCTGCCGCTCCGTACACCGCCGCAACCTACATTATACCTATGTACCCCTAATCTGCTGCCCCTAACACCGCCGACCCCTATATTATATGTATTAACCCCTAATCTGCCACCCCCGCTATCGTTGACACCTGCATATTATTATTAACCCCTAATCTGCCGCTCCGTACACCGCCGCAACATACATTATACCTATGTACCCCTAATCTGCTGCCCCTAACACCGCCGACCCCTATATTATATTTATTAACCCCTAATCTGCCCCCCACAACGTCGCCGCCAGCTACCTACAATAATTAACCCCTAATCTGCCGACCGGATCTCACCGCTACTCTAATAAATGGATTAACCCCTAAAGCTAAGTCTAACCCTAACACTAACACCCCCCTAAATTAAATATAATTTAAATCTAACGAAATAAATTAACTCTTATTATATAAATTATTCCTATTTAAAGCTAAATACTTACCTGTAAAATAAACCCTAATATAGCTACAATATAAATAATAATTATATTGTAGCTATTTTAGAATTAATGTTTATTTTACAGGCAACTTTGTAATTATATTAACCAGGTACAATAGCTATTAAATAGTTAATAACTATTTAATAGCTAAAATAGTTAAAATAATTACAAAATTACCTGTAAAATAAATCCTAACCTAAGTTACAATTAAACCTAACACTACACTATCAATAAATAAATTAAATAAACTACCTAAAATTACCTACAATTAAACCTAACACTACACTATCAATAAATTAATTAAATACAATACCTACAAATAACTACAATTAAATAAACTAACTAAAGTACAAAAAATAAAAAAGAACTAAGTTACAAAAAATAAAAAAATATTTACAAACATTAGAAAAATATTACAACAATTTTAAACTAATTACACCTACTCTAAGCCCCCTAATAAAATAACAAAGACCCCCAAAATAAAAAAATGCCCTACCCTATTCTAAATTAAAAAAGTTCAAATCTCTTTACCTTACCAGCCCTGAAAAGGGCCATTTGCGGGGCATGCCCCAAATAATTCAGCTCTTTTGCCTGTAAAAAAAACATACAATACCCCCCCCAACATTACAACCCACCACCCACATACCCCTAATCTAACCCAAACCCCCCTTAAATAAACCTAACACTAAGCCCCTGAAGATCTTCCTACCTTATCTTCACCATGCCAGGTTCACCGATCCGTCCTCCGAAGTCTTGATCCAAGCCCAAGCGGGGGCTGGCGATCCATAATCCGGCTGAAGTCTTCTATCAAGCCGCGGCTGAAGAGGTCCAGAAGAGGCTCCAAAGTCTTCATCCTATCCGGGAAGAAGAGGAGATAAGGACCGGCAACCATCTTGATCCAAGCGGCATCATCTATTTTCATCCGATGACGAACGGCTCCATCTTGAAGACCTTCAGCACGGATCCATCTTCTTCTTCCGACGTCCAACTGAAGAATGAAGGTTCCTTTAAGGGACGTCATCCAAGATGGCGTCCCTCGAATTCCGATTGGCTGATAGGATTCTATCAGCCAATCGGAATTAAGGTAGGAAAATTCTGATTAGCTGATGGAATCAGCCAATCAGATTCAAGATCAATCCGATTGGCTGATCCAATCAGCCAATCAGATTGAGCTCGCATTCTATTGGGCTTGGATCAAGACTTCAGAGGACGGATCGGTGAACCTGGCATGGTGAAGATAAGGTAGGAAGATCTTCAGGGGCTTAGTGTTAGGTTTATTTAAGGGAGGTTTGGGTTAGATTAGGGGTATGTGGGTGGTGGGTTGTAATGTTGGGGGGGGTATTGTATGTTTTTTTTTACAGGCAAAAGAGCTGAATTATTTGGGGCATGCCCCGCAAATGGCCATTTTCAGGGCTGGTAAGGTAAAAGAGCTTTGAACTTTTTTAATTTCGAATAGGGTAGGGCATTTTTTTATTTTGGGGGTCTTTTTTATTTTATTAGGGGGCTTAGAGTAGGTGTAATTAGTTTAAAACTGTTGTAATATTTTTCTAATGTTTGTAAATATTTTTTTATTTTTTGTAACTTAGTTCTTTTTTATTTTTTGTACTTTAGTTAGTTTATTTAATTGTAGTTATTTGTAGGTATTGTATTTAATTAATTTATTGATAGTGTAGTGTTAGGTTTAATTGTAGGTAATTGTAGGTAGTTTATTTAATTTATTTATTGATAGTGTAGTGTTAGGTTTAATTGTAACTTAGGTTAGGATTTATTTTACAGGTAATTTTGTAATTATTTTAACTAGGTAACTATTAAATAGTTATTAACTATTTAATAGCTATTGTACCTGGTTAAAATAAATACAAAGTTGCCTGTAAAATAAATATAAATCCTAAAATAGCTACAATATAATTATAATTTATATTGTAGCTATATTAGGGTTTATTTTACAGGTAAGTATTTAGCTTTAAATAGGAATAATTTATATAATAAGAGTTAATTTATTTCGTTAGATTTAAATTATATTTAACTTAGGGGGGTGTTAGTGTTAGGGTTAGACTTAGCTTTAGGGGTTAATCCATTTATTAGAGTAGCGGCGAGATCCGGTCGGCAGATTAGGGGTTAATTATTGTAGGTAGCTGGCAGCGACGTTGTGGGGGGCAGATTAGGGGTTAATAAATATAATATAGGGGTCGGCTGTGTTAGGGGGAGCAGATTAGGGGTACATAGGTATAATGTAGGTTGCGGCGGTGTACGGAGCGGCAGATTAGGGGTTAATATGCAGGTGTCAACGATAGCGGGGGCGGCAGATTAGGGGTTAATAAATATTATGTAGGGGTCGGCGGTATTAGGGGCAGCAGATTAGGGGTACATAGGGATAATGTAAGTGGCGGCGGTGTACGGAGCGGCAGATTAGGGGTTAAAAATTTTTAATAGAGTGGCGGCGATGTGGGGGGGCCTCGGTTTAGGGGTACATAGGTAGTTTAAGGGTGTTAGTGTACTTTAGAGCACAGTAGTTAAGAGCTTTATAAACCGGCGTTAGCCCAGAAAGCTCTTAACTACTGACTTTTTTCTGCGGCTGGAGTTTTTTCGTTAGATTTCTAACGCTCACTTCAGCCAAGACTCTAAATACCGGCGTTAGAAAGATCCCATTGAAAAGATAGGATACGCAAATGGCGTAGGGCAGTGCTTTCCAAACTGTGTGTCGGGACACACTAGTGTGTCGGCAGCAGTGTGTAGGTGTGTCCCTGCTTTAGCACTAATTTTTTAAAATTTAATATACTGCATGTGTAGTCTCCTTAATTGGCTCGTGACTGCATGTGTAGTTAGTGAGTGGGACAGCAGTGTGTTTGCAGCACGGGCAGAAGTCAATCGGACTCACCAAGCTCTGAGGGCGGCAGCTTAAACGCTGAGCTGAAATCAGAAGTCAGTGGGGGGGTTTTGACAACTAGCTCCCAGTAGTGCATTGCTGCTCCTGCTCTTGATATGTGGATAGGAAGGGGAAGCTTAAAAATGCTTAATGATGAAATGCGAGTGTCTTTATCTAATATTCCACCAAATATTCAGAAACTGTGTTCATCCCATCAACCTCATACATCCCATTAAAATAGTAAGTAGCTTTTGGTGATATTAAACTTTTGTTTAATTCTTGCACATACAGTACTGTTACTTGTAAATACATTTTGTTATTATATAATTTATGTATGTGTCCGTATCTCTTAAAACAAGATAGTTTAACCTCCTGTTTGCCAGTACAACTGAATTACTGTGTCGCAAAATGATGTAGGTCTAAAAAGTGTGTCGCCAACATGAAAAGTTTGGAAAGCTCTGGCGTAGGGGGATCTGCGGTATGGAAAAGTCGCGGCTGGAAAGTGAGCGTTAGACCCTTTCCTGACTGACTCCAAATACCAGAGGGCGGTAAAAACCAGGGTTAGGAGCCTCTAACGCTGGTTTTGACGGCTACCGCCCAACTCTAAATCTAGGCCTATGTGACTGCTCCATACATCACAGCACAGCCAAAAGAGGAAATGAAGGGGCGCGGAGGAACAGACAATACCAATTAGGACTAGAAATCTTTTATTGTAATATATATATATACACTTTAAAAAAAATATATATGTGGTTTTACTTGCAAACTAATATATTTTTTATTGCAACATTCTTATAGTCTGAAGTTTACCATCAGATGGAGTTGCACATGGGTGTATTTTACATTTGCAAAACAAATCTTTTATCTAATAAACAATAATAATTCTAATCATTTGTTCATCTATTTTATAAAGTTAGCCAATCCATTACAATCTTGCAGAATCCACAATTGTTGGGAGGTCTTTTATCATGGATTTGTACTACTGTGTACTGTATGTCTGCATGTATATATAAACCCCTTTCTTCACAATCTTTGGAAAACCTCAGAGACTGGCTGGTTACCACATCCGCTGTATCTTAAAGGACCAGTCAACACAGTAGATTTGTATAATCAACAAATGCAAGATAACATGACTATGCAATAGCATAGTTCAATTTTAAAAGTTATGCCTTTTTCCACTCCCCCTGTACCATGTGACAGCCATCAGCCAATCACAAATGCATACACGTACCATGTGACAGCCATCAGCCATTCACAAATGCATACACACTTATTCTTGCACATGCTCAGTAGGAGCTGGTGACTCAACAAAGTTTAAATATAAAAAGACTGTGCACATTTTGTTAATGGGAGTAAATTGGAAAGTTGTTTAAAATGTCATGCTCTATCTGAATAATGAAAGTTTAATTTTAATTGAGTGTCTCTTTAACAGAAAAGACCTGAGCTAGGGCTGAGAGATTCAAACATACTGTTTGCAGGGCCCCACTCACCAATAATAATAGTCTGAGACAATTTAAAGAGACAGTACCATAATTTATGGCTTTATTAAAAATAAACAAATAAACTGAAATAATGAAATCAAATGCAATAAGACAATATGATACAAATAAACAATATGCCTTACCATTTGAGCAGTATTGCTTAAAGGTACATTGTACTATAAAATGTTCAGCTCCTTAATGCATCCTTTATCATCTGTTTTACCTGATGGAGTGTATTAAAATCTATGCAAACAGCTCCTTTACCTTTATTTTTTCATTTGAAAAGTATCTTTTAAATTTGCCTCCTATACTGAAAACATGAATGCTGCAGTATTCTTTATGTAAAAGATATTTAGACAGGCAGCAAGAGAAATAACCTCTTGGGGTCAGGTAGAGAGAAAAGATTTTGTGTCTGAAATCACTGGTTTTGCACATTGAGCTCTTCACTGATAATTAGCATTTTAAGGATTAAAGTGTCAGTAAACTTTAAAAATAATGTTATATAATTCTGCACGTAGCAAAATTCACCGTCACCTGTGTTGACCTAAGGTTGCCAGCCCTCCCCTGGTCATAACCCCATTGTTTCATGACACTTCTTTAAATCCCTGCTATATTTACCTACAGCATGACACCATAATAGCAATGCACATGTAGTAAAATGCATTTAATGCTAGTACACTCAAATGTATTTGAAATCACCTGGTTTTAATTTGTGCAAACTTTTCAACTAGACAATAGACAGTCCATTTCACTCCCCTCCCTCCCTCCCATACACTTTTCATGTCCATCATCACTCTTTTATGTCCATCCCCCCTTTTCATGTCCATTTCTCCCCTTTCATATCCATTGCCCCCTTTCCTATCCATTCCCCCTTTTCATATCCATTAAACTCTATATTAGAACTGAAGAATTTAGTAACAGAAGAAAAGAAAGCAATCTGTGGGACATGTGGAGGGTGAAATATAGTTCATGAGATAACAGTTTCAGATCATGCGGTGAGAACATCTTCATGCTGTTACTCAAGTTACAATCTGCCATTTAACAAATAATTGTAGTACAGGCTTCCTCATTTGCTAAATGGACCTGTCGCAGAAAAATGCTTTCCATGCCACTGGAAGCCGTACTGTTTAAATTCATAAACCTTGCTCTCATTAAGTTATTCCATCCAGTGATTGGGAGCTAGAAGGGAATCAATAATTAAAGCAAACATTGCCCCTTATGACATTTTTTTGTTGTTGCAAAATTATCCACAAATGATAAAGTTTGGTTAGAAGGTTGTGTGAGAAAGGAAGGGGTGATGGCTATCCACCTAATCTTCTTCTCTGTTGTTTACAATTCCACCCAGCCAGCCTGCTTCTGTATATATTCAGTATATTATTTTATGTCCATCTCCCCTCCCTCTTCCCATGCACTTACCTGGTCCTCGCCTGGTCAGGAGCTCTGGTCTTCCCTCCTGCGAACTGCCTGCCATAGAGTGCTAGGAGGAAGTGTCGATATAAGGTGAAAGATCACTTCCTCCCAGCTGTTGGCTGCAACAGGAGCGGATACGGACCGTCTTCCCAGGGACATTGCTGGGGACATAATTTGTCCGGAGACAGTCTCCTCAATCTGGGTACTGTCTCCGGAAATCGGGGACGTCTGGTCACCCTAAGATAAATAGTACTCTTAACAGGTTGCCTGTTGCCTTACAATTTAGAAAATTGTCATTTTCAAACATTTCACGCTATTGGTGGGTCCTTGTTATAACAGGCATTTGGCTAAAAGAGTGATTTCTTTTCCTGCTGTAGTTAGGTTACTGTACCTTTAAGGAGACATAGGAGATCAATTAGGCCTTAATTGTTGTAGTCTATATTAGCTCTGTGTCATGTAAAAGATGAGATATTGTTAGAAGCTATGTGCATAGATTAATTCAGCTATGTATGTGTAATTTCTATACTGTAAGTTGAAATTCTTTGTCAGACCCCCCTGCTGTGACCAGATACACATTGCAGGCCAGGATGTCTCAATTATCCACTTCAAAGGAAGCCTGTATAAGGAGTTTTCCTATCTGAAGGAACAACAGTCGCTTGATATAGAGCTAATCTTTTGAAGCCCAAGTATATGCAAGAGTTAATTACCCTATGCTGAGTTGAATACACAGAACCCCAGACTAACTGACAGCTTAGGTCTTAATAGCAGAATGTGTACTTAGAAAGTCATATAAATGGTTTGTCTGTAACTTTCATATAATTTAAAATACTCAGATTGTATTAACAATATATATATATATATATATATATATATATATATATATATATATATATATAAAACCTAAAAGATTGTCTATGCCTAAGAAGGGTACTATGGGAAGTTGAAAGCCTAAGAATTATGTATATTTCCACTCCCCCTGAACCATGTGATAGCAATCAGCCAATTATAAATGAATATACGTATAGTCTGAGTTCTTGCACATGCTCAGTAGGAGCTGGTGACTCAAAAAAAGTGTAAATATAAAAGACTATATAGGTATTTAGATAGGAGCGCCAAAAGAGGCAAGGCCAGGGGTTTGATGGAAGTATACGATATATAACGTAATTGCTGAAGTTAGGATCTGAGTGAGTTCCCTGAGATAGTGGACCACAGTGATTTAGTGCGTCCTTCTTGTAGTATTATTGGGTTTATTTAAGAGAGTAGATTCTAAACATCTAGCGCTTTGGGTTGGGGGGTGAATGTTAATGTGTACTATGAAGGCATATATAGGTGCAGGATAATTAGAAATCGAAATTGTCTATATATAATGACAAAGAGCATACATCTTCCAAATAAAATATCACAGTTTTAATGCGGTTATGTGCAATTTAGTACATCATATCCGGTTAAAAAACAAGTTACATACAAGAATATGGATCCATAAAAACTATATGATAATACAATATATTAAAAATGTTTAATAAAAAATATATTTAAGAACAATAATACGTATTAAGAATTATGTATATTTCCACTCCCCCTGAACCATGTGATAGCAATCAGCCAATTATAAATGAATATACGTATAGTCTGAGTTCTTGCACATGCTCAGTAGGAGCTGGTGACTCAAAAAAAGTGTAAATATAAAAGACTGTGCACATTTTTTTTAATAGAAGTAAATTGGAAAGTTGTTTAAAATTACATGCTGTATCTGAAACATGAAAATTTAATAAAACCTGAGTGTCCCTTTAACCTATGTACTTTTGATAACAAATTATGTATATAGTACTTAGATAAATTAATGTGTACCGCAGACTGCCTAAATAATATATACAGTATAATGATCTAAGAGATACATCACATGTTACATACTGTGTTGGATATAATGAATTAAAAATAAATAACTGCATTGATATTTATAAATGTTTGACTTATTTCAAAATAACAACATCTGTTTCTTTATTTTTCAGATAGGTAATAAACCAACAAGATGTCCTATGAATATTGGTCATAAACATAAATTCAGACTCTGAATATTAAAATGATATCCACAAGTATACAATATTTATAATAACTGGGAAAGATGATAATATGCATCTTCTAAAATACTATAAGTAGTGATGTCACGAATATTTCGCCGGCGAATAGTTCCCGGCGAGCATAGCATGTTCGCGTTCACCGCGGCAGGCGAACATATGCGATGTTCAATCCGCCCCCTATTCGTCATCATTGAGTAAACTTTGACCTTGTATCTCACAGTCTGCAGACACATTCCAGCCAATCAGCAGCAGACCCTCCCTCCCAGACCCTCCCAGCTCCTGGACAGCAGCCATTTTAGATTCATTCGGAAGCTGCATTGTTAGTGAGAGGAGGGACAGTGTAGCTGTTGGTGATTTAATAGGGAAATTGATAGCTAGGCTAGTGTATTCAGTGTCCACTACAGTCCTGAAGGACTCATCTGATCCCTGCTGTAAGGACAGCACCCCAAAAAGCCCTTTTTAGGGCTAGAACATCATTTTCCCCCCCTGTGTAATCTAATTGCAGTTGCCTGCCTGCCAAGCCACTTGCCCAGTGCCATCACTCATATCTGGTGTAACAGTAGTGTAAATTTAAAAAAAAAAAACTTTTTTGACTGTGAAACATCAGTCTGCAAGTGTAATCTAATTGCAGTTGCCTGCCTGCCAGCGTGTGTGCCAGGCCCACTTGCCCAGTGCCACCACTCATATCTGGTGTAACAGTAGTGTAAATTTAAAAAAACAACAACTTTTTTTTAATGTGAAACATCAGTCTGCTAGTGTAATCTAATTGCAGTTGCCTGCCTGCCAGCGTGTGTGCCAGGCCCACATGCCCAGTGCCACCACTCATATCTGGTGTAACAGTAGTGTAAATTTAAAAAAAAAACTTTTTTGACTGTGAAACATCAGTCTGCTTGTGTAATCTAATTGCAGTTGCCTGCCTGCCAGCGTGTGTGCCAGGCCCACTTGCCCAGTGCCACCACTCATATCTGGTGTAACAGTAGTGTAAATTTAAAAAAATAAAATAAATTTTGACTGTGAAACTTCAGTCTGCTAGTGTAATCTAATTGCAGTTGCCTGCCTGCCAGCGTGTGTGCCAGCCTCACAGTGTATACTGTGCCCACTTGCCCAGTGGCCCCACTCATATCTGGTGTAACAGTAGTGTAAATTAAAAAAAAAAAACTTTTTTGACTGTGAAACATCAGTCTGCTTGTGTAATCTAATTGCAGTTGCCTGCCTGCCAGCGTGTGTGCCAGGCCCACTTGCCCAGTGCCATCACTCATATCTGGTGTAACAGTAGTGTAAATTTAAAAAAATAAAATAAATTTTGATTGTGAAACTTCAGTCTGCTAGTGTAATCTAATTGCAGTTGCCTGCCTGCCAGCGTGTGTGCCAGCCTCACAGCGTATACTGTGCCCACTTGCCCAGTGCCACCACTCATATATGGTGTAACAGTAGTGTAAATTTAAAAACAAAAAAACTTTTTGGATAGTGAAACAGTAGTGTAAGTGTACATTTAAAAACAAAAAAAACTTTTTGGACTGTGAAACTTCAGTCTGCTAGTGTAATCTAATTGCAGTTGCCTGCCTGCCAGCATGTGTGCCAGCCTCACAGCGTATACTGTGCCCACTTGCCCAGTGCCACCACTCATATCTGCTGTAACAGTAGTGTAAATTTAAAAAAAAAACTTTTTGGACTGTGAAACTTCAGTCTGCTAGTGTAATCTAATTGCAGTTGCCTGCCTGCCAGCATGTGTGCCAGCCTCACAGCGTATACTGTGCCCACTTGCCCAGTGCCACCACTCATATCTGCTGTAACAGTAGTGTAAATTAAAAAAAAAAACTTTTTGGACTGTGAAACTTCAGTCTGCTAGTGTAATCTAATTGCAGTTGCCTGCCTGCCAGCATGTGTGCCAGCCTCACAGCGTATACTGTGCCCACTTGCCCAGTGCCACCACTCATATCTGGTGTAACAGTAGTGTAAATTAAAAAAAAAAACTTTTTGGACTGTGAAACTTCAGTCTGCTAGTGTAATCTAATTGCAGTTGCCTGCCTGCCAGCATGTGTGCCAGCCTCACAGCGTATACTGTGCCTACTTGCCCAGTGCCACCACTCATATCTGCTGTAACAGTAGTGTAAATTTAAAAAAAAAAACTTTTTTGACTGTGAAACTTCAGTCTGCTAGTGTAATCTAATTGCAGTTGCCTGCCTGCCAGCATGTGTGCCAGGCTCACAGCATATACTGTGCCCACTTGCCCAGTGCCACCACTCATATCTGGTGTAACAGTAGTGTAAATTTAAAAAAAAAACTTTTTTGACTGTGAAACATCAGTCTGCTTGTGTAATCTAATTGCAGTTGCCTGCCTGCCAGCGTGTGTGCCAGGCCCACTTGCCCAGTGCCACCACTCATATCTGGTGTAACAGTAGTGTAAATTTAAAAAAATAAAATAAATTTTGACTGTGAAACTTCAGTCTGCTAGTGTAATCTAATTGCAGTTGCCTGCCTGCCAGCGTGTGTGCCAGCCTCACAGTGTATACTGTGCCCACTTGCCCAGTGGCCCCACTCATATCTGGTGTAACAGTAGTGTAAATTAAAAAAAAAAAACTTTTTTGACTGTGAAACATCAGTCTGCTTGTGTAATCTAATTGCAGTTGCCTGCCTGCCAGCGTGTGTGCCAGGCCCACTTGCCCAGTGCCACCACTCATATCTGGTGTAACAGTAGTGTAAATTTAAAAAAATAAAATAAATTTTGACTGTGAAACTTCAGTCTGCTAGTGTAATCTAATTGCAGTTGCCTGCCTGCCAGCGTGTGTGCCAGCCTCACAGCGTATACTGTGCCCACTTGCCCAGTGCCACCACTCATATATGGTGTAACAGTAGTGTAAATTTAAAAACAAAAAAAACTTTTTGGATAGTGAAACAGTAGTGTAAGTGTACATTTAAAAACAAAAAAAACTTTTTGGACTGTGAAACTTCAGTCTGCTAGTGTAATCTAATTGCAGTTGCCTGCCTGCCAGCATGTGTGCCAGCCTCACAGCGTATACTGTGCCCACTTGCCCAGTGCCACCACTCATATCTGCTGTAACAGTAGTGTAAATTTAAAAAAAAAAACTTTTTGGACTGTGAAACTTCAGTCTGCTAGTGTAATCTAATTGCAGTTGCCTGCCTGCCAGCATGTGTGCCAGCCTCACAGCGTATACTGTGCCCACTTGCCCAGTGCCACCACTCATATCTGCTGTAACAGTAGTGTAAATTAAAAAAAAAAACTTTTTGGACTGTGAAACTTCAGTCTGCTAGTGTAATCTAATTGCAGTTGCCTGCCTGCCAGCATGTGTGCCAGCCTCACAGCGTATACTGTGCCCACTTGCCCAGTGCCACCACTCATATCTGGTGTAACAGTAGTGTAAATTTAAAAAAAAAACTTTTTGGACTGTGAAACTTCAGTCTGCTAGTGTAATCTAATTGCAGTTGCCTGCCTGCCAGCATGTGTGCCAGCCTCACAGCGTATACTGTGCCTACTTGCCCAGTGCCACCACTCATATCTGCTGTAACAGTAGTGTAAATTTAAAAAAAAAAACTTTTTTGACTGTGAAACTTCAGTCTGCTAGTGTAATCTAATTGCAGTTGCCTGCCTGCCAGCATGTGTGCCAGGCTCACAGCGTATACTGTGCCCACTTGCCCAGTGCCACCACTCATATCTGCTGTAACAGTAGTGTAAATTTAAAGACTAAAAAAACTTTTTGGACTGTGAAACTTCAGTCTGCTAGTGTAATCTAATTGCAGTTGCCTGCCTGCCAGCGTGTGTGCCAGGCTCACAGCGTATACTGTGCCCACTTGCCCAGTGGCCCCACTCATATCTGGTGTAACAGTAGTGTAAATTTAAAAACTAAAAAAATTTTTGGACTGTGAAACAGTAGTGTAAGTGTACATTTAAAAACAAAAAAAAACTTTTTGGACTGTGAAACATCAGTCTGCTTTTTTGTGTCAGGCTCACAGCTTATAATGGGCCCACTTGCCCAGTGCCACCACTCATATCTTGTTTAATAGTAGTGTAAGTGTACATTTGAAAAAAAAAAAACTTTTTGGACTGTGAAACATCAGTCTGCTTTTTTGTGTCAGGCTCACAGTTTAGAATGGGCCCACTTGCCCAGTGCCACCACTCATATCTGCTGTAACAGTAGTGTAAATTTTAAAAAAAAACTTTTTGGACTGTGAAACTTCAGTCTGCTAGTGTAATCTAATTGCAGTTGCCTGCCTGCCAGCATGTGTGCCAGCCTCACAGCGTATACTGTGCCCACTTGCCCAGTGCCACCACTCATATCTGCTGTAACAGTAGTGTAAATTAAAAAAAAAAACTTTTTGGACTGTGAAACTTCAGTCTGCTAGTGTAATCTAATTGCAGTTGCCTGCCTGCCAGCATGTGTGCCAGCCTCACAGCGTATACTGTGCCCACTTGCCCAGTGCCACCACTCATATCTTGTTTAATAGTAGTGTAAGTGTACATGTTAATTTAGTCCTACATCTGTTCTACTGTTATCCAATGTATTTCTAATGTTCATTTAACTGCCATGTGATGTTCAATCCTTATCAATACTTGCTATTATTCTAAAATGTATAGCTGTCTTATTCCATAGTTTTAACCTCCCCCAAATTTTATTGTCTGTTTACTTAACATCTCACCATGACCAGACCAGAATCTAACTTTCCAATTGGCCTTTCCAATTGTCTTTGATTAGCAATCAACTAAATTTAGTGGACTCAGCTGACTGCCCTCCCTGCATATATTTCACACTAGTTTGGGATGTGCATTGCATGGGCAGTGTACATTGTAACAATAGCATATGTTCACATTTTCAAAGTGAACATTTTATAAGTGATTCACTAGCAATATAGCAATAGAATTATACAAGAATTGAACAAGGATTGGGCAAGGGGCAAGACACAAGGCAAGTACTTTTGTAATATTATGTTTGATATACTTTACTGTTTTCAAATGCAATTGCTACTGTAATACTGTGTCTTATGTGTTTAACTGGTTCCCTCTTTTGTAAAAATGCCTAATATCATCTTATTCCTTTTTGCTGCCTTCTGTCTCTATAACAAACTACATCACTCAATTACTCCTTCTCCCTCTCCACCTTCACTGTTTATTAGCCCATCTCTCTTAAACTCACATTACTTTTGTACTCAAGAACTTTACCTATTCCTAAACACTCTCTCTCCCCCCAGCACCTTGTCTCAAAAGCAGTCTAAATACTGCAAATCTGTATCTCATCTCATGTCACTCTCCCTCTTGCTTCTACTAACTGCTGGCGACAAATCCCCTAATCCTGGTCCCCAACAACTGCCTAGCCGTGCACATCCATGTGTACCATCCCACAGACTCAAAAAACAAAACTCTGACAACCTTACTCACATTCATTTTGCGTCAAAAGCCACTTCCCCTTTCACTTGTGCACTTTGGAACTCTCGCTCTGTTTGCAACAAACTCACTTCTATACATGACCTCTTTATCTCCCGCTCCCTCAACCTTCTGGCCCTAACAGAAACCTGGCTCTCTCCCCTAGACACAGCATCCACTGCTGCTCTGTCACATGGGGGTCTCCACTTCAGCCACACTCCTAGGTCTGGTAATAGACAAGGAGGTGGTGTTGGTATTTTACTTTCCTCTCATTGCACCTTTCAACAAATACACCCCATCTCTTCCCTCACATTTTCTTCATTTGAAACCCACATGATTCGCTTATTCTCTCCTCTTTCTATACATGTCACAGTCATATACCGTCCTCCTGGCTCCTCAACTCAATTTCTAGATCACTTGGCTGCATGGCTACATTATTTCCTTTCCTCAGACACCCCTTCTCTCATTCTTGGTGATTTCAACATCCCTCTTGACAATCCCACTGCCTCCTCTGCAAAACAACTTCTGCAACTCACTTCCTCTTTTGGTTTGTCACAATGGACTGATTCTCCCACTCACAAAGATGGTCACTCCCTTGACCTGATCTTTAGCTATCGATGCACCCTCTCAAACTTCACAAACTCCCCCTTTCCTCTTTCTGACCACCATCTCCTTACTTGCAACATATCATCCCTCCCTACAACTCTCCCTCCTGCTCCTCACACCAAACTTCACAGAAGCATTACGTCATTAGATCAACAACAGCTTTCTAATTCCATCAAACCTCTCCTCTCATCCTTCTCCTCCTTTTCATGCCCTGACCAATCTATCTGCCACTATAATTCCACCCTTACATCCGTCCTTGACAATCTCGCCCCTCTTACCATAGCTCGGAAATCAAACACTCATCCTCAGCCCTGGCATACTCCACTGACACGATACCTACGCAGATGTTCCCGTACTGCTGAGCGGCACTGGAGAAAATTTAGGAGTTCAGCTGATTTTCAACACTACAAATTTATCTTGAACTCCTACTACTCTGCCCTTCATTTCCATAAGCAACACTACTTCTCTACTCTTATCTCTAATCTTTCTTCAAACCCAAAACGTTTGTTCTCCACTTTCAATACTCTTCTCTGCCCTCCCCCACCTCCTAATACAACTTCTCTGTCAGCTCAAGACTTTGCCAACCACTTCAATAACAAAATCAACTCCATCAGAAATGAAATCAGCTCTCAACATAATTCTATTCCCTCACCCCCTCAAATGCTCTCAATCAACCACAACCCACATAACCTTAAACTTAGCTCATTCTCCCCTGTTACTGAGGAAGAAGTTTCGGCACTTATTCTGCGCTCTCACCTCACTACCTGTCCCCTTAAACCTATCCCCTCACAGCTACTCCCCTCCCTCTCTGCCACCCTTACCCCTATACTCACACACACTTTCAACCTCTCCTTCAGCACCGGTATATTTCCCTCATCGCTGAAACATGCACTGGTCACACCTATCCTCAAAAAACCTTCCCTTGATCCTACCTCCCCATCCAACTACCACCCTATTTCCCTCCTCCCTCTTGCATCAAAGCTTCTCGAAAAACTAGCTAATGCACGCTTTTCCCATTTCCTTACAATAAACTCCCTCCTTGACCCATTGCAATCTGGATTTCGTCCCCATCACTCCACAGAAACAGCCATTGTTAAGGTTACCAACGACCTACTTACAGCAAAATCAAAAGGCCACTTCTCTCTGCTTATTCTCCTTGATCTGTCCGCAGCATTTGACACTGTTGACCACCCTCTCTTGCTCCAAACCCTCCAATCCTTTGGCATATGTGACACAGCCCTCTCGTGGTTCTCTTCCTACCTGTCAAACCGTACCTTTAGTTTAGCCTTCTCTGGGGCTTCCTCTGCCCCGTCACCACTTTCTGTCGGAGTACCGCAAGGCTCTGTCCTTGGTCCCCTTCTCTTCTCAATCTACACGTCATCACTAGGTTCCCTAATAAAGTCCCATGGTTTACAATATCATTTGTATGCCGACAACACCCAAATCTACTTCTCTGCACCAGACCTTTCTCATTCCTTGCTAACCCTGGGTCACTAACTGTCTTTCTCACATCTCCAACTGGATGTCCTCTCACTACCTCAAGCTAAATTTCTCCAAAACTGAGCTCCTTATTTTCCCCCCTTCTTCAAAACTCTCCACCCCCAATCTCTCTATAACTGTCGACAACTCCATCATTACACCTACCCCGCATGCCCGATGTCTCGGGGTCACATTTGACTCAGATCTTTCTTTCACTCCTCACATTCAGTCTTTGGCTAAAGCCTGCCGCTTCCACCTTAAAAACATCTCTAAAATTAGACACTTCCTTACACAAGACACAACTAAGATTTTAATCCACTCTCTCATCCTCTCCCGCCTCGATTACTGCAACTCTGTCCTCTCTGGTCTCCCCACCTACCGCCTAGCTCCTTTACAATCCTTAATGAATGCCTCTGCCAGACTCATCTTCCTTACAAGTCGCTCTTCATCTGCTGCACCTCTTTGCCAATCTCTTCACTGGCTTCCTCTTGCCTCTAGGATCAAACACAAAATTCTCACTCTGACATACAAAGCCCTCAACTGCACTGCTCCCCCCTATATCTCAGATCTTGTCTCCAGATACTCTCCTTCCCGTCCCCTTCGCTCTGCTCAAGACCTCCTACTCTCCTCCTCTCTTGTCACCTCATCACACTCCCGTTTACAGGACTTCTCCAGACTGGCTCGCATCTTGTGGAACTCTCTGCCTCGCTCCACAAGACTCTCTTCTAGTTTTAAAAGCTTCAAGTGCTCCCTAAAGACTCTACTGTTCAGGGATGCATACAACCTACGCTAACCTTACTTTATACCAGTTCCTCTCCTCCATTGCTATCCCCTGAACCCCCCTAGCATGTAAGCTTAAGAGTCCAGCTGTTTGTTGATCACCTTCTCAAGAGCTGACTACAACAGTGCAACTCTTGGCAGGGCCCTCTACCCATTTGATCCCTATAACTGTTTTTTTTTTGTACTCCGCCTTTGTTAATAGCGCTGTGGAATCTGTTGGCGCTCTACAAATAACCGATAATAATAATAATAATGTAAAAAAATAAAAACTTTTTGGACTGTGAAACATCAGTCTGCTTTTTTGTGTCAGGCTCACAGCGTATACTGTGCCCACTTGCCCAGTGCCACCACTCATATCTTGTTTAATAGTAGTGTAAGTGTACATTTTAAAAAATAAAAACTTTTTGGACTGTGAAACATCAGTCTGCTTTTTTGTGGCAGGCTCACAGTGTATAATGTGCCCACTTGCCCAGTGCCACCACCCATATCTTGTTTAATAGTAGTGTAAGTGTACATTTAAAAACAAAAAAAACTTTTTTGACTGTGAAACATCAGTCTGTTTTTTTGTGTCAGGCTCACAGCGTATACTGTGCCCACTTACCCAGTGCCACGACTCATATCTTGTTTAATAGTAGTGTAAGTGTACATTTAAAAACACAAAAACTTTTTGGACTGTGAAACATCAGTCTGCTTTTTTGTGTCAGGCTCACAGCTTATACTGGGCCCACTTGCCCAGTGTCACCACTAATATCTTGTTTAATAGTAGTGTAAGTGCACATTTAAAAAAATAAAAACTTTTTGGACTGTGAAACATCAGTCTGCTTTTTTGTGTCAGGCTCACAGCGTATACTGTGCCCACTTGCCCAGTGCCACCACCCATATCTTTTTTTTTTTTTTTTTCTTTTTTAATATTTTTATTGAGGTTTAAAAGATAGGGCATACAAACAAACTGTGACTTTTGAAAAAAATATTCATAGAATTTGTTACAAAGCATAAATGCAACATTTTACAGACAGGTAAGTAAACATATCATCTGCCCATATGAAATCATCTTTGAATCTTGTAAAGACAACACCTCTTTAAAGGGTAAGGGGGGGTATATCAATAACATTCTTGTAATAAACACAATTAAACAGAATTAGGGGGTTCATATGGGGTCTGTGCCCCTAGGCTTAACCAGTAAGCTATATGAGCAGGGGGCAATATGACAATGGCCATATTAAAAATGACCAATATCTAGAGATCCATGTTGGGTTATGACAGAATGGTGCTGAGCGTATTCATTTAGCTAGGTATAATAATAAACCGCACCTTAGTAAGATATGGGTTATAAATTCTAGTATAGTAGCGTTAAACATTTAGATCTACTAGCATACAACATGCAGCTAGAGCACAACTTGGACGTCAAACTTATATTGTCCACTGGGAGGATTACTAGTAATAATATAGCTAAGGTCATAGTTGTCATTTATATCTAAGACCATTATATTGGGAGGCAATGTCAATTTTATATTAGTAAGCATGCGGTAACATTACTGTAGGTTGTGAGATAACATAGTAGATGTACAGCTTGTCCAAGGATATCTCCCCTAGTAAACCTTTCTTCCTTCTATTAAAATAACAGTTAGGCTGATTAACCAAAACAAAGAGCATAAAGTCATCCTTCAAGGGAAAAAACATACATAAACTCAATATGTCTATTATATTCAAAGAGCAATCAGTTCTGCAGTATCCGTGGATCCGTGTGAACCCTAAAATAACTATTGGGAGTACCTTAGTGATTGTTATATAGTAGAGTGTAGTCTAAGGCAGGTAAAATCACTCACACTATAGAGATCCCCTGCGTAAGGGCAATAGAAGTTTTGAACTGCGCCATCTCGGCCGCTGACAGCGCAGTAGTATTATAATCTCCATAATAAGACGTGTATATAAAGGTCCTGCCAGACACCTCACATACATATATGTACTTCTTTTCCAGTGTAATGTTAGTTATAGGTATGCAGTAAGCGACATTATCATATCTATCATTGAACAATACAAGATACAAAATACATGTGTTATATCACGCTACCAGCATAGAAACAGGACACCAAAATAGAGTGACAATGGAGCCGCATAGCAAAAAAGAAAAGCGGGCAAATATAGTGAAAAACAACAAATACATTAAAATAGGCTTGCATAAAAACATTGAACTACAGTTAAAACTAAATTTTAAACTAAGGAATGAGCCTTACATATACAACTTACGGGCTGGGCTATAAAATATAGCAGAAGCAACAAGCCTCAACAGAAACACTGTAATTGTCCCACATGTGAGTCCAGGGATTTTGACATTACTATCATCTTGAAGGTAGAATAACTATGATGAGCAGCCGGAAAATAGATGAGCATGCCACCGCCTAACAGATAGGGTCCCTGAGGCAGGCCAGTAGTAACAGGCATCATCTACCCCACTCCTGTACTGAAGAACACGTGTCCCTGAGAAATCATGTAGAGTGGTGTTGAATCTCGGGGGTAAAATTTATCAGCTTCTTGTAAGAGCCTGTCCAAAGGGGTGTATACATGAAAATAGATATGTAGTAGGGCGATTCGATCAGGGACTGTCACCTTCACTGGAGCACACCAATGTTCTATTGGGAGTAAGTCCTCTCCATAATAAGACCTAACTGTCAACTCATCCCTAGCCGTACCAGGCATTGTATTTCCTAGTCCGAATTTCTGCAAATCTGCAGCTGGTCTGCGAGTGTCTGGTGCTCTCTCCTCCTCCTCCGGAGTGTCTGCCGACATAGCTTCAGCTTTAGTGGACATCCCATTCTCTGCAACACATTCTCCCACTGCAGCTTCATAAGTTTTCATGTTCTCCCAGTTGTCACAATCTATTACACTCTCGCAGTTTCCTGCGCAGTTAGGGCACCTCTGGGCTTTAACACATCGGCAGTGAGCCACTTCTAAGATGGCTCTAGTCAGTTGTAATTCGACTAGTTGAAGAGCCTTCTCTAGGGATTGTAGAACTGTATTCTGCCATCTAGCAGTAGCCGCCATGTTGTCTGTAGAATCGAGTAATGTCTTACACAGTAATGGGGCCAGAATGTAATCAGCTCACCGCAGTAGTCGACTGAAGCCCGATGTCAATAAGATAATTTATCTCTCTATGTTGCAGAACCTTTATGGCATCAAAAGTGCTTCAAAAGTTGAGATGTATTTGCCAAGTAGCCAGGCAAAATGGCGCCGGTAAATCTGAGTACCGCATCCACTATTTTCCATTGTTGTACTCCCTAAAGTTCTTCCTTCACTCTATCGGCTCCATACCCGATAGCAGCAAGTCTAGAGACCCAAAGCTCCCCATTTTTTTTAGTATAGATTCAAACAATATCTTGGTGTTAAAATATTTTTTTTATCAATTTGCGCAGAGAGCTACAGACCAGCACGTCTGCTTCTGCTGCTAGCTAGCTCCGCCCCCCCCACCACTCATATCTTGTTTAATAGTAGTGTAAGTGTACATTTAAAAAAATAAAAACTTTTTGGACTGTGAAACATCAGTCTGATTTTTTGTGTCAGGCTCACAGCGTATACTGTGCCCACTTGCCTAGTGCCACCACTCATATCTTGTTTAATAGTAGTGTAAGTGTACATTTAAAAACAAAAAAAACTTTTTGGACTGTGAAACATCAGTCTGCTTTTTTGTGTCAGGCTCACAGCGTATAGTGTGCCCACTTGCCCAGTGCCACCACTCATATCTTGTTTAATAGTAGTGTAAGTGTACATTTAAAAACAAAAAAAAACTTTTTGGACTATGAAACATCAGTCTGCTTTTTTGTGCCAGGCTCACAGCTTATACTGGGCCCACTTGCCCAGTGCCACCACTAATATCTTGTTTAATAGTAGTGTAAGTGTACATTTAAAAAAATAAAAACTTTTTGGACTGTGAAACATCAGTCTGCTTTTTTGTGTCAGGCTCACAGTGTATACTGTGCCCACTTGCCCAGTGCCACCACTCATATCTTGTTTAATAGTAGTGTAAGTGTACATTTAAAACCAAAAAAATAGTTTTTGGACTGTGAAACATCAGTCTGCTTTTTTGTGTCAGGCTCACAGCTTATAATGGGCCCACTTGCCCATTGCCACCACTCATATCTTGTTTAATAGTAGTGTAAGTGTACATTTAAAAACAAAAAAAACTTTTTGGACTGTGAAACATCAGTCTGCTTTTTTGTGTCAGGCTCGCAGCGTATACTGTGCCCACTTGCCCAGTGCCACCACTCATATCTTGTTTAATAGTAGTGTACATTTAAAAAAATAAAAACTTTTTGGACTGTGAAACATCAGTCTGCTTTTTTGTGTCATGCTCACAGCGTAAACTGTGCCCACTTGCCCAGTGCCACCACTCATATCTTGTTTAATAGTAGTGTAAGTGTACATTTAAAACAAAAAAAAAACTTTTTGGACTGTGAAACATCAGTCTGCTTTTTTGTGTCAGGCTCACAGCGTATACTGTGCCCACTTGCCCAGTGCCACCACTGATATCTTGTTTAATAGTAGTGTAAGTGTACATTTAAAAAAATAAAAACTTTTTGGACTGGGAAACATGTCTGCTTTTTTGTGTCAGGCTCACAGCGTATACTATGCCCACTTGCCCAGTGCCACCACTCATATCTTGTTTAATAGTAGTGTAAGTGTACATTTAAAAACAAAAAAAACTTTTTGGACTGTGAAACATCAGTCTGCTTTTTTTGTGTCAGGCTCACAGCGTATACTGTGCCCACTTGCCCAGTGCCACCACTCATATCTTGTTTAATAGTAGTGTAAGTGTACATTTAAAACCAAAAAAATAGTTTTTGGACTGTGAAACATCAGTCTGCTTTTTTGTGTCAGGCTCACAGCTTATAATGGGCCCACTTGCCCAGTGCCACCACTCATATCTTGTTTAATAGTAGTGTAAGTGTACATTTGAAAAAATAAAAACTTTTTGGACTGTGAAACATCAGTCTGCTTTTTTGTGTCAGGCTCACAGCGTATACTGTGCCCACTTGCCCAGTGCCACCACTCATATCTTGTTTAATAGTAGTGTAAGTGTACATTTAAAAAAAAAAAAACTTTTTGGACTTTGAAATATCAGTCATTTTGTGTCAGGGTCACAGCGTATACTGTGCCCACTTGCCCAGTGCCACCACTCGTATCTTGTTTAGTGATGTTGCGAATAGTTCGCCGTAGTGATATCGCGAATAGTTCGCCGGCAAATAGTTCCCGGCAAACATAGCATGTTCGCTTTCACTGCGGCGGCCGAACATATGCGATGTTTGATCCGCCCCCTATTCGTCATCATTGAGTAAACTTTGACCCTGTATCTTACAGTCTGCAGACACATTCCAGCCAATAAGCAGCAGACCCTCCCTCCCAGACCCTTCCAGCTCCTGGACAGCAGCCATTTTAGATTCATTCAGAAGCTGCATTGTTAGTGAGAGGAGGGACAGTGTAGCTGCTGGTGATTTAATAGGGAAATTGATAGCTAGGCTAGTGTATTCAGTGTCCACTACAGTCCTGAATGACTCATCTGATCTCTGCTGTAAGGACAGCACCCCAAAAAGCCCTTTTTTGGGCTAGAACATCATTTTTTTCCCTGTGTAATCTAATTGCAGTTGCCTGATTGAAAAGGCTATAGGAGCGCTTGGGATGCCTATATAGGAATGTTAGCTGAGTAGAGTCAATGGGATTATATACAAAACCAATTTTCTAAAGGTTCTAAAAATACGTATTTATTATACAATGCCCGATATTATAGGCCTCCCCGGAGGGTTTGTCTGACTTTTATGTATCTTGGGCAGATAGTAGAATACAGGTATTCTGGGGTAATCTGTCTTGATATACTTGTATTCATGTTGATTTACTATTCCCTTCGTTTTTGCAGACATGAGCATATTGTCTAGATCTTTTTTAAAAGAATCTGTAGGATCTTTCGTCAAAACCTTATAAGTATCAGAGTAACTTAAGATTCTATTTGCCTCTTTTTCATAATCTTCCTTATTCAAAATTATAATCCCTCCCCCTTTATCAGCTGGTTTAATTGTAATGTTTTTGTTCTTCTCCATGTTTGCAATGGCATCTAATTGTACTTTGTTCAAATTATGGTGAAATTTTTTAAGTGATGTGTTATTTAGTTTCTTTATTTCATTGCAGACTATATTCTCAAATGTCTCAATGTGAGGCCCTTTATGTGTGATAGGAAAAAAGGTTGATTTCGGTTTCAGAGTCGTATATATATGCCGAATTGTCCTTCTTAGATGTTACTAATTCGGTAGTCACTGGTAGATGGTTAGATCTCTCCAGTGCTGTTTTACAGAAAAACCTTTTGAGTGTTAATTTCCTTACCAACTGTTTGACATGAGTGTACGTTTGAAATTTATCGAGGCCTCTAGATGGAGCATATGATAAACCTAAAGATAAAATCTCGATATCTTTTGGATCGAGATTAACTCTACTCAAATTATATATCCCTTTTTGCTTTGGATCTGATTTACTGGTGGACGGTATTAGGGTGGATTCAGTTTCTAATACATCTTTATATTTATCCTTTCTCTTTTTTTGTTGTATTTTTAATCCTGCTCTTCTACCCCTGTGGTTTTTCTTTTTATGACTGGACTTTCTTCTGTGTCCTGTGTTCGATTTTTCCTTTTGGATTGTTTGTTTCTGTCTGTTGGGGCCAAATTTCCTTCCCCTAAAAAATGGTGGTTATCATTTTGACCATCCATATTTATAGATGTATTATTCGTTGTTTGCTTCGGGATTATTAAAGTGGGTTTTTGTGTATTTTCCTCATGTCTCAAGGGTTCAAACCTATTTCTAGTTGATATTTGAGTGTCCCCCCAGTGGTTTCTAGCCTCTGTATATTGTATATTCTGTTGGGGTAATCTCTCATTTTGTTCTCTGAAATGTACTCTAGGGTTTGAATTCCTATAATTTTGTTTGTGATGGTATTCTTGTGTGTAGTTCCTTCTTCCTTCATAGGATGGGAATCTATTTTGGAACCTATTCTCCCATCTTGGTGGTGACCTGTTCCTTAATCTTTCATCTCTCATGTATTGTCTTGGGGACCTACTACTATTGTATTCCTCTCTTCTCGAATACCAGGGGGATCTGACCCCATAGTCCCTATTTCTATAATGGTTTTCAGGACTTTGATATTGGTTGTAAGGAAAATTAGTTTGAGGTCTATTTGATGGGGATTTAATATATAGGTTTTGTGTATGATTCCACCTTGGTTGGCGTCCCCTATTTTCATCTCCCATGTAATCTCTGGGTTTGGGATGATCTCTACTGTATCTATCCCTCGGTCCTGGGTGGTATCTTTCATAATTGGTTATATTATCATTATGATTATAATGGTAGTTATCGTTATTAACCCACTGTCTGTGTGAATTCTTATTCTTATTATTGTGTTTATTATTCCTCTTTGGGGCCACCATTGTCCACTCTGTTCTAGTATCGATATTATCATCTTCTTCTAGTTGTTAATTGTTAGTATTTGTGTCTATCTCAGATTCAGCATTGTTCTGTGTGGCTATGTTTGAATCTCTGAGTATTTTCTTAGTTTTCTTAGAGATGATTTCATCTTTAATTTTCTTAATTTTTGAGCATAATTGCACTTGTTTGGTCTTAAATATATTAAGATCACTAATATGTTCCATCTTTATTTCCTCTTCTTTTATATTTTTGTCTATGTCTTTTAACAAATATGTTCTATAGTCTATGATGATTTGCATCAAAGTGTGTGAGATATCTTTGGTGGCAGTCGTCCACCTCTCAGAAAAAACTTGGTGTTCTATATTAAATGAACAATTTGTCTGCACAATTAGTCCCCTAGGAATAATGTTTAGCTCTAAACATTTTCTTAGATATGAAATTTCAGCAGTATATTTTGTTTCTGAAATTAATAATTTTTCTAAAGTTTTAAAAGTGGCATCTATATCCACTAATTGACCATCTGTTTGGTTATTGTCTTTATTGAGGGCTTGAATTATATCAAAATTGATGTCTGTCCTTAGACTACTGATAGTAGATGGGGGTATGTGTAAGGAAGTGCTTGCAGTTGATGTATCTTCCATATCTAAAAAATATATAAAAAATATATATATATGTGTATGTGTATATCTTCAAATTGAATTGATATTGAAAGTTGTAGCTTTCAATTAAAGAGAAGTCAGTAAGTCTGTCTTTCACTTAAAACTTATACTAAATTAAAACAATATATAGATGTCAATAAATTATGAATCGCCTTGACTAATGTACTCTAGGCAGCTATCGGAATTGGTCAAGAAAAATGTAATAACGATAGTATACTTTTCCCCAGCGCCTAAGAGTGCTACTACTCTGGCTCCTGGGTGCAAGATCTCTTGACCAGACCTTAAAAGTATCAGATTGAAAAGGCTATAGGAGCGCTTGGGATGCCTATATAGGAATCTTAGCTGAGTAGAGTCAATGGGATTAGATTCAATAGCATTGCACAACATATGTAATATATATGTGCTTAGTACAACTGGCCAAAGAGATACCTATAGTCTGGATCATATGTTTTGAATCACATGTAATTGATTAGATAGGGCATATACCCTATCTGGATATGATTTAATTGCTTATATACCATTGGTTATATCTATTGTTTTTTAATATTGTTTTTTAATAGTGTATAATAAATATGTATTTTTAGAACCTTTAGAAAATTGGTTTTGTATATAATCCCATTGACTCTACTCAGCTAAGATTCCTATATAGGCATCCCAAGCGCTCCTATAGCCTTTTCAATCTGATACTTTTAAGGTCTGGTCAAGAGATCTTGCACACAGGAGCCAGAGTAGTAGCACTCTTAGGCGCTGGGGAAAAGTATACTATCGTAATTGCAGTTGCCTGCCTGCCAAGCCACTTGCCCAGTGCCACCACTCATATCTGGTGTAACAGTAGTGTAAATTTAAAAAAAAAAAACTTTTTTGATTGTGAAACATCAGTCTGCAAGTGTAATCTAATTGCAGTTGCCTGCCTGCCTGCCAGCGTGTGTGCCAGGCCCACTTGCCCAGTGCCACCACTCATATCTGGTGTAACAGTAGTGTAAATTTAAAAAAACAACAACTTTTTTTTAATGTGAAACATCAGTCTGCTAGTGTAATCTAATTGCAGTTGCCTGCCTGCCAGTGTGTGTGCCAGACCCACTTGCCCAGTGCCACCACTCATATCTGGTGTAACAGTAGTGTAATTTAAAAAAAAAAAAACTTTTTTGACTGTGAAACATCAGTCTGCTTGTGTAATCTAATTGCAGTTGCCTGCCTGCCTGCCAGCGTGTGTGCCAGGCCCACTTGCCCAGTGCCACCACTCATATCTGGTGTAACAGTAGTGTAAATTTAAAAAAACAACAACTTTTTTTTAATGTGAAACATCAGTCTGCTAGTGTAATCTAATTGCAGTTGCCTGCCTGCCAGTGTGTGTGCCAGACCCACTTGCCCAGTGCCACCACTCATATCTGGTGTAACAGTAGTGTAAATTAAAAAAAAAAAAACTTTTTTGACTGTGAAACATCAGTCTGCTAGTGTAATCTAATTGCAGTTGCCTGCCTGCCTGCCAGCGTGTGTGCCAGGCCCACTTGCCCAGTGCCACCACTCATATCTGGTGTAACAGTAGTGTAAATTTAAAAAAAAAAAAATTTGACTGTGAAACATCAGTCTGCTTGTGTAATCTAATTGCAGTTGCCTGTCTGCCAGCGTGTGTGCCAGGCCCACTTGCCCAGTGCCACCACTCATATCTGCTGTAACAGTAGTGTAAATTTAAAAATAAAAATTTTTTGACTGTGAAACATCAGTCTGCTAGTGTAATCTAATTGCAGTTGCCTGCCTGCCAGCGTGTGTGCCAGGCTCACAGCGTATACTGTGCCCACTTGCCCAGTGGCCCCACTCATATCTGGTGTAACAGTAGTGTAAATTTAAAAAAACAAAAAACTTTTTTGACTGTGAAACATCAGTCTGCTTTTTTGTGTCAGGCTCACAGCGTATACTGTGCCCACTTGCCCAGTGCCACCACTCATATCTTGTTTAATAGTAGTGCAAGTGTACATTTAAAAACAAAAAAAAATCGGAAAGGATGGAGCAGTTGAAAAATAAATTAAAAAGTATGCTTTACACAGCGTATAAGGGTGATGTCACAGCACAATGGGAATCTAACAGGGGAAGAGATGAAAGTAATCCTCCTCTTCCTCCCACGACCACGCCGGCAAGGACAGGATGCTTTCCAGACATGTTGTTGATGGATGACATGCGGACCTTTTTAACTCCTATGCAAAGCCACAGCCCTTCAGGATCCAGCCTCAGAGAAAGACTCAACCGACAGGTAGCAGACTACCTCGCATTAACTGCGGATCTCAACACTCTGAGGAGCGATGGACCCCTTGACTACTGGGTGTGCAGGCTTGACCTGTGGCCTGAGCTATCCCAATTTGCAATTGAACTTCTGGCCTGCCCCTCTTCAAGTGTCCTGTCAGAAAGGACCTTCAGTGCAGCAGGAGGTATTGTCACTGAGAAGAGAAGTCGCCTAGGTCAAAAAAGTCTTGATTATCTCACCTTTATTAAAATGAATGAGGGATGGATCCCGAAGGGACTGACATTGTGCGATACATTAGAGTAAAAAAGGCATGATGAGATGACGAGCTGCCTTGGGCTACAAATGGTACACACGCTGCTGTATTTTATCTTCGAATGCCGGATGACTTGCGTGACTTATCTGCCAACAACTAGGGTTCAAGCCGCAATGTTTTAGGGCACTTTCTAACTGTCAAACAAAACCTAATTTTTTAGGCATTTGTACATGCCTAATTTTTCTGGCCTCTGGTGCTGCACTGTGGCTACAAAACCCAGACCAAAAAAAAGGCACATAACAGTGATTAAACTGTTAAGAATAGTGCTACTTAACACACCACTCATATCTGGTGGCACAGTAGATTGCACGCGCAGTGCCCCAAATTTGAAGTAGGAGGACCGACCAAGCATCTTTTTCCATCTCCCGGTTCCTAAAAATTATCTCTGGGTTCCTAAAATCGATGCCATACCTGTACTCGATTGTGCAAAAGGATAGCATATGTGTTATTTCATGCTTTTGTGCCTGTTGAGGGTCGTGGACCATCGTATAAAAAGGCTGAAGGAGAACGACCTGTACTGGGTGTCAAAGCATCTTTTTCCATCTTCCGGTTCCTTCCTAAAAATTGTCTCCGGGTTCCTAAAATCGATGCCATACCTGTACTCTATTGTGCAAAAGGATGGCATATGTGGTGGTATTTCATGCTGTTGTGCCTGTTGAGGGTCGGGGACCCTCGTATAAAAAGGCTGAAGGAGAACGACCTGTACTGGGTGTCCAAGCATGTTTTTTCAATTTCCCGGTTCCTAAAAATTATCTCCGGGTTCCTAAAATCGATGCCATACCTGTACTCTATTGTGCAAAAGGATGGCATATGTGGTGTTTCACGCTGTTGTGCCTGTTGAGGGTCGGGGACACCCGTATATAAAGGCTAAAGGAGAACGACCAGTACCTGGTGTCCAAGCATTTTTTTTTCATCTCCCGGTTCCTAAAAATTATTTACGGGTTCCTAAAATCAATGCCATACCTGTACTCTATTGTGCAAAAGGATGGCATATGTGGTATTTCATGCTGTTGTGCCTGTTGAGGGTCGGGGACCCTCGTATAAAAAGGCTGAAGGAGAACGACCTGTACTGGGTGTCCAAGCATGTTTTTTCAATTTCCCGGTTCCTAAAAATTATCTCCGGGTTCCTAAAATCAATGCCATACCTGTACTCTATTGTGCAAAAGGATGGCATATGTGGTGTTTCATGCTGTTGTGCCTGTTGAGGGTCGGGGACACCCGTATATAAAGGCTGAAGGAGAACGACCTGTACTGGGTGTAAGGCTATAGGAGCGCTTGGGATGCCTATATAGGAATGTTAGCTGAGTAGAGTCAATGGGATTATATACAAAACCAATTTTCTAAAGGTTCTAAAAATACGTATTTATTATACAATGCCCGATATTATAGGCCTCCCCGGAGGGTTTGTCTGACTTTTATGTATCTTGGGCAGATAGTAGAATACAGGTATTCTGGGGTAATCTGTCTTGATATACTTGTATTCATGTTGATTTACTATTCCCTTCGTTTTTGCAGACATGAGCATATTGTCTAGATCTTTTTTAAAAGAATCTGTAGGATCTTTCGTCAAAACCTTATAAGTATCAGAGTAACTTAAGATTCTATTTGCCTCTTTTTCATAATCTTCCTTATTCAAAATTATAATCCCTCCCCCTTTATCAGCTGGTTTAATTGTAATGTTTTTGTTCTTCTCCATGTTTGCAATGGCATCTAATTGTACTTTGTTCAAATTATGGTGAAATTTTTTAAGTGATGTGTTATTTAGTTTCTTTATTTCATTGCAGACTATATTCTCAAATGTCTCAATGTGAGGCCCTTTATGTGTGATAGGAAAAAAGGTTGATTTCGGTTTCAGAGTCGTATATATATGCCGAATTGTCCTTCTTAGATGTTACTAATTCGGTAGTCACTGGTAGATGGTTAGATCTCTCCAGTGCTGTTTTACAGAAAAACCTTTTGAGTGTTAATTTCCTTACCAACTGTTTGACATGAGTGTACGTTTGAAATTTATCGAGGCCTCTAGATGGAGCATATGATAAACCTAAAGATAAAATCTCGATATCTTTTGGATCGAGATTAACTCTACTCAAATTATATATCCCTTTTTGCTTTGGATCTGATTTACTGGTGGACGGTATTAGGGTGGATTCAGTTTCTAATACATCTTTATATTTATCCTTTCTCTTTTTTTGTTGTATTTTTAATCCTGCTCTTCTACCCCTGTGGTTTTTCTTTTTATGACTGGACTTTCTTCTGTGTCCTGTGTTCGATTTTTCCTTTTGGATTGTTTGTTTCTGTCTGTTGGGGCCAAATTTCCTTCCCCTAAAAAATGGTGGTTATCATTTTGACCATCCATATTTATAGATGTATTATTCGTTGTTTGCTTCGGGATTATTAAAGTGGGTTTTTGTGTATTTTCCTCATGTCTCAAGGGTTCAAACCTATTTCTAGTTGATATTTGAGTGTCCCCCCAGTGGTTTCTAGCCTCTGTATATTGTATATTCTGTTGGGGTAATCTCTCATTTTGTTCTCTGAAATGTACTCTAGGGTTTGAATTCCTATAATTTTGTTTGTGATGGTATTCTTGTGTGTAGTTCCTTCTTCCTTCATAGGATGGGAATCTATTTTGGAACCTATTCTCCCATCTTGGTGGTGACCTGTTCCTTAATCTTTCATCTCTCATGTATTGTCTTGGGGACCTACTACTATTGTATTCCTCTCTTCTCGAATACCAGGGGGATCTGACCCCATAGTCCCTATTTCTATAATGGTTTTCAGGACTTTGATATTGGTTGTAAGGAAAATTAGTTTGAGGTCTATTTGATGGGGATTTAATATATAGGTTTTGTGTATGATTCCACCTTGGTTGGCGTCCCCTATTTTCATCTCCCATGTAATCTCTGGGTTTGGGATGATCTCTACTGTATCTATCCCTCGGTCCTGGGTGGTATCTTTCATAATTGGTTATATTATCATTATGATTATAATGGTAGTTATCGTTATTAACCCACTGTCTGTGTGAATTCTTATTCTTATTATTGTGTTTATTATTCCTCTTTGGGGCCACCATTGTCCACTCTGTTCTAGTATCGATATTATCATCTTCTTCTAGTTGTTAATTGTTAGTATTTGTGTCTATCTCAGATTCAGCATTGTTCTGTGTGGCTATGTTTGAATCTCTGAGTATTTTCTTAGTTTTCTTAGAGATGATTTCATCTTTAATTTTCTTAATTTTTGAGCATAATTGCACTTGTTTGGTCTTAAATATATTAAGATCACTAATATGTTCCATCTTTATTTCCTCTTCTTTTATATTTTTGTCTATGTCTTTTAACAAATATGTTCTATAGTCTATGATGATTTGCATCAAAGTGTGTGAGATATCTTTGGTGGCAGTCGTCCACCTCTCAGAAAAAACTTGGTGTTCTATATTAAATGAACAATTTGTCTGCACAATTAGTCCCCTAGGAATAATGTTTAGCTCTAAACATTTTCTTAGATATGAAATTTCAGCAGTATATTTTGTTTCTGAAATTAATAATTTTTCTAAAGTTTTAAAAGTGGCATCTATATCCACTAATTGACCATCTGTTTGGTTATTGTCTTTATTGAGGGCTTGAATTATATCAAAATTGATGTCTGTCCTTAGACTACTGATAGTAGATGGGGGTATGTGTAAGGAAGTGCTTGCAGTTGATGTATCTTCCATATCTAAAAAATATATAAAAAATATATATATATGTGTATGTGTATATCTTCAAATTGAATTGATATTGAAAGTTGTAGCTTTCAATTAAAGAGAAGTCAGTAAGTCTGTCTTTCACTTAAAACTTATACTAAATTAAAACAATATATAGATGTCAATAAATTATGAATCGCCTTGACTAATGTACTCTAGGCAGCTATCGGAATTGGTCAAGAAAAATGTAATAACGATAGTATACTTTTCCCCAGCGCCTAAGAGTGCTACTACTCTGGCTCCTGGGTGCAAGATCTCTTGACCAGACCTTAAAAGTATCAGATTGAAAAGGCTATAGGAGCGCTTGGGATGCCTATATAGGAATCTTAGCTGAGTAGAGTCAATGGGATTAGATTCAATAGCATTGCACAACATATGTAATATATATGTGCTTAGTACAACTGGCCAAAGAGATACCTATAGTCTGGATCATATGTTTTGAATCACATGTAATTGATTAGATAGGGCATATACCCTATCTGGATATGATTTAATTGCTTATATACCATTGGTTATATCTATTGTTTTTTAATATTGTTTTTTAATAGTGTATAATAAATATGTATTTTTAGAACCTTTAGAAAATTGGTTTTGTATATAATCCCATTGACTCTACTCAGCTAAGATTCCTATATAGGCATCCCAAGCGCTCCTATAGCCTTTTCAATCTGATACTTTTAAGGTCTGGTCAAGAGATCTTGAACACAGGAGCCAGAGTAGTAGCACTCTTAGGCGCTGGGGAAAAGTATACTATCGTAATTGCAGTTGCCTGCCTGCCAAGCCACTTGCCCAGTGCCACCACTCATATCTGGTGTAACAGTAGTGTAAATTTAAAAAAAAAAAACTTTTTTGATTGTGAAACATCAGTCTGCAAGTGTAATCTAATTGCAGTTGCCTGCCTGCCTGCCAGCGTGTGTGCCAGGCCCACTTGCCCAGTGCCACCACTCATATCTGGTGTAACAGTAGTGTAAATTTAAAAAAACAACAACTTTTTTTTAATGTGAAACATCAGTCTGCTAGTGTAATCTAATTGCAGTTGCCTGCCTGCCAGTGTGTGTGCCAGACCCACTTGCCCAGTGCCACCACTCATATCTGGTGTAACAGTAGTGTAATTTAAAAAAAAAAAAACTTTTTTGACTGTGAAACATCAGTCTGCTTGTGTAATCTAATTGCAGTTGCCTGCCTGCCTGCCAGCGTGTGTGCCAGGCCCACTTGCCCAGTGCCACCACTCATATCTGGTGTAACAGTAGTGTAAATTTAAAAAAACAACAACTTTTTTTTAATGTGAAACATCAGTCTGCTAGTGTAATCTAATTGCAGTTGCCTGCCTGCCAGTGTGTGTGCCAGACCCACTTGCCCAGTGCCACCACTCATATCTGGTGTAACAGTAGTGTAAATTAAAAAAAAAAAAACTTTTTTGACTGTGAAACATCAGTCTGCTAGTGTAATCTAATTGCAGTTGCCTGCCTGCCTGCCAGCGTGTGTGCCAGGCCCACTTGCCCAGTGCCACCACTCATATCTGGTGTAACAGTAGTGTAAATTTAAAAAAAAAAAATTTGACTGTGAAACATCAGTCTGCTTGTGTAATCTAATTGCAGTTGCCTGTCTGCCAGCGTGTGTGCCAGGCCCACTTGCCCAGTGCCACCACTCATATCTGCTGTAACAGTAGTGTAAATTTAAAAATAAAAATTTTTTGACTGTGAAACATCAGTCTGCTAGTGTAATCTAATTGCAGTTGCCTGCCTGCCAGCGTGTGTGCCAGGCTCACAGCGTATACTGTGCCCACTTGCCCAGTGGCCCCACTCATATCTGGTGTAACAGTAGTGTAAATTTAAAAAAACAAAAAACTTTTTTGACTGTGAAACATCAGTCTGCTTTTTTGTGTCAGGCTCACAGCGTATACTGTGCCCACTTGCCCAGTGCCACCACTCATATCTTGTTTAATAGTAGTGCAAGTGTACATTTAAAAACAAAAAAAAATCGGAAAGGATGGAGCAGTTGAAAAATAAATTAAAAAGTATGCTTTACACAGCGTATAAGGGTGATGTCACAGCACAATGGGAATCTAACAGGGGAAGAGATGAAAGTAATCCTCCTCTTCCTCCCACGACCACGCCGGCAAGGACAGGATGCTTTCCAGACATGTTGTTGATGGATGACATGCGGACCTTTTTAACTCCTATGCAAAGCCACAGCCCTTCAGGATCCAGCCTCAGAGAAAGACTCAACCGACAGGTAGCAGACTACCTCGCATTAACTGCGGATCTCAACACTCTGAGGAGCGATGGACCCCTTGACTACTGGGTGTGCAGGCTTGACCTGTGGCCTGAGCTATCCCAATTTGCAATTGAACTTCTGGCCTGCCCCTCTTCAAGTGTCCTGTCAGAAAGGACCTTCAGTGCAGCAGGAGGTATTGTCACTGAGAAGAGAAGTCGCCTAGGTCAAAAAAGTCTTGATTATCTCACCTTTATTAAAATGAATGAGGGATGGATCCCGAAGGGACTGACATTGTGCGATACATTAGAGTAAAAAAGGCATGATGAGATGACGAGCTGCCTTGGGCTACAAATGGTACACACGCTGCTGTATTTTATCTTCGAATGCCGGATGACTTGCGTGACTTATCTGCCAACAACTAGGGTTCAAGCCGCAATGTTTTAGGGCACTTTCTAACTGTCAAACAAAACCTAATTTTTTAGGCATTTGTACATGCCTAATTTTTCTGGCCTCTGGTGCTGCACTGTGGCTACAAAACCCAGACCAAAAAAAAGGCACATAACAGTGATTAAACTGTTAAGAATAGTGCTACTTAACACACCACTCATATCTGGTGGCACAGTAGATTGCACGCGCAGTGCCCCAAATTTGAAGTAGGAGGACCGACCAAGCATCTTTTTCCATCTCCCGGTTCCTAAAAATTATCTCTGGGTTCCTAAAATCGATGCCATACCTGTACTCGATTGTGCAAAAGGATAGCATATGTGTTATTTCATGCTTTTGTGCCTGTTGAGGGTCGTGGACCATCGTATAAAAAGGCTGAAGGAGAACGACCTGTACTGGGTGTCAAAGCATCTTTTTCCATCTTCCGGTTCCTTCCTAAAAATTGTCTCCGGGTTCCTAAAATCGATGCCATACCTGTACTCTATTGTGCAAAAGGATGGCATATGTGGTGGTATTTCATGCTGTTGTGCCTGTTGAGGGTCGGGGACCCTCGTATAAAAAGGCTGAAGGAGAACGACCTGTACTGGGTGTCCAAGCATGTTTTTTCAATTTCCCGGTTCCTAAAAATTATCTCCGGGTTCCTAAAATCGATGCCATACCTGTACTCTATTGTGCAAAAGGATGGCATATGTGGTGTTTCACGCTGTTGTGCCTGTTGAGGGTCGGGGACACCCGTATATAAAGGCTAAAGGAGAACGACCAGTACCTGGTGTCCAAGCATTTTTTTTTCATCTCCCGGTTCCTAAAAATTATTTACGGGTTCCTAAAATCAATGCCATACCTGTACTCTATTGTGCAAAAGGATGGCATATGTGGTATTTCATGCTGTTGTGCCTGTTGAGGGTCGGGGACCCTCGTATAAAAAGGCTGAAGGAGAACGACCTGTACTGGGTGTCCAAGCATGTTTTTTCAATTTCCCGGTTCCTAAAAATTATCTCCGGGTTCCTAAAATCAATGCCATACCTGTACTCTATTGTGCAAAAGGATGGCATATGTGGTGTTTCATGCTGTTGTGCCTGTTGAGGGTCGGGGACACCCGTATATAAAGGCTGAAGGAGAACGACCTGTACTGGGTGTCAAAGCATCTTTTTCCATCTCCCGGTTCCTAAAAATTATCTCTGGGTTCCTAAAATCGATGCCATACCTGTACTCTATTGTGCAAAAGGATGGCATGTGTGGTATTTCATGCTGTTGTGCCTGTTGAGGGTCGGGGACCATCGTATAAAAAGGCTGAAGGAGAACTACCTGTACTGGGTGTCCAAGCATCTTTTTTGTTCAATTTCCCGGTTCCTAAAAATTATCTCCGGGTTCCTAAAATCAATGCCATACCTGTACTCTATTGTGCTAAAGGATGGCATATGTGGTGTTTCATGCTGTTGTGCCTGTTGTGGGTCGGGGACCATCATATAAAAAGACTGAAGGAGAACGACCTGTACTGGGTGTCCAAGCATCTTTTTCCATCTCCCGGTTCCTAAAAATTGTCTCCGGGTTCCTAAAATCGATGCCATAACTGCACTCTATTGTGCAAAAGGATGGCATATGTGGTGTTTCATGCTGTTGTGCCTGTTGAGGGTCGTGGACCATCATAAAAAAAGGCTGAAGGAGAACGACCTGTACTGGGTGTCAAAGCATCTTTTTCCATCTCCCGGTTCCTTCCTAAAAATTGTCTCCGGGTTCCTAAAATCAATGCCATACCTGTACTCTATTGTGCAAAAGGATGGCATATGTGGTGTTTCATGCTGTTGTGCCTGTTGAGGGTCGGGGACCATTGTATAAAAAGGCTGAAGGAGAACGACCTGTACTGGGTGTCCAAGCATCTTTTTCCATCTCCCGGTTCCTAAAAATTGTCTCCGGGTTCCTAAAATCGATGCCATACCTGTACTGTATTGTGCAAAAGGATGGCATATGTGGTGTTTCATGCTGTTGTGCCTGTTGAGGGTCGGGGACACCCGTATATAAAGGCTGAAGGAGAAAGACCAGTACTGGGTGTCCAAGCATCTTTTTCCATCTCCCGGTTCCTAAAAATTATATCTGGGTTCCTAAAATCGATGCCATACCTGTACTCTATTGTGCAAAAGGATGGCATATGTGGTGTTTCATGCTGTTGTGCCTGTTGAGGGTCGGGGATCATCGTATAAAAAGACTGAAGGAGAACGACCTGTACTGGGTGTCCAAGCATCTTTTTTGTTCAATTTCCCGGTTCCTAAAAATTATCTCCGGGTTCCTAAAATCGATGCCATACCTGTACTCTATTGTGCAAAAGGATGGCATATGTGGTGTTTCATGCTGTTGTGCCTGTTGAGGGTCGGGGATCATCGTATAAAAAGACTGAAGGAGAACGACCTGTACTGGGTGTCAAAGCATCTTTTTCCGGCGGACTTCTGGGCGGCGGCCATCTATGGACGCAAAACTGTTGGCTGCTCACACCTTCCTGCTGTAATTGCTGAATAGCGCAAGAAATAGCCATTTCTGGGGCTTCAAACTGTCAGAATTAGGACTATCATTAGTTCAGCTCTCATTTGATGCCCCCCTCCTTAGGATTGTGTGACGCTTACGTTTACCGGAGCTATTCTGAGGCTGAGGCCTTCTCAAAACCCCCCCAGTGACTTTCCTAAGGGTAATCACTGTCGCGCAGCCCCCATTGTGGGCTGTTCAGTACATCAGTACTTAACTCTCTCAACATGGAATCGTATACCAGTAAGGGCTTTCTTGAGGAGCTATGCTGCCTACTCTCTGACCACCTCGTGGCATTTGATGACTTTCTATCAGAAACGCCGGGCGCTAACGTCAGCTGCTCTGCTTTGACACCTATCCTACCTAAGCCTGGCGCCACGGTGAACATGAGAGAGGCTGACACAGAGCCTCAGCGTTTGCCTACCATATCTCCCAACATTCAGATCAAGCCAGGACCAGAAGAGCAATCTCCAACCAGGCCTGTCCGGCGGAGTGTCCGTGAAGGCGCCGGAGATGCACGCAGACCCTCCTTCATACCGCTCCAGGAGCTCAATGGCCTTATATCTACAGAGATCATGGAGGGAGTCTATGCTTCAGTTACAGAAGCCTTACCACTGCGGGAATTACACTCTGTGCCCGCACTCATACCGACGATCTTGCTAAGTATCCTACCTGCAGGAGGTTCATTACTAATAGACTGGCAGGAAAAGCAGAGGTGGGTGAGACATCCAGTGTGTGCACCGGACAGGTCCTATGCAGCAGTTATGGACTTATGGAGTGAGTACCTCTCTTGTTTGGGACTTCAGATGCATCCTCCTCCTACAGATCTTAAAGTAACTGGAGCTGAACGACATGGTGTGGGGTAGTTATATTCTGAGAGCCAGGACTGCCTCTTATCCCTAATAAAGCCACACTGGTCCTAAGGGCAGCAATTATATTTCAGCAAACATTTTCATTCACCCTGGAAATTAGGGGGAAATGCTGCTCTCTACTTGGTGTGCCCCCAGTACCCCGAGGCATTGTGACAGATTGATCAATCTCATGTAGATAGCTTATCTAAGCCATAATTGAGACCTGACAATTATTTACCCTATTAATATTTTACTATAGTTTTGAGGACTGTTAATAAAGGTAATTACACCTGTTTACATATACACCTATAGTAGAATAGACTATAATTCATATTTTCACTATATGTCAAAGTTATATTGTTATGGTCATATGTTTACTTTATTTGTTTAGTTGTTATGCTAATGACATTTAGGACTAATATTATAGTATTATTTTATGATTTTATTATGTGCTATCCTCCTCTATGATGCCTATACCTTGCAAGTAACATAATGCCAAAGATGGTTCAGAGTTAAAATTACAAGTTAAAATAAGGGCTATATCTACCATTGACATGTTGACTTAGCAAGCTTCATTTAACTATGACAGTTTGAAATGTCATTTAAATTAACCGCTGCAGTCTTGCCTAATAGCGTTTACCACATTTCCAAACTATTATAGCTCTGAGGACTACATGGGTGAGATTATAGCCAGATCCCGAAAGAGGTGGGTAGAGTTATTGATCACTGAGGTACCCCAAGAGAACTGACATATATTTATAATTATTATTACATACGGGAGCATAGTTTAGAGTAATACCACATTGCCGTAGATTAATATATGCACATAGACCTTTCTTGATCCAACCTCCTGGAACCTTAATGTTCAGATTTTGAGCTTCTGCTGACATATCTCACTATGCGCACCTATACACCTACTTATTGGGTAGATAATTTTACATGCCCCCCAGATTATATCACTTATTCTATAGGCGCTACTCCCACAATATACAATGCCCTCTGCTATTAGGTAGTCTTTGAAGACTAATAAGATGGTTCCATGTAACATTATATAAAATAGTAATAGCCAGTTGTTTTTACAAGTTGAGTACTTATTTCACCCTAGTAGAAGGTTAGCTCATCGCTGTTTATATTATTCTCTAAGGACCAAAAGCCTTCTTATTAGTTCTGTTTTTGTTTCTTTGTCTCCACTCCAAAACCCCCCATTAAGTTAAATATACAATTAGAGAGGTCCAAGAGTGGCCTCCACAGATCAATAGGGAGGATCATTTATTGTTCATAATCTATTGTTCAAGGGGTGATTCATATTACTTCATATAAGAAAATGAGGTTTTATTTAACTGGTTGTAATTAGATGTTTTGATAGTACAGTATTGATAAAGTAACTTTGATATATGCTAGATAGGTATGCTGCTTTATTGACTTGTGACTTACCAGCATTATCTGTATATTTCTGTCCACATTGAAACTGTCTAATGCACCCTTCTTGTTATGTTTTTGCTGAATGCCTCAATAAAAAAAAAAAAAAAAAAAAAAAAAAACATCTTTTTCCATCTCCCGGTTCCTTCCTAAAAATTGTCTCCGGGTTCCTAAAATCGATGCCATACCTGTACTCTATTGTGGAAAAAGGATGGCATATGTGGTGTTTCATGCTGTTGTGCCTGTTGAGGGTCGTGGACCATCATATAAAAAGGCTGAAGGAGAACGACCTGTACTGGGTGTCAAAGCATCTTTTTCCATCTCCCGGTTCCTTCCTAAAAATTGTCTCCGGGTTCCTAAAATCGATGCCATACCTGTACTCTATTGTGCAAAAGGATGGCATATGTGGTGTTTCATGCTGTTGTGCCTGTTGAGGGTCGGGGACCATCGTATAAAAAGGCTGAAGGAGAACGACCTGTACTGGGTGTCCAAGCATCTTTTTCCATCTCCCGGTTCCTAAAAATTGTCTCTGTGTTCCTAAAATCGATGCCATACCTGTACTGTATTGTGCAAAAGGATGGCATATGTGGTGTTTCATGCTGTTGTGCCTGTTGAGGGTCGGGGACCATCTTATAAAAAGGCTGAAGGAGAACGACCAGTACTGGGTGTCAAAGCATCTTTTTCCATCTCCCGGTTCCTTCCTAAAAATTGTCTCCGGGTTCCTAAAATCGATGCGATACCTGTACTCTATTGTGCAAAAGGATGGCATATGTGGTGTTTCATGCTGTTGTGCCTGTTGAGGGTCGGGGACCATCGTATAAAAAGGCTGAAGGAGAACGACCTGTACTGGGTGTCCAAGCATCTTTTTCCATCTCCTGGTTCCTAAAAATTGTCTCCGGGTTCCTAAAATCGATGCCATACCTGTACTGTATTGTGCAAAAGGATGGCATATGTGGTGTTTCATGCTGTTGTGCCTGTTGAGGGTCGTGGACCATCGTATGAAAAGGCTGAAGGAGAACGACCTGTACTGGGTGTCAAAGCATCTTTTTCCATCTCCTGGTTCCTAAAAATTGTCTCCGGGTTCCTAAAATCGATGCCATACCTGTACTCTATTGTGCAAAAGGATGGCATATGTGGTGTTTCATGCTGTTGTGCCTGTTGAGGGTCGGGGACCATCGTATAAAAAAGCTGAAGGAGAACGACCTGTACTGGGTGTCCAAGCATCTTTTTCCATCTCCCGGTTCCTAAAAATTGTCTCCGGGTTCCTAAAATCGATGCCATACCTGTACTCTATTATGCAAAAGGATGGCATATGTGGTGTTTCATGCTGTTGTGCCTGTTGAGGGTCGGGGACCATCGTATAAAAAGGCTGAAGGAGAACGACCTGTACTGGGTGTCAAAGCATCTTTTTCCATCTCCCGGTTCCTTCCTAAAAATTGTCTCCGGGTTCCTAAAATCGATGCCATACCTGTACTGTATTGTGCAAAAGAATGGCATATGTGGTGTTTCATGCTGTTGTGCCTGTTGAGGGTCGGGGACCATCATATAAAAAAGGCTGAAGGAGAACGACCTGTACTGGGTGTCCAAGCATCTTTTTTGTTCAATTTCCCGGTTCCTAAAAATTATCTCCGGGTTCCTAAAATCGATGCCATACCTGTACTCTATTGTGCAAAAGGATGGCATATGTGGTGTTTCATGCTGTTGTGCCTGTTGAGGGTCGGGGAGGGGACCATCATATAAAAAGGCTGAAGGAGAACGACCTGTACTGGGTGTCCAAGCATCTTTTTCCATCCCCCGGTTCCTAAAAATTGTCTCCGGGTTCCTAAAATCGATGCCATACCTGTACTCTATTGTGCAAAAGGATGGCATATGTGGTGTTTCATGCTGTTGTGCCTGTTGAGGGTTGGGGACCATCGTATAAAAAGGCTGAAGGAGAACGACCTGTACTGGGTGTCAAAGCATCTTTTTTGTTCAATTTCCCGGATCCTAAAAATTATCTCCGGGTTCCTAAAATCAATGCCATACCTGTACTCTATTGTGCAAAAGGATGGCATATGTGGTGTTTCATGCTGTTGTGCCTGTTGAGGGTCGGGGACCATTGTATAAAAAAGCTGAAGGAGAACGACCTGTACTGGGTGTCCAAGCATCTTTTTCCATCTCCCGGTTCCTAAAAATTGTCTCCGGGTTCCTAAAATCGATGCCATACCTGTACTCTATTATGCAAAAGGATGGCATATGTGGTGTTTCATGCTGTTGTGCCTGTTGAGGGTCGGGGACCATCGTATAAAAAGGCTGAAGGAGAACGACCTGTACTGGGTGTCAAAGCATCTTTTTCCATCTCCCGGTTCCTTCCTAAAAATTGTCTCCGGGTTCCTAAAATCGATGCCATACCTGTACTGTATTGTGCAAAAGAATGGCATATGTGGTGTTTCATGCTGTTGTGCCTGTTGAGGGTCGGGGACCATCATATAAAAAAGGCTGAAGGAGAACGACCTGTACTGGGTGTCCAAGCATCTTTTTTGTTCAATTTCCCGGTTCCTAAAAATTATCTCCGGGTTCCTAAAATCGATGCCATACCTGTACTCTATTGTGCAAAAGGATGGCATATGTGGTGTTTCATGCTGTTGTGCCTGTTGAGGGTCGGGGAGGGGACCATCGTATAAATAGGCTGAAGGAGAACGACCTGTACTGGGTGTCCAAGCATCTTTTTCCATCCCCCGGTTCCTAAAAATTGTCTCCGGGTTCCTAAAATCGATGCCATACCTGTACTCTATTGTGCAAAAGGATGGCATATGTGGTGTTTGATGCTGTTGTGCCTGTTGAGGGTTGGGGACCATCGTATAAAAAGGCTGAAGGAGAACGACCTGTACTGGGTGTCCAAGCATCTTTTTTGTTCAATTTCCCGGTTCCTAAAAATTATCTCCGGGTTCCTAAAATCAATGCCATACCTGTACTCTATTGTGCAAAAGGATGGCATATGTGGTGTTTCATGCTGTTGTGCCTGTTGAGGGTCGGGGACCATCGTATAAAAAGGCTGAAGGAGAACGACCTGTACTGGGTGTCAAAGCATCTTTTTCCATCTCCCGGTTCCTAAAAATTGTCTCCGGGTTCCTAAAATCGATGCCATACCTGTACTGTATTGTGCAAAAGAATGGCATATGTGGTGTTTCATGCTGTTGTGCCTGTTGAGGGTAGGGGAGGGGACCATCGTATAAAAAGGCTGAAGGAGAACGACCTGTACTGGGTGTCCAAGCATCTTTTTCCATCCCCCGGTTCCTAAAAATTGTCTCCGGGTTCCTAAAATCGATGCCATACCTGTACTCTATTGTGCAAAAGGATGGCATATGTGGTGTTTCATGCTGTTGTGCCTGTTGAGGGTTGGGGACCATCGTATAAAAAGGCTGAAGGAGAACGACCTGTACTGGGTGTCCAAGCATCTTTTTTGTTCAATTTCCCGGTTCCTAAAAATTATCTCCGGGTTCCTAAAATCAATGCCATACCTGTACTCTGTTGTGCAAAAGGATGGCATATGTGGTGTCTCATGCTGTTGTGCCTGTTGAGGGTCTTGGAGGGGACCATCGTATAAAAAGGCTGAAGGAGAACGACCTGTACTGGGTGTCCAAGCATCTTTTTCCATCTCCCGGTTCCTAAAAATTGTCTCCGGGTTCCTAAAATCGATGCCATACCTGTACTGTATTGTGCAAAAGAATGGCATATGTGGTGTTTCATGCTGTTGTGCCTGTTGAGGGTCGGGGACCATCATATAAAAAAGGCTGAAGGAGAACGACCTGTACTGGGTGTCCAAGCATCTTTTTTGTTCAATTTCCCGGTTCCTAAAAATTATCTCCGGGTTCCTAAAATCGATGCCATACCTGTACTCTATTGTGCAAAAGGATGGCATATGTGGTGTTTCATGCTGTTGTGCCTGTTGAGGGTCGGGGAGGGGACCATCGTATAAATAGGCTGAAGGAGAACGACCTGTACTGGGTGTCCAAGCATCTTTTTCCATCCCCCGGTTCCTAAAAATTGTCTCCGGGTTCCTAAAATCGATGCCATACCTGTACTCTATTGTGCAAAAGGATGGCATATGTGGTGTTTGATGCTGTTGTGCCTGTTGAGGGTTGGGGACCATCGTATAAAAAGGCTGAAGGAGAACGACCTGTACTGGGTGTCCAAGCATCTTTTTTGTTCAATTTCCCGGTTCCTAAAAATTATCTCCGGGTTCCTAAAATCAATGCCATACCTGTACTCTATTGTGCAAAAGGATGGCATATGTGGTGTTTCATGCTGTTGTGCCTGTTGAGGGTCGGGGACCATCGTATAAAAAGGCTGAAGGAGAACGACCTGTACTGGGTGTCAAAGCATCTTTTTCCATCTCCCGGTTCCTAAAAATTGTCTCCGGGTTCCTAAAATCGATGCCATACCTGTACTGTATTGTGCAAAAGAATGGCATATGTGGTGTTTCATGCTGTTGTGCCTGTTGAGGGTAGGGGAGGGGACCATCGTATAAAAAGGCTGAAGGAGAACGACCTGTACTGGGTGTCCAAGCATCTTTTTCCATCCCCCGGTTCCTAAAAATTGTCTCCGGGTTCCTAAAATCGATGCCATACCTGTACTCTATTGTGCAAAAGGATGGCATATGTGGTGTTTCATGCTGTTGTGCCTGTTGAGGGTTGGGGACCATCGTATAAAAAGGCTGAAGGAGAACGACCTGTACTGGGTGTCCAAGCATCTTTTTTGTTCAATTTCCCGGTTCCTAAAAATTATCTCCGGGTTCCTAAAATCAATGCCATACCTGTACTCTGTTGTGCAAAAGGATGGCATATGTGGTGTCTCATGCTGTTGTGCCTGTTGAGGGTCTTGGAGGGGACCATCGTATAAAAAGGCTGAAGGAGAACGACCTGTACTGGGTGTCCAAGCATCTTTTTCCATCTCCCGGTTCCTAAAAATTGTCTCCGGGTTCCTAAAATCGATGCCATACCTGTACTCTATTGTGCAAAAGGATGGCATATGTGGTGTTTCATGCTGTTGTGCCTGTTGAGGGTTGGGGACCATCGTATAAAAAGGCTGAAGGAGAACGACCTGTACTGGGTGTCCAAGCATCTTTTTCCATCTCCCGGTTCCTAAAAATTATCTCCGGGTTCCTAAAATCGATGCCATACCTGTACTCTATTGTGCAAAAGGAAGTAACCTTACCATGGATCCCAGACCGCATGTTTTATTGTTATACTTTGTCAGGGTAATCAGGCAGGCCATATAGAACCCCCCCCCCCCCCGATAGGGGCAGTAAAAGGGATTAAACTGCTAAGAACAGTACTACTTAACACAACCTTACCATTGGTCCCAGACCGCATGTCTTATTGTTATATTTTGTAAGGGTAATTATATATCATGCAGGCCATATAGACCTCCCCCGATAGGGGGAGTAACAGGGATTAAAGTGCTAAGAATAGTACTACTTAACACAACCAAGTTACCATGGGTCCCAGACCGCATGTTTTATTATTATACTTTGTCAGGGTAATCAGGCAGGCCATATAGACCTACCCCAATAGGGGGAGTAAAAGGGATTAAACTGCTAAGAATAGTACTACTTAACACAACCTTACCATGGGTCTCAGACCGCATGTCTTATTGTTATAATTTGTCAGGGTCATTATATATCATGCAGGCCATATAGACCTCCCCCGATAGGGGGAGTTATAGGGATTAAAGTGCTAAGAATAGTACTACTTAACACAACCTAATTTCCATAGGTCCCAGACCACATGTTTTGTTGTTATACTTTGTCAAGGTAATCATGCAGGCCATATAGACCTCCCCCGATAGGGGGAGTTACAGGGATTAAAGTGCTAAGAATAGTACTACTTAACACAACCTAGTTACCATGGGTCCCAGACCGCATGTTTTGTTGTTATACTTTGTCAGGGTAACCATGCAGGCCATATAGACCTCCGACGATAGGGGGAGTTACAGGGATTAAAGTGCTAAGAACAGTACTACTTAACACAACCTAGTTACCATGGGTCCCAGACCGGATGATTTGTTGTTATACTTTGTCAGGGTAATCATGAAGGCCATATAGACCTCCCCCTATATGGGGAGTAACAGGTATTAAACTGCTAAGAACAGTACTACTTAGCACAACCTAGTTACCATGGGTCCCAGACCGCATGTCTTGTTGTTATACTTTGTCAGGGTAATCATGCAGGCCATATAGACCTCCCCAGATAGGGGGAGTAACAGGTATTAAAGTGCTAAGAATAGTACTACTTAACACAACCTAGTTACCATGGGTCCCAGACCACATGTTTTGTTGTTATACTTTGTCAGGGTAATCATGCAGGCCATATAGACGTCCCCCGATATGGGGAGTTACAGGGATTAAAGTGCTAAGAACAGTGGGGGGGCGGGGTTAGCCGCCGAGGAGACAGGACGTGTATGGCAGGAGCTCCTCTAATAGACCTAAATTCTAGTGGCTTATCTCTCCCAACTTTAACAAATATGGTGCTTCTAAGCGAGAAACTAACTCAGGACTCCATACACTCAAGCTTGGAGAAAAAGAAAGGAAAAAAAAGGTTGAGATTTGATCCCTAATCGAATCTTCATAGTAGCCGCGTAGACGCCATTGCGACTCATAACGCATTGCTCTGAAGACCCTGAGAACTGCAGCTACTAAGTGCCCATTGTGGAAGGTCTATGCATTAAAACGTCGTACCTACAGCCTCATTGACAGACAACATGGTGGAGATTTACTTGCAGGGTGAGCTATCAAGTAGTCAGACTGTGAAGACCACCGACACAGTACTAGAAGATATACTGAGGCTTTTGACAGACGCACTCAATAAATTCGAATTACGACTCCTTGAGGTCTGCAATGAGGTATTTGTGAATGTAGAGAACTTAGACCATGCTGCAGCGCATCAGACAGTAGCGCGCAGTAAACTAAAGGCCAGTACAGTGTTGCATGAGGGACATGACACGGAAGATGAACTGAACTTTCCAAACCATATGGCTCTTACATATTTCATGACCGGTTTGCTGCCTAAGACTATTCACTCGACTCCGATCCCTGCCTCAGAAGCCTACCACACCTACAGGTTCGAGCGGCTTAGAACACAGGAAACAAAGGTGGATAGAGACCGATCCTTTAAGACCAAAGATGTGAGACACTGTCACCAGATTGGGACTGTTGCTGACGATTCACCTAGCTGGGAGGCTACCACTGTGCAGTTAGCTTCAAAGTCTGATAGAGAAGGCCAACAATTTGCTATGGTGGCTATCCTTAAAACCGGAGTTGGTTAACTAACTAGCCCTCTCACAGCTACTGCCTGGTAATGCAGACTAGCAGACGATAGTCAACGGGCAGGCTAGAGCTACATAAGACACTGTTTCATATGAGAGACATATTAGTTAATATATATAATATATTGGTTTTATTGTTATGTTTGCAACAGTTATTCTATATTTAATTGACAGCCTGCAGCGCAATACAGTTATTGTTTATAGGTCAGAAAGCTGGTTATAGATTATGAAAATTCTGCCAGTAAGCTTCATTTCAATAGCAAGTAGTTGTGACACGTAAGGCAGAGATGGTATATCTTATTCTAGGCTGGATGTCTCTCTGGGAGGTCTGAGACATTTAGGATGACTTATAGATATACATCCATGCTGATATTTAGATCAATGACGCAGTTAACAAAACAAAATATATACCTGCTGTTAATGCTGTGCAATGTTTTTTTTTTTTTCTTTTTTCTTTCGGTCCGGTTATTATTGCATGTTTGCAATTGTCTCTCACCAATGTTTTTCTAATCATGTTAGCACTGTTCGTTTCCTAAATGTTTTTTTTTTTCTTTTTTGGTGGTTTGGTGTACATAACTCTTTGCCTTGCCTGGGGTGTGTAGAAAATGTCACATATATGTATATGTTGTACTGAGCTGAGAGGTAGTGAGTGCTGCTGTTGAACATGCAGGTATATCCAATAGAATTTAGATTAGGCTCTATCACAGCTGCTGACCTCAGTTTTTATTACTCACATTTTAGCTTAATACATGGGCTTATTGTACACTGAGAGGAGACAGTCAGGTGATAATTAAATATAGAGTCTGAGTCAACCTATTTACCCATTATATATTTTCTTCATAAATATACTCATGGGTCCACTGCTCGCGGCCGGGGCGGTGAGGCTAATGGGTATTAATATATTTCTCTCATGGGTGATGCAATACCTGGATTTAAGGACTCCTATATGCCTGTAGCGGCTTGTATATAACCTGTGACCATGCTAGCCTAAAAAAGAGACATAACTGCCATTATACATATATTATCAGTAGGATAGGTCTATATGATCTTCCTTTATTTCTCTACATATTGGCTCAATTTACACTATCAGACGAGACTCGATGACAAAATTATATTTGTATTTCTGTGGTAATGTCTGTTGATTATTGTTGGACACTATAAGGTGATGTTTTAACTGCTAGTTCCTAAAATATACTTCCTCATATGTAAATACTGGTGTGGCAGTCAGGTTAATATTCATGTCTCCTAAAAAGGAACCATTAGAGCTGGTTTATTGTATAGCCATTATCATATGTGGTCAAAACACTATTTAAAAACACCCACCACCCATATATTATAGAATATTGATGTTTAGTGCCCAAGTTATAGTCAGGTACTTTATCCCGTTTCATTACACGTTATATGTGCGTTACCTTAGGGTACGAAACTGCCTATAAGCTAGTGTTAGGAAACCTTTGCTACGTGAATATATTTATAGAGTTTGTCATGTGGCCATAATCTTTAGAATAGTGACTCCGCCCCCCCCCCCAAACTTGTTTACTGGTTAAACAATAAGAACACAGATTCTATTGAATCTTCCCAGATACCCATTATTTAGCTACATCCATATAGCGGCTATTAAGAATCCCCTCCCTTGTCTATCTACTATTCCCTTTATTCTGTTGCAGTTGAATGCCTGAGGTCATACTGGTCCTTATTTGCTCTTATTGGAATAGGTAGTAGAATATATAAATAAAAATGAGGTCTTACTATTATAATTCAATTTCAGGGACAGAGTGTTAGAACAAGCAATATTATGGATACAATTGGTTTCTGAACCAGAGACATGTACAATCTTCAATCTTGGGCTAAACTATACCACAGTCTTTATGAAGATTACTATTTATTATACTGTTCTGTCTGTCTAAACATAGTCTCATCTTTTATTGTAACATGTTCCCTGAGAAAATCTGTATTTTATATGTATGTTTTGAAAACCTCAATAAAAATTAAAAAAAAAAAAAAAAAAAAAAGTGCTAAGAACAGTACTACTTAACACAACCTAGTTACCATGGGTCCCAGACTGGATGTTTTGTTGTTATACTTTGTCAGGGTAATCATTAAGGCCATATAGACCTCCCCCGATATGGGGAGTAACAGGTATTAAACTGCTAAGAACAGTACTACTTAACACAACCTAGTTACCATGAGTCCCAGACCGCATGTCTTGTTATACTTTGTCAGGGTAATCATGCAGGCCATATAGACCTCCCCCGATATGGGGAGTAACAGGTATTAAACTGCTAAGAACAGTACTACTTAACACAACCTAGTTACCATGGATCCCAGACTGCATGTCTTGTTGTTATACTTTGTCAGTGTAATCATGCAGGCCATATAGACCTCCCCAGATAAGGGGAATAACAGGTATTAAAGTGCTAAGAATAGTACTACTTAACACAACCTAGTTACCATGGGTCCCAGACCACATGTTTTGTTGTTATACTTTGTCAGGGTAATCATGCAGGCCATAGAGACCTCCCCCGATAGGGGGCGTTACAGGGATTAAAATGCTAAGAATAGTACTACTTAACACAACCTAGTTACCATGGGTCCCAGACCACATGTTTTGTTGTTATACTTTGTCAGGGTAATCATGCAGGCCATAGAGACCTCCCCCGATAGGGGGCGTTACAGGGATTAAAATGCTAAGAATAGTACTACTTAACACAACCTAGTTACCATGGGTCCCAGACCGGATGTTTTGTTGTTATACTTTGTCAGGGTAATCATGCAGGCCATATAGACCTCCCCCGATAGGGGGAGTTACAGGGATTAAAGTGCTAAGGGGGAGTTACAGGGATTAAAGTGCTAAGAATAGTACTACTTAACACAACCTAGTTACCATGGGTCCCAGACCGCATGTCTTCTTGTTGTTATACTTTGTCAGGGTAATCATGCAGGCTATATAGACCTCCCCCGATAGGGGGAGTTACAGGGATTAAAGTGCTAAGGGGGAGTTACAGGGATTAAAGTGCTAAGAACAGTACTACTTAACACAACCTAGTTACCATGGGTCCGAGACCGCATGGTTTATTATTATACTTTGTCAGGGTAATTATATATCTATCAAATCTATCTATTTATCTTCTATCGATTCTATCTAACTATCAATCTATGTATATCTATCTATCAAATCTATCTCGTGGCCGGACTGATTTGAGACAGCCACTTGTGTTTAGGCCACATTTGAAGTAGGAGGACAGACCAATCATCTTCTTCCATCTCCCTGTTCCAAAAATGCAGGCCATATAGACCTCCCCCGATAGGGGGAGTAACAGGTAGTAAACTGCTAAGAATAGTACTACTTAACACACCACGGGTCCCAGACTGCATGTCTTATTGTTATACTCTGTCAGGGAAATTATATATCTATCAAATCTATCTATTTATCTATCGAATCTATCTAACTATCAATCGTATCTATCAAATATATATTGCATCTATTGATCTATGTAATTCGTATCTATCAAATGTATATTGCATCTTTTGATCTATGTAATTCGTATCTATCAAATGTATATTGCATCGATTGATCTATGTAATTCGTATCTATCAAATGTATATTGCATCTATTGATCTATGTAATTTGTATCTATCATATGTATGTATATTGCATCTATTGATCTATGTAATCTATGTATCTATCAGATCTATCTATCTCGTGGTTGTGCAAATGGACTGTTTGCAGTTGTTTGCGGTGCGTTACACGGGGAGTTTGGTCTTTCACTGTGAAGCGGGCGTATTCCTTACACTACCTGATCGATACAACATCATACCTGATGTTTTAAAGCCCGTTATTAAAAAAAAAATTAGGAATGTTAGGTGATTAAGGCCCTATGGGTTAAAACCAGACTCTGCATCAACTATGTAATTTTTCGTGGGAGTTTTGCCATGGATCCCCCTCCGGCATGTCTCAGTCCAGGTGTTAGTCCCCTTGAAACAACTTTTCAATCACTATTGTGGCCAGAAAGAGTCCTTATGGGTTTTAAAGTTTGCCTGCCTATTGAAGTCAATAGCGGTTCGCAACAGTAGCGGAAGTTCAAGTCCGCTGTTCACGAACCGAAATTTTAAGGTTCGCAACATCACTAGTCTTTAGCAGTCTATGGCAGCACTGCATAAACTGCTCACCTAGGATTACCCTTTAACAAAGGATATCAGGTAAACTTAGCAAAACTAATGACAGAAGCAAATTGGAAATGTGTTTAAAATGTTATGCTCTATCTAATCAATTTAAGTTTAATTTAGACTTTACTGTCCCTGCTTGCTGAGTTCCAGCATTTTGACTTTTTTGATATTCTTTGGTGCAATCTGGTTGCTTTTTGCTTCTAATGATTCCTGTGGTTGAATCTAATCTTTATACCTCACACTCTTATTATGGGGCTGAGTTCCTGGGACAACGCAAAGATTTTTTAATATATTAGTCTTGTATACTGCAAGTGAGATTTGGGTTGTTTTGGGATCCTAAAGCACCCTATTAAATATTATTAAGCTAACTGTTTTGCTGTTAATATAAAGGTTAATTGTCACATGGCTTCCTAGGATCTCCATGTGGGAAAGTGACATTAAGTTCATATGCTATTATCAAATGGGATGAGGCTTAGGTGCTTATGGGTCCATAAAATCTGCAACAACATAGGAACTCATATTCAGTTAATTTTGTTTGTAGCAGGGGTCAGAAGTAGAGAAAATTGAGATACCCTCGAGGATTGCAAATGCATTTCCTCAGAATTAAAGGGACAGTCAACACCAGAATTTTTGTTGTTTAAAAAGAAAGATAATACCTTTATTACCCATTCCCCAGTTTTGCACAACCAACACAGTTATATTAATATACTTTTTACCTCTGTAATTATCTTGTATCTAAGCTTCTGCTGACTGCCCCTTATTTCAGTTCTTTTGACAGACATGCAGTTTAGCCAATCAGTGCTCAGTCCTAGGTCACTTTACGTGCATGAGCTCAATGTTATCTATATGAAACATGTGAACAAATGCCCTTTAGTGGTCAAAATGTATTCAGATTAGAGGCAGTCTTCAAGGTCTAAGAAATTAGCATATGAACCTCCTAGTTTTAGCTTTCAACTAAGAATACCAAGAGAACAAAGCAAAATTGGTGATAAAAGTAAATTGGGAAGTTGTTTAAAATTGCATACCCTATTTAAATCATGAAAGATTTTTTTGGACTTGACTGTCCCTTTAATAGTAAATAAATAAATTGATAAGAACCCAAATTTGTGCTTCCACTAGCAAATAGATTGTAGTTAGTTTTTTTTATTAAAGAGCTACATTGCTATAATCATGTCTGATGCCAGAGAGCTGTTCTCACAAACATCTTCATTGTGAAACTAAATCAAGCTACTGGGAGAATGTTCTGATATAAGCATGTTGGGCTAAAATATTGAATTAAATGGCACATGTAACATGTTTTCTATTCAATACAGTCCTGTTTAATCTCAGCTATTGTAATGTCAAAAATAAAAATATATACTACATATATATGTGTTGCAATATTTAAAATATAAATAGTAATAAATAGTTACTGTGAGTGTAGATTCAGTATATATATTTCTTTCAGTGAAAGTCTCACAATGCACAGTTATATAAACTAGCCAGGCAGTAAATGAAACCATGTATTTAAATACTGAGCTTTAGGTTTATATATTTTTTAAAGAAAAAACGTTCTTTTGTGATTCAGACACAGTATACATATTTTTAAAAAAAATCCAATTTACTTCTATTATCAAATTTGCTTTGCTCCCCATGATCATCTTTGTTGAGGAGATACCTAGGTTGGCATCTGAAACACTACATGGCAGGAACTAGTGCTGTCACCTAGTGCTATTGCAAATGGATAGCATTCTTGCAAAACAGTTGCTATATAGTGCTCCAGAAATGGGTCAGGTCCTAAGCATATGGCTCTGCTTTTAAACAAAAACAAAGAGATCAAAAATAATTGATAATAGAAGTAAATTAGAAAGTTGCTTAAAATCACATGCTCAATCTGAATCAAGAAATAAAAACATTGGGTTTCATATCTTTATGGTTTTTTGCAAAGAGAATTCTTTCTAAAAAATGTTTCTCTCTGATACAAGACAAGAGAAACAAAGAATTTGCTAAAGCAACTTTAAAGTGACATTAAAGGGACATGAAACCCAACATTTTTCTTTTTTGAATGAGATAGAGGATACAATTTTAAACAACACTACAATTTACGTCTATTATTTAATTTGCTTCATTCTTCAGATATCTTTTGTTGAAGAAATAGCAATGCACATGGGTAAGCCAATCACACAAGGCATCAATTTGAAGCCACCAATCAGCAGTTACTTAAGCATATTTAGATATGCTTTTGAACAAAGTATATCAAGAAAATGAAGCAAATTAGATAACAGAAGTAAATTAGAAAGTTGTTTAAAATTGCATGCTCAATCTGAATCATGAAAGAAAATTTTTGGGTTTCATGTCCCTTTAAAGACAATATTATACTATTGCCTTCAAAGGGAGATAGAAAATAGTATTATTATTATCATTATAAATTGCACTTCCTACTAATGGTACTTGTCTAATAAATACTCAGTGAGCAATAATAGGAAGTACCTATCCGCCAGAGTGTTTGTAGAAAGTGCCTATCAGCCAATGAACAATAGTAGGAATCTCACAACTAATACTACTGTACTAACTCCAATTTAAATTCAAATAACTTTTCCCTTTTTTCATATTTAAGACTATTTGTGCAAATAAATATAAAGTGTAAAGTTGCTTTTTTATTTCTAGATTTTTCTTTTAATTTAAAGTTCCTTTAACTTTTTTTTAATGTATTTTAATCAGATTAAACAGTTTTATCCAATTCTAAAACATGAACAATCATACAAATATTTTTAATATAAAAAAGCAATCACAATTAGCAATACCAGTTTTTAATAATTCTCATTTTCCAAAGCTGCATGAAGTTTACGACATAATGGAGAAAGATATTTAATATTATAATAAAAACACATTTAAGGGTTATTTATTACCATATCATTAATTAGTGCTCAAGGAGAGAGATGCCCTTGTTTATCACAGTGTAATCAACACCTATAATAAACTAGACTGTAGTAACTATTGTGGGTCTTGCTTTGTGCCCAGTTAGTACTGTGCTCCCCTTAAAATAAGCAGTACAATAAAGACAAAGCTATTGAAAGACTCCTCCCTAATGCTCTATTACTGGAGAGTTTGTGTGCCAGTAAATGTTACATTTGTCAGCCTCAGCTGTCAGCTTTGCTTCAAGCTACAGCCTGACCTGCAGCCTGTCCTGTGAAGCTATGGCATCCAGTGAAGACGAAGGGTCTGTGGAAGAGAAGGAAAATACCAAGAAAAGGACAATCGGCCCTGTGGCTACAGCATGGCTCACCTTTTACAACATTGCAATGACTGCTGGGTATGTACCTGTTTATACATTGACTGGAATGCTTGTGTCCTTCCTGTAACTTATACATATTGCTGTGAGATGAATTTAGAGTAACTTTACTTGTAACACAATCTGCTCAGGTTTATGGTGCTGATTTGATTCATTCCACAGTGTTAAACAACTATATCACAAAACGTATATTATTTAGATCTATTTTATCAAAACGTGTCATTGTGGCACAAATGACCTTTCAATTGTCACCCACTAAATATCATGTTTAAATATATAGTTGTTATTACATTTTCAAATAATAAATAATATAGTGATACGGTAATACATTACATTTCTTATGAACCAGGTAAGTTTATATAATACATATTATTTTTCTGAGTTTGCAGAGTATAAACTTAGAGTTTCAGTAAAACAATACTTTATAACCCACACACCTAGTGTGATATCATTATAGTTTTCTGCAACATATAAAGAACAAATTACAAATGTATTTACATTTAGAATAAACAGTGTAAGTGGTGAATGGAGAGCAGTGAGTTTGCCCCTTATTTGCCTTGCATTTCCTAATACGGTGCATTACAGCAGCAGCTGTGTCCTCCTACAGCGGTCCCTGGGGTTAAGTATAGCCTGATCCAGGAATGTCAGGGGCGGGGAAAGTGCTTCCCTATGCACATTTTACTGTAACCAAAGCATGTATCCTTTTACTGTGTATTCAGAGGGTGATCTTGCAAACACAAATGAGTAGCTCACACATTTTATGTGGCTAACAAGATACGTTTATATGGCAGTTGTCACCATCACTGGTCCAGCTGCACAGTTTACTAATACAATGAAATAGCTGTACCGTTATAATACATACATGTAACTAGATATTTACTTATAAAATGTACTGGACTCATAAATTACTATTTAATACATTCTCTGTAATAAATAAACCTGACAAGTTCATTTGCACTTATAGCAGGACCCTCTCCTGTGCACCTGTTGATGTGTTACAAATTATGTCTAGCACTGAGTTTATGGACAGTTGGAGTAGTAAAATAGCAGTTAGCAGTGTAGATTATGACCTCACATATATGCATATTTTCTAAATATGTTTATTAAAATCACTGTTATCATTATCACTATTACTAATACTACTACTAATAATATTGAGTTTTAAATATGTGCATTTATTATTATTATTTCCTAAATCATTTATTTATAACACATCAGCAGTTTTTGTAGTACTGAATTTGGAAGCTAGCTGATAAATTACAATGTGAGAATTACTGCAAATAGCATTTTTTTATTCAGACCCACAAAGATATATGCACAAGGGCACTGTTCGAGAGAATTTACAACTAAAATAAAATAGTTATCTCCACAATAAACGCATAGTTAAAGTGCCATGATACCCAAATGTTGAAACACTTTAAAGTGATGCAGCATAGCTGTAAAACGTTGACTAGAAAACTTCACTTGAACATCTCTATGTAAAAAAGAAAGATATTTTACCTCAAAATGTCCTAAGTATTCAAACCCAATTGCAAAGGACTTTAAGCAGCAAATCAGTATGTCTGTCCCGAGACAGCTAAGGGAGTGAGCTTTTGTGCACTCTCATCTTATTTCCCTATTCAGTGTAAGGAAGTTTACAATGAAATCTCATGAAAGTTAAGTCAAATCTCATGAGATTACAGTAAAAGAGTTCATGACCTCAGCACTGCTGATGCTGATTGGCTGCTGTTCATTTCTTAATTTTTTTTTACCTGCAGCTGAGCAACAGCTGAAGTATAACTTTTTACACAGAACTTACTCTCCTGAGCTGAGGAAGTTGTGAGGTAAAATATCTTCTTTTTTACATAGAGATGCTCAGGTGATATTTTCCTCTCAGCTTTTTACAGTTACACTGCATCAGTTTTAAGTGATTTAGCATATGAGTATTATGTCCCTTTAAAAACAACAGCAGGATGGATATCTGGTTTTAAAGGGCCATTATTGCCAAATAATATCATGCTCTAATTCATTACAGCAGGTCATATTAAAATGAGTGACCCTTCACCTCTAAATGTTTAACCCCGCAAAGGGATTGAAAACATAAAGTACTACTCTTGAAATAAAGAGAGGTGCAGGGTTGATAGTTTTAAATTACTTATAAATAAGAGCATGTCTTTTTTTCCCATCAGGGTTTTATCAGGGTTTGATGGGACAGCAAACACCTTGAGATTGTAGATTAAAATGCTTAATTAATTATGTATAATGCATCAACTCTGCAAAATGCTTTAATTACCCCCCTTTTACTGTCATTTAAGTCTGAAAATAATTTTCCATTTCTAAGAATGCAAAGTTCACATGGTAGGTTTCATAAGCCTGACCCTGCCACATATCTGTCCCTTATTAGCTTCAGCAGAGAAGAACTGCTAAACAAAGCATGGTTTACTAACATAATGACTGTGGTTAACTGTGTCTTCCCCAGAAGCAAGCCTGGACTAGCTCCTATAAACAAGACAAGTGGTGGATGGAGTCTGGCTATTGGAATTTACATTAAACAAGGTGTTGATGCATTTAAAAAAAAACAAAAAACTGTCCCCTCAGTGGTCTGCATTATATTAGGCCTGATGATGTCCTTAAACTATGTCACTTTTAGGTTTTGTTAATGGAAGTTTAGAGTTGGAGAGAGTGTGAATGGGAATGAGAGTTGCAAGCAGGGGAGCAGTTTTTTTTTTTGAATGCCTGAATGACAAGTCTTTCATCTGTAGGAGGAGAAGCTGGGAGTGTATTTGAAAATTAGGTTTTACATATGAGGGTGGGCAGTGTTGTTGAATGCTGCCTACAAGTATTTTAAAAATGTTTTTAGAAAAGTATGGGAGCCAATGGCCCCTAGTTATCAAGCCGTCAAGCTCAAATACGCTGGAATTCCGCAGCGTATTTGTGGCGAGGCTGATTCGCCTTAGTTATCAAGCCCTACAGACCGGCAAAAGTAGAATCTGGTGACGTAAGCATCGATCCGCCGGACTCAGTCCGACACAGATCGATTCTTACGTCACTCCAGATGTTCCGAACGCAAGTTCGGCACAATCTGACTACATTTGGGAGTTATGAAAATCCCAACAGGTACGCTCGGCACTTTTACGGCCCAGCGTACCTGGTTTTCAATCCGCCGCCCTGGAGGTGGCGGATCCCATAGGAATCAATGGGAGTCAGACCATAGCGAAAGTTCAAGTTCGCTGCTGCCTGACATCCCATTCATTCCTATGGGAAGTGTGTACACCTAACACCCTAACATGTACCCCGAGTCTAAGCACCCCTAATCTGCCCCCCCTACACCGCCGCCACCTATATTAAACATTTTAACCCCTAAACTGCCTCTCCCGGCCCCGCCGCCACCTACATAATACCTATTAACCCCTATCCTGCCCCCCTATACCGCCGCCACACCTAATAAATGTATTAACCCCTATTCTGCCGCTCCCGGACCCCGCCGCAACAAAATAAATAGTTTAACCCCTAAACCGCCGCTCCCAGACCCCGCCGCCACCTATATTATACTTATTAACCCCTAATCTGCCCCTCCTACACCGTCGCCACCTATAATATTTTTATTAACCAATATTCTGCCCCCCCTATACCGCCGCAACCTATAATAAAATTATTAACCCCTAAAGCTAAGTCTAACCCTAACCCTAACACCCCCCTAAATTAAATCTAATTTAAATCTAACAAAATAAATTAACTCTTATTAACTAAATTATTCCTATTTAAAGCTAAATACTTACCTGTAAAATAAACCCTAAACTAGCTACAATATAACTAATAGTTACATTGTAGCTATTTTAGGATTTTTTTTATTTTACAGGCAACTTTGTATTTATTTTAACTAGGTACAATAGCTATTAAATAGTTAATAACTATTTAATAACTACCTAGCTAAAAGAAATACAAAATTACAAGTAAAATAAATCCTAACCTAAGTTACAATTAAACCTAACACTACACTATCATTTAATAAATTAAATAAATTAAATACAAATACCTACAAATAAATACACTAACTAAAGTACAAAAAATAAAAAAAGAACTAAGTTACAAAAAAATTAAAAAATAATTTACAAATATTATAAAAATATTACAAAATGTTATGCTAATTACACCTACTCTAAGCCCCCTAATAAAATAACAAAGCCCCCCAAAATAAAAAAATTCCCTACCCTATTCTACATTTAAAAGATACCAGCTCTATTACCGTACCAGCCCTTAAAAGGGCCGTTTGCGGGGCATGCCCCAAAGAAAACCGCTATCTTGCCTGTAAAATAAATATACAACCCCCCCAACATTAAAACCCACCACCCACACACCCCTACTCTAACCCAAACCCCCCTTAAATAAACCTAACACTACACCCCTGAAGATCTTCCTACCTTGAGTCGTCTTCACTCAGCCGAGCTGAATTCTTCATCCAATCTGGGCGATGTCTTCATCCAAGCGGGGGCTGAAGAGGTCCATCATCCGGCTGAAGTCTTCATCCAAGCGGGGGCTGAAGAGGTCCATCATCCGGCTGAAGTCTTCATCCAAGCGGGGGCTGAAGAGGTCTTCCATCCGGCTGAAGTCTTCTATCAAGCGGCATCTTCAATCTTCTTTCTTCCGGCTCCATCTTCATCCCGCCGACGCGGAACATCCTTCCTCCACGACGAACTCCCGATGAATGAAGGTTCCTTTAAGGGACGTCAAGTTCAATCCGATTGGCTGATCCAATCAGCCAATCAGATTGAGCTCGCATTCTATTGGCTGATCGGAACAGCCAATAGAATGCAATCTCAATCTGATTGGCTGATTGGATCAGTCAATTGGATTGAACTTGAATCTGATTGGCTGATTCCATCAGCCAATCAGATTATTCCTACCTTAATTCCAATTGGCTGATAGAATCCTATCAGCCAATCGGAATTCGAGGGACGCCATCTTGGATACCGTCCCTTAAAGGAACCTTCATTTGTCAGGAGTTCGTCGTGGAGGAAGGATGTTCTGCGTCAGCGGGATGAAGATGGAGCCGGAAGAAAGATGATTGAAGATGCCGCTTGATAGAAGACTTCAGCCGGATGGAAGACCTCTTCAGCCCCCGCTTGGATGAAGACTTCAGCCGGATGATGGACCTCTTCAGCCTCCGCTTGGATGAAGACATCGCCCGGATTGGATGAAGAATTCGGCTCAGCTGAGTGAAGACGACTCAAGGTAGGAAGATCTTCTGGGGGGTAGTGTTAAGTTTTTTTAAGGGGGGTTTGGGTGGGTTAGAGTAGGGGTGTGTGGGTGGTGGGTTTTAATGTTGTGGGGGTTGTATTTTTATTTTACAGGCAAAAGAGCTGTTTTCTTTGGGGCATGCCCCGCAAAAGGCCCTTTTAAGGGCTGGTAAGGTATTAGAGCTGGTATCTTTTAAATGTAGAATAGGGTAGGGAATTTTTTTATTTTGGGGGGCTTTGTTATTTTATTAGGGGGCTTAGAGTAGGTGTAATTAGCTTAAAATTGTTGTAATATTTTTATAATGTTTGTAAAATATTTTTTTTATTTTTTGTAACTTCTTTTTTTATTTTTTGTACTTTAGTTAGTGTACTTATTTGTATTTATTTGTAGGTATTTGTATTTAATTTATTTAATGATAGTGTAGTGTTAGGTTTAATTGTAACTTAGGTTAGGATTTATTTTACTTGTAATTTTGTATTTCTTTTAGCTAGGTAGTTATTAAATAGTTAATAACTATTTAATAGCTATTGTACCTAGTTAAAATAAATACAAAGTTACCTGTAAAATAAATATAAATCCTAAAATAGCTACAATGTAATTATTAATTACATTGTAGCTATCTTAGGGTTTATTTTACAGGTAAGTATTTAGTTTTAAATAGGATTTATTTATTTAATGATAGTGTAGTGTTAGGTGTAATTGTAACTTAGGTTAGTTTTTATTTTACAGGTTAATTTCTCTTTATTTTAGCTAGGTAGCTATTAAATAGTTAATAACTATTTAATAGCTATTGTACCTAGTTAAAATAAACTGAAAGTTGCCTGTAAAATAAAAATAAATCCTAAGATAGCTACAATGTAACTATTAGTTATATTGTAGCTATATTAGGGTTTATTTTATAGGTAAGTATTTAGTTTTAAAGAGGATTGAGTTAATAAGAGAAATATTATTTAGATTTATTTAATTAATATTTAAGTTAGGGGGGTGTTAGGGTTAGTGTTAGACTTAGGTTTAGGGGTTAACAATTTTATTACAGTGGCGGCGGTGTAGGGGGGACAGGATAGGGGTTAATAAATGTATTATAGGTGGCGACGGTGTAGGGGGGGCAGATTAGGGGTTAATAAGTTTAATATAGGTTGCGGCGAGGTCCGGGAGCGGCAGTTTAGGGGTTAAACTATTAATTTAGTTGCGGCGAGGTCCGGGATCTGCAGGATAGGGGTTAATAACTTTATTATAGGTGGCGGCGGTATAGGGGGCGCAGGATATGGGTTACTAAGTATAATGTAGGTGGCGGTGGTGTCCGGGAGCGGCGGTTTAGGGGTTAATACATTTATAAGAGAAGCGGCGGGGTCTAGGAGCGGCAGTTTAGGGGTTAATAACTTTATTTAGTTGTTGGGGCTCCGGGGGCGCCGGTATAGGGGGTAGAACAGTGTAGTTAGTGTGGGTGCTTAGTGACAGGCTAGCAATAAAGCTGTCAAAATGCCCGAAGAGCAGCGAGATCGGATGAGTGATAACTATCACAGTCCGCTGCTCATAGCCCCGTACTTGGTGCGCGGCTTTTTGACAGATTTAATGATAACTTAGGCGAAATTTTGCAGGTCCGCGGCGGTGATGGTAGACGAGCTTAGGCGGGCGTATTGAACCGGCGAAGGCAGGTAAAGTAGATGGCTTGATAACTAGGCCCCAGAGGGTGCAGTTGATGATGAACAAGAGTGAGGAAAATGAACAACTCTAAAGAGATAAGGGTTTGGTGCAGCTTTTTGTGCTACAGTTGATGAGGAATGGCTCATTTTTTGGAAATTATTCATAAATCAAGGTGACAGGACCTGCTGGATGTAACTTTTGAAGAGTCAAGTCAAAGGTAGTGCCAATGCAGAGGGTTTGGTCAATAGATATAATTGTAGTATTTTCCACAGATTGCAGGTTTAATAGCAGTGTTGTTGGGAAGGGAGATAATTATAATTGATAAAGTGCTAGATTACAAGGGGATCACTAATTTATCATGCAGACTCGCAGTATTAATTAGCGCTCAGAAAATTATCCAGAGATCTGCTCTCTGGTTAATGTTCTAAAAATGCCTCCAAAATAGAGGGTCTCTTAGTTTCTACAGGAAAAATGCTACATTAAGCAGTTTTTAGGGGTTAAAAGTGGTGAGTGTAGGGTGTTAGAAAAAAAAAACGGCACTGAAAAGTGCCTTTACATTGCGGTCTATAGGAACTGTATATACACATATTAACACATAAATATATATGTATTTAAGCATATAAATATATATTTAAAATTGCTGCCCATCTCTGCGCTACTTACCCCCTTCGCTGCGCTAGTTTTTCATGCCATGTCTCACGGCATGAGAACGAATCTCCCTATGGAAGCACACTCTCATAAACGCAATGCTTCTCAGCAATCTTCGCATTGCGCTCAACTTGTAATACCAGCGCACATTAGCGTGCACTGGTATTATTTAGTGGAGTGCAAATATTTCTTTCGCGAAAGCAATATTTTGTACTCATCTTGTAATCTGGCCCAAAGATAGGTGTGATTAAAATACCTTAATTTGTTAGATATGTTTATATTTTAAGAAAAAAACAATGACTCAAACAGAAGACTTTAATCTTACTGTTAATCACATCTGAACATGTATTCCAATCCTACAACAAATTAAGCAATTGAATGCATTAACCTGTCATATACCTGAACAATATTTTTAGGACATCTGTATTACCTACAGCTGATGAAACTCTTTATAAGCATTGAAAATTGTTTCACATTATAGCACACAATTAATTAACCAGAATTATAGGGACATAATACTCATATGCTAAATCACTTGAAACTGATGCAGTATAACTGTAAAAAGCTGACAGGAAAATATCACCTGAGCATCTCTATGTAAAAAAGGAAGATATTTTACCTCACAATTTCCTCAGCTCAGCAGAGTAAGTTCTGTGTAAAAAGTTATACTCAGCTGCAGACCAGCTGCAGGTAAAAAAAAAATAAAAAAATGAAAAAATGAACAGCAGCCAATCAGCATCAGCAGTGCTGAGGTCATGAAGTCTTTTACTGTGATCTCATGAGATTTGACTTAACTCTCATGAGATTTCATTGTAAACTTCCTTACACTGAATAGGGAAATAACATGAGAGTGCACGAGGCTCATCCCTTCGGCTGTCCCGGGACAGACATACTGATATGCTGCTTAGAAATCCTTTGCAATGGGATGTGGCTACTGAGAAACTTTTGAGGTAAAATATCTTTCTTTTTTACATAGATATGTTCAGGTGATATTTTCTAGTCAGCTTTTTACAGCTATACTGCATCACTTTCAAGTGTTTAAACATTTGGGTATTATGGCCCTTTAACCTTATAATGATTTCCATAAGTCTAAATTATAAACCCTTAACTGTTATAACTTGCACCTCACTTTACCCTGGCTATGAATAGCACCTACTCTCAAAGTATTGACACATTGGATATTGCTCACACCCACCATGAACCCTCTCTCACACAGTTATCTTCACCCCTAAAAACAGGGCTCCTCTATTGTGCCCTAACTCCCCATCTTAACTTTCTTGCAGATCTTCCAGTAATTCTGCTTGACTTTAAATAATGCCATCCATGAATGATTCATCTTTACAGAATGTTTTTTAATTACGGATTTGTTTGCTAATTAGCGAATCAGGGATAAAAGGAGATGGGTGGCATTTTATAATTGCACCCCTTAACAAAGTCTTATTTTTATTTAAAGCATGTGTGTAAATCATTATACTGTAAATGGCTTTGAATGTTCAGATATTTCACAGAATGTAATAGCAGTAATCCAATATATCAAAAGGCAATGTTTCAAGCCATGCATGACTAAGAGTCAGTTGTCTTTAAACGTTTCTTTTTGTCTGTGAGGCTGCATGGATATAGTATATATATGTATTAACTATTGGAGTGCTGCTGTTGCATTTTATAGAATGTTTGGACAGAAGTGTCAAGGTACAGAGCCCTTTGATAGCATTGCACCCTCTTATTATAACATCACTGGTTTTGGACTATTGATTATATTTAAATGTTCCAAGACACATTTGTAGCTATCTGATAATTGTGAGTGTTTTGTTAAGAGGTTTAATGTGTTTACAGAAAAATATTTGTGTGCAAGAAAACTTGTTAGTTACCTGATTGTTGGAACAGGCATATTACTGCAGCCCACAGTTGGGGCTAATTATTACAGTGCTGAAAACGATGGTTAAAGTGACATGAAACCCATTTATTTAACAATTTAAAGCATGGGATTTTAATCAACTTTCCAATTTTCTTCTATTATCTAATTTGCTTCACATAAATTTGGCTGCACATAGATGCTTCTTGCCATTGATATGGTGGCGGTATTGGCATTTTGCTCTCTCCCTCTTGTACCTATCAGTGCCTGCCCCCACTCCCATCTCTCCCTTTCTCTTCATTTGAAGTTCACTGCATTCGCCTGTTCTCCCACTCTCTCTCACAGTGGCAGTCATCTACTGCCCTCCTGAACCAATTTTCTAATTCCTTGTCAACTTTGCCACCTGTTTTCCTCACTTTCTCTTTCAAAATATACCCGCTCTAATACTGGAGGATTTCAACATTCCCATTGATAACCCAACTGCCCGTTGCCTCTAAAATTCTTTCACTCACATCCTCCTTTGGTCTCTCGCAATCCACCCTATTCCCTACTCACCTCAATGGACACTCTGTTATCTTGGTATTTTCCTACCTCTGCTCTATATCTGACTTCACCTGTCACCCTTTTCCCATTTCAGACCACCACCTGCTCACCTATAACCTTCATGTACCAGCTAAAGCCACCTTTCCTTCTCACCTCAAACCTGTAGAACATCACAAATAATGAGTTGCCTGTACCACTAAATATGACTTCTGTTTGCTACACTCTATGGGCTCCATTTATAAAGCAGTGGATGCAGAATTAAATTATATTAGTTTTTATTTAAAAAAAAACAGATTATTGTTGCACTCTGCAACCCAACTCCCTTTCATAGTGTGAAAATGATTATTTATAGTGTGATCTGGAAAAGATTCCATAAACTGTGTGTCACGCTGTCCTGACTAGACACTTGAAATCAAAACTGTGTGTCACGCTGTCCTGACTAGACACTAGAAACCAAACTGTGTGTCACGCTGTCCTGACTAGACACTAGAAATCCAAACTGTGTGTCACGCTGTCCTGACTAGACACTAGAAACCAAACTGTGTGTCACGCTGTCCTGACTAGACACTAGAAATCCAAACTGTGTGTCACGCTGTCCTGACTAGACACTAGAAACCAAAACTGTGTGTCACGCTGTCCTGACTAGACACTAGAAACCAAAACAGTGTGTCACGCCGTCCTGACTAGACACTAGAAACCATTTAAAGCAGACAATACTACAATATCACATAGTCTGGGAAATAAAACTTTGTGACCATAATACGTATACAGTAGATTAGAGGAAAAAAGAAGAGATGTGATACAGCTGTATCACCTAACCAGTAGCACTACCCCTTTAAATTGTAACTGGTCAGCTCCAGCTGCTGTGGCCCACCTGGACATCTACTGGTATCCTGGTAGGCTAATCCAGTTTTAGTTACAGCTAAGCACACAGATCTGCGGTGCACAATAATAGTTCTTGCAGATACGCAGTGAGCATGTTAAACTACTTCTCCAGAAGGAAGCCTGGTAAACTTTTACTTTAGATACACTGATCCCAGATGAATTGAACACACACTATGGCCTCTAGTTATCAAGCCGTCGACTTTCTTGCATTCGACGGCACCAATACGCTCGCCTAAGATGTCTAACATCGCTGCCGCGTACCTGAATACGTTCTCCAAAATTATCAAGAAAGCTGTCAAAAAGATGTGCACCAAGTACGGAGCGATGAGCAGCGGACTGTCGTTAACTAACAGTCATTGATCTCGCTGCTCTTCGGCTTATTCGCAGCTTCCTTAGTACCCTGTCATTAAGCACCCACAGTATACTATACTGTTTTACCCCCTATACCGCCGCTCCCGGACCCCGCCGCACCAAAATAAAGTTATTAACCCCTAAACTGCCGCTCCCAGAGGCCACTGCAACGCTAATAAAGTGTTTAACCCCTAAACTGCCGCTCCCGGAGCCCACCGCCATCTACATTATATGTATTAACCCCTAAACCGCCGCTCCCGACCCCCGCCGCACCTAAATAAAGTTATTAACCCCTAAACCGCCACTCCCGGAGCCCACCACAACTCTAATAAAGTATTTAACCCCTAAACCGCCGCTCCCGGAGCCCACCGCCACCTACATTATATGTATTAACCACTAAACCGCCGCTCCTGGACCCCGCCGCAACTAAATAAAATGTTTAACCCCTAAACCGCTGCTCACGGACCCCACCGGCACCTACATTAAATGTATTAACCAATAAACCGCCGCTCCCGGACCCCATCGCACCTAAATAAAGTTATTAACCCCTAAACCGCCGCTCCTGGATCCCACCACAACTCTAATAAAGTGTTGAACCCCTAAACCGCCGCTCCCGGAGCCCACCGCCACCTACATTATATGTATTAACCCCTAAACCGCCGCTCCCTGACCCCGCCGCAACTAAATAAAATGTTTAACCCCTAAACCGCCGCTCACGGACCCCGCCGCCACCTACATTATATTTATTAGCCCCTTATCTGCCCCCCTACACCGCCACCACTATATTAAATTTATTAACCCCTAAACCTAAGTCTAACACTAACCCTAACACCCCCTAACTTAAATATATTTTAAATTAATCTAAATAAATATTCCTATCATTAAATAAATTATTCCTATTTAAAACTAAATACTTACCAATAAAACAATAGTTACATTGTAGCTATTTTAGGATTTATTTTTATTTTACAGGCAAGTTTGTATTTATTTTATCTAGGTACAATAGTTATTAAATAGTTATTAACTATTTAATAACTTCCTAGCTAAAATAAATACAAATTTACCTGTAAAATAAAACCTAACCTATGTTACAATTACACCTAACACTACACTATCATTAAATTAATTACCTAAACTAAATACAATTAAATACAATTTAATACAATTAAATAAAATTATCTAAAGTACAAAAAACAAACACTAAATTACAGAAAATAATAAAATAATTACACGAATTTTAAACTAATTACACGTAATCAAATACCCCTAATAAAATAAAAAAGCCCCCCAAAATAATAAAAATCCCTACCCTATACTAAATTACAAATAACCCTTAAAAGGGCCTTTTGCGGGGCATTGCCCCAAAGTAATCAGCTCTTTTACCTGTAAAAAGAAAAATACAATACCCCCCAACATTACAACCCACCACCCACACACCCAACCGTACTCTAAAACCCACCCAATCCCCCCTTAATAAAACCTAACACTACCCCCTTGAAGATCACCCTACCTTGATTCGTCTTCACCCAACCGGGCAGAAGTAGTCATCCAGACGGCCAGAAGTCTTCATCCTATCCGGGCAGAAGAGGACCTCCAGACGGGCAGAAGTCTTCATCCAGACGGCATCTTCTATCTTCATCCATCCGGAGCGGAGTGCGTCCATCTTCAAGACATCCGACGAGGAGCATCCTTCCAGGCCGACAACTACCCGACGAATGAATATTCCTTTAAATGACGTCATCAAAGATGGCATCCCTTGAATTCTGATTGGCTGATAGAATTCTATTAGCCAATCGGAATTAAGGTAGGAAAAATCCTATTGACTGATGCAATCAGCCAATTGGATTGAGCTCACATTCTATTGGCTGTTCCAATCAGCCAATAGAATGTGAGCTCAATCCTATTCGCTGATTGGATAAGCCAATAGGATTGAACTTCAATCCTATTGGCTGATTGCATCAGCCAATAGGATTTTTCCTACCTTAATTCCGATTGGCTGATAGAATTCTATCAGCTAATCGGAATTCAAGGGACGCCATCTTGGATGACCTCATTTAAAGGAATATTCATTCGTCGGGTAGTCGTCGGCCTGGAAGTATGCTCCGCGTCAGATGTCTTGAAGATGGACCCGCTCCGCTCCGGATGGATGAAGATAGAAGATGCCGCCTGGATGAAGACTTCTGCCCGTCTGGAGGTCCTTTTCTGCCCATATAGGATGAAGACTTCTGGCCATCTGGAGGACCACTTCTGCCCGGTTGGGTGAAGACATCTCAAGGTAGGGTGATCTTCAAGGGGGTAGTGTTAGGTTTTATTAAGGGGGGATTGGGTGGGTTTTAGAGTATGGTTTGGTGTGTGGGTGGTGGGTTGTAATGTTGGGGGGGTATTGTATTTTTTTTACAGGTAAAAGAGCTGTCCTGACTGTCCTGACTAGAAACTAGAAACCAAAACTGTGTGTCACGCTGTCCTGACTAGACACTAGAAACCATTTAAAGCAGACAATACTACAATATTACATAGTCTGGGAAATAAAACTTTGTGACCATAATACGTATACAGTAGATTAGAGGAAAAAAGAAGAGATGTGATACAGCTGTATCACCTAACCAGTAGCACCACCCCTTTAAATTGTAACTGGTCAGCTCCAGCTGCTGCGGCCCACCTAGACATCCACTGGTATCCTGGTAGGCTAATCCAGTTTTTGTTACAGCTAAGCACACAGATCTGCGGTGCACAATAATAGATCTTTCAGATACGCAGTGAGCATGCTAAACTACTTCTCCAGATGGAAGCCTGGTAAACTTTTACATTAGATACACTGATCCCAGATGAATTGAACACACACTATGGCCTCTAGCTATCAAGCCGTCGACTTTCTTGCATTCAACGGCACCAATACGCTCGCCTAAGATCGCCTAACATCGCTGCCGTGGACCTGTATACGTTCTCCAAAATGATCAAGAAATCTGTCAAAAAGCCGCGCACCAAGTACGGAGCGATGAGCAGTGGACTGTTGTTAACTAACAATCATCGATCTCGCTGCTCTTTGGCTTATTCGCAGCTTTCTTGGTACCCTGTCACTAAGCACCCACACTATACTATACTAATTTACCCCCTATACCGCCACTCCCGGACCCCGCCGCACCTAAATAAAGTTATTAACCCCTAAACCGCTGCTCCCGGAGCCCACCGCAACTCTAATAAAGTGTTTAACCCCTAAACCGCCACTCCCGGAGCCCACCGCAACCTACATTATTTGTATTAACCCCTAAACCGCCACTCCTGGCCCCCGCCGCACCTAAATAAAGTTATTAACCCCTAAACCGCCGCTCTTGGAGCCCACGCAACTCTAATAAAATGTTTAACCCCTAAACCGCCGCTCCCGGAGCCCACCGCCACCTACATTATATGTATTAACCCCTAAACCGCCGCTCCCGGACCCCGCCGCACCTAAATAAAGTTATTAACCCCTAAACCGCCACTCCCAGAGCCCACCGCCACCTACATTATATGTATTAACCACTAAACCGCCGCTCCTGGACCCCGACGCAACTAAATAAAATGTTTAGCCCCTAAACCGCTGCTCACGGACCCCACCGTCACCTACATTATATGTATTAACCCCTAAACCACCGCTCTCAGACCCCGCCGCACCTAAATAAAGTTATTAACCCCTAAACCGCCGCTCCCGGAGCCCACCGCAACTCTAATAAAGTGTTTAACCCCTAAACCGCCGCTCCCGGAGCCTACCGCCACATACATTATATGAATTAACCCCTATACCGCCGCTCCCGCCGCAACTAAATAAAATGTTTAACCCCTAAACCGCCGCTCACGGACCCCGCCGCCACCTACATTATATTTATAAACCCCTAATCTGCCCACCCTACACCGCCACCACTATATTAAATTTATTAACCCCTAAACCTAAGTCTAACACTAACCCTAACACCCCCTAACTTAAATATATTTTAAATTAATCTAAATAAATATTCCTATCATTAAATAAATTATTCCTATTTAAAAATAAATACTTACCTATAAAATAAAGCCTAAGATAGCTACAATATAACTAATAATTACATTGTAGCTATTTTAGGATTTATTTTTATTTTACAGGCAAGTTTGTATTTATTTTAACTAGGTACAATAGTTTAACTATTTAATAACTTCCTAGCTAAAATAAATACAAATTTACCTGTAAAATAAAACCTAACCTATGTTACAATTACGCCTAACACTACACTATCATTAAATTAATTACCTAAACTAAATACAATTAAATACAATTAAATACAATTAAATAAAATTATCTAAAGTACAAAAACAAACAAACACTAAATTACAGAAAATAATAAAATAATTACAAGAATTTTAAACTAATTACACCTAATTTAATACCCCTAATAAAATAAAAAAGCCCCCCAAAATAATAAAAATCCCTACCCTATACTAAATTACAAATAGCCCTTAAAAGGGCCTTTTGCGGGGCATTGCCCCAAAGTAATCAGCTCATTTACCTGTAAAAAAAAATACAATACCCCCCAACATTACAACCCACCACCCACACACCCAACCTTACTCTAAAACCCACCCATTCCCCCCTTAATAAAACCTAACACTACCCCCTTGAAGATCACCCTACCTTGAGATGTCCTCTAGACAGCCAGAAATCTTCATCCTATACGGGCAGAAGAGGACCTCCAGACGGGCAGAAGTCTTCATCCAGGCGGCATCTTCTATCTTCATCCATCCGGAGCGGAGTGGGTCTATCTTCAAGACATACGACGCAGAGTATTCTTCCAGGCCAACGACTCCCCGACAAATGAATATTCCTTTAAATGACGTCATCCAAGATGGCGTCCCTTGAATTCCGATTGGCTGATAGAATTCTATCAGCCAATCGGAATTAAGGTAGGAAAAATCCTATTGGCTGATGCAATTAGCCAATTGGATTGAGCTCGCATTCTATTGGCTGTTCCAATCAGCCAACAGAATGCGAGCTCAATCCTATTGGCTGATTGGATAAGCCAATAGGATTGAACTTCAATCCTATTGGCTGATTGCATCAGCCAATAGGATTTTTCCTACCTTAATTCCTATTGGCTGATAGAATTCTATCAGCCAATTGGAATTCAAGGGATGCCATCTTGGATGACGTCATTTAAAGGAATATTCATTCGTCGGGTAATCGTCGGCCTGGAAGTATGCTCAGCGTCGGATGTCTTGAAGATGGACCCGCTCCGCTCCGGATGGATGAAGATAGAAGATGCCGCCTGGATGAAGACTTCTGCCCGTCTGGAGGGTCCTCTTCTGCCCGGATAGGATGAAGACTTCTGGCCGTCTGGATGACTACTTCTGCCCGGTTGGGTGAAGACGAATCAAGGTAGGGTGATCTTCAAGGGGGTAGTGTTAGGTTTTATTAAGGGGGGATTGGGTGGGTTTTAGAGTAGGGTTGGGTGTGTGGGTGGTGGGTTGTAATGTTACAGGTAAAAGAGCTGATTACTTTAAGGGCTATTTGTAATTTAGTATAGGGTAGGGATTTTTATTATTTTGGGGGGCTTTTTATTTTATTAGGGGGATTAGATTAGGTGTAATTAGTTTAAAATTCTTGTAATTATTTTATTATTTTCTGCAATTTAGTGTTTGTTTTTTTTGTACTTTAGTTAATTTTATTTAATTGTAATTAATTGTAGTTAATTTCGGTAATTAATTTAATAATAGTGTAGTGTTAGGTGTTAGTGTAACTTAGGTTAGGTTTTATTTTACAGGTTCTTTTGTATTTATTTTAGCTAGGTAGTTATTAAATAGTTAATAACTATTTAATAACTATTGTACCTAGTTAAAATAAATACAAAGTTGCCTGTAAAATAAAAATAAATCCTAAGCTAGCTACAATGTAACTCTTAGTTATATTGTAGCTAGCTTAGGGTTTATTTTATAGGTATGTATTTAGTTTTAAATAGGAATAATTTATTTAATGATAGTAATATTTATTTAGATTTATTTAAATTATATTTAAGTTAGGGGGGTTAGGGTTAGACTTTGGTTTAGGGGTTAATAAATTTAATGTAGGTGGCGGCGGTGTAGGGGGGTCAGATTAGGGGTTAATAAATTTAATGTAGGTAGCGGCAGTGTAGGGGGGGTCAGATTAGGGGTTAATAAATATAATGTAGGTGGCGGCGGGGTCCGGAAGCGGAGGTTTAGGGGTTAAACACTTTATTTAGTTGCAACGGGCTTCGGGTGTGGCAGTTTAGGGGTTAATAAGTATAATGTAGGTGGCGGCGGTGTAGGGGGGGGCAGATTAGGGGTTAATAAGTATAATGTAGGTGGCGGCGGTGTAGGGAGGCAGATTAGGGGTATTTAGACTCGGGGTACATGTTAGGGTGTTAGGTGTAGACGTTCCCATAGGAATCAATGGGATATCGGGCAGCAGCGAACATAAGCTTTCGCTGCTGTCAGACTCCAACTGATTCCTATGGCATCCGCCACCTCCAGGGCAGTGGATTGAAAACCAGGTACGCTGGGCCGGAATAGTGGCGAGCTACCTGCTAGTTTTTTGATAACTAGCAAAAGTAGTCAGATAGTGCCGAACTTGCGTTCGGAACATCTGTAGTGACGTAAATATCGATCTGTGTTGGACTGAGTCCGGCGGATCGTATGTTACGTCACTAAATTCTACTTTTGCCGGTCTGTAGGGTTTGATAACTACGGCGAATCAGTCTCGCCACAAATACGCTGCAAAATTCCAGCGCATTTGCGGTTGACAGCTTGATAAATAGAGGCCATTGACTGACATTTCTTTCTATAAAATTATTTATTAGATTATAGTTCTCTGTTTATCATTTGTGCACAACTCTCTCAGAGTAAAATTAATTAGCCCTTTGGATTAGGCAGATTATAATTAGTATTTATTATTAATTAATATTACTCATGAATCTAGAAGCTGAAGAAAATGCAATTTGTAATATGCCATTAGTCTTTGTTTTTTATATTCTGATCCTAATAGACTAACTGATCTTTATGCCTTATAATATTTGTAAATATAAATATATAAGTAGTGATGTTTATGTTTAACATTATGGAGAATAGTTTCAACTGGCTTCTTTTGTGCTGACCATACATCACAACAAATGAAAAATGTCTTGCTAGATATAAAATTGCCAAAAACATGCAATAGACAGCATACATTAACACCTGCTATTTTACTGGGATAGTGTCAGGTTTTTGCCTCTAGGGCCACATTGTAAACAATTGCCATAAGATGTGGTTTTGGCATGGTTGTCTTTCATTGTGGGTATCAGATAGGAGGTCAATGGTGAGCTGATATCTGTGCATCTCATGAAGTCTACAGTTGAATTATACAATATTTCATATTTTTTGCACATTGTGTGTAATTTACATTGAGCATTTTAGTATGGTGTAGAGTGGCAGAGCTATGGAAAACATTAGTGTGTGGTTGATACTTTTGTAAGCTGCTTACTTGATTGCGTTGTTGTATTCATCATCTAGAACAAGCCAGGGCAGTTTAGGCATACCAGATACTAGTAGACAGAAGAAGTAATATTGAGTATTCAGAAATACAACATAATTGCAAAGAAGCACTGTGGATACATCAAATGATAACTTGTGTAGTGAAAGAAGTACATAGTAGAATTAGATGAACTAAGCAACAGAAGCACAGTAGTAGTAATAATTAGGAATGTATTGCTTGAGAAGTAATGCACAGCAGAAAGTGTAAAGATCAGGGAAGGATTGTTAAAGTTGTTTGGTAACTGGGTGGCTTAAAGGGAAACAAGCAGAAATAAAAGTACTGTATCAGTACAAAGCAAGTTAACTGCAGTTGTTCAGACGCAATGTCACAGCACACAGTTATTCGCTGGACGAGTATAGTTAGGCAATTGGTGATCAAACACAGCTGAAGGGTGAACATTCTGAGCAGCTGTGCAATACTGACAACAGCCAGCAGAGGTCAAACAAGATTATTTCTCAAGCAAATTACATTATAAAATCTTTAATAATAAAGCTCTTTCATAACCCAAAGTTATGCAGGTTGTCTGGAAAACAGAGCAAATTAGCCTTGGCACTGTGCAGTCTTCCTCTTGACAGTGGCAGACCCAGAGGATTTCTAATAGTGACACAATTACGTTTTTTTCTTTAGAAAACCAAATCAGTATTATTTTTGTTTATAGAAGTAGGTATTGAGATTTCAACACAAATAAAAACGTGTTCTTTAGGTTGATAGGAACAAGTCAGATGCTTGGGATTCCAGAAGGGACAGTAGAGATGACAAGGTCTGGAAATGGCATTTAGGGCTGAATCATTAACTTCCTGTGCATGGTTCTGTTAGACAGTGTTCCCTGAGTGAGAGTCAAGTAGGCCAGTGATTTTCAACCTTTTTTTGCCGTGGCACACTTTTTTTGCATTAAAAAATCGCATGGCACACCACCATCCCAAAATTTTACAAAATCACACATTGTAGCCTAATACAGTATATATATATATATATATATATATATATATATATATATATATACACACACACACACACACACTGTACTGTGCTGTCATGCCATGCCTCCTACAAACTACACACGACATACTGACATTCATTCACAAACAATCATAGTGATTGTCTGTGAATGAATGTCAATATGTCATGGTTGTAAATGATGCCTGATGAGCCTGTCACATACCTCCCAATATTTCAAAATTTGAAAGAGGGACACTCCGCACTGGAAAAAGTCCCGTCTCCCCCGCGCACTGGGAAAAGTGTTATCTGTGGAGCACAAGATAATATGTGGAGCACGATATATATATATATATATATATATATATATATATATATATAGACGCACATATATAAATATATACACACATATATACACAAGCATAACACACACATGCATACACTCACACACACATACATGACAACAAAACAATTCAGACAGCAGATACAATACATATATAAACTAATTTACTTAATTCTATTGACCTATTTCTTCTCTTGGTATCTTAAAAACGTTTCCCTCCTGAACTCTAGTAAAAAAAAAAAAAAAAAACAACTCTGTTTTTCCTTCTTTTGAAAAACGTTTCCCTCCTGAACTCTAGTAAAATTATGTAAAAGTATGGAGGTGCTAGCTTGGTTATGCTTTTTTAGTGATATTTGACCAGCAGTCAACTTGCACACACAAATTACCAAGAAAGAAGATATAAAGGTGGTAACAGTAAATTAGAGGACTTTTTTTTTAACGTTACACTCCTGAAACAGTGATTCATAATGGAGGTGCTTGGTTATGTTTTCTTCAGTATATGATTTGACCTGCAGTCAACTTGCACTGCACTTTCTCCAGTTCTGCACACTCTCCAGTGAGTCTCCAGTCCTCTGGTCATGTTCCTTGTGCCGAGAAGGAACATGAGTGACGTGACCTGGCTGGAACTGTTCTGGAGGTGGAGCAAAGCTGCACCAGCTTGCATGGGGAATTGAAGTGTTGCATGGTGCTGCGTGTAGAGCCGGCACTAGGCATGTGTCGTGGTGGGTGGGACCGTGGGGGTTCCTTCCAAGTGTGATTACGGGTCGGGGAGGCGAGTTGCCACTGCGCAGTTACCCTCAGTCATCATCTCACTCAAAATAAAAAAATGGCCCAGAATAAAAAACAAGCAAAATTTAAAAAATGTCACACTGTTGTCAGTCTGCCGTGGCACACCTGAGGATCTCTCACGGCGCACTAATGTGCCGCGGCACACTGGTTGAAAAACACTGAAGTAGGCAACAGCACAGTTTATATAGTCATTAAAGAACCCAATACTGTAAAGGTAAATCAGAGATGAAAGAATCCAATTTGTTATATTTACACACTGAACTTTCAATCTCAGGGGCAGATTTAGAAACCTCTTAAAGCAAGGTGGGAGACATTGTACCTTTTCCTAAATGTAACCCATATTGAATCTCTTACTTATAACAGTGATGTCAATGCCAAATCCAAGTCATTCTTGTGTACAGTGCGTTAAAACTATCTTAGATTTAATATCTCGTATAACAGGGTTCACAAGATTCTTATAGTTAAAGACAATAAAGTTTTCCCTAATTTTTCCCTAAACCTTGATGTCAACCTCAACCCCTTCCAGCACTCTCGATCCCAATCCTAGCCCAATCCCTTTTACCTATGAAGACAAGCATGCAATGGCAGCACTGTTACAGCGGGGTCTTGTGGGACGTGAGATTGTGGCAGGAATAACATTGTTTCCAGAAAGAGTTCTGCAGTGACATTATAGTTAGCATTATGTTCCCTATAGCATTTCACAAGATACTGGCAGCCAGAGAGCGATACAGTGCATTGTGAAGCAATGTGCTGCTGTCCTGTTTGGCAGTCAAGAGGTTACAAGAGTTTGCAGCATTTTAAACAAACTAGAAATACACATTTCATATAACCATTAAAAAATGGAAATAGACCACAACTAGAAGGAAGATTGACAGAAAATATCTGCAAATAAAGACTTCTCTATGGAGACAGACACATAATATATTTAAGTATTATCAGTAGCATTAAATAATTGCCATGTTGACCTGACCATCCAACCTAATCTTCTTCTTAAAGGAATATTAAAGTCAATCTTTTATTTTTTGAATCAAAGATGAGTCACTTAATTGAAAATAGACATGCAGGCAAAATAAATTACAGGGGCTGCCCTTAGGGATTTTTTTAAGTAAAGGGGCTGTTTCGTGCGAGTGGCGCGGAATCTCCCATTGAAAGTTGTGACTTCCTGGAAAGTGAAACTTTGCTGAGGAGGGCGAAGTTACAAGGGAGCACATTTTAAAAATGAAATACTGCAGCCAATACCAATCTTGTTATTTAGCTTTCAGCATGTTGTATCTTATAATTAATTACAAGTGGATTGGTAGAAGTAAGCTTTTTGCTTGTTGTGTAATGCTCATATTACAAGTTGCAAGCTAACCCAATACACATAAAAAAGACAAACTTAGAATATCGCACATGCAATAACGTATTCCCCCATAGAGGTCAATGAAGCAAAAAAGTAGAAAAAAACCCTAACACCCTACTCGCGTGCAAACACAATTGCGTAATTCAAGTGAGCTAACCCGACATGAAAATATAAATATTTCACATTCCAATGTTTTTCACATAGAAGAATATGTTCTATTTATTCATAAATACATATTTCTATATATAGCTAAAGGCATTTTGCTAAAATATATATCAATATCTATATTTATATATACAGTGGGTATTGAAAAGAATCACCCCCCTTGAACAAAAAAACTCATTTTGTTGCTTTGCAGCCTGACATAAAGACAGACACAATTTATGTTTATCCAGTTGTAATTACTCAGTGCAACTTATAACATCCAAGTAAAAGATATACCAACATCTCAGGCAAAAATAAAGGCAATTCAAAAACAGAATCACTGAGTTGCAAAAAGGATCACCCCCTCCTAAAATTATTTGCAAACTCAATCAGGTGTAGCTAATCACCTTCTCAACGGCACACACAAAGCCATTTGACCTTCAACTGTGATCAGCTGTGGGCATATTGATTAGCTCAGCATGAAAAAAGAGCTTTCCTGGAGCATCTCAGTTCCTGGTAGTGCAAGTGAAGCACAATTGTAAAATAAAATAAATCTAAGACCAGCGCAAAATGCACAATCCCACAAACAAACAAGAAAAAAGAAGTCTCCTACACCTCCAAAAAGAACAGTCTAGAAGTGAAAAATATTCTTGTATTTAAAAATAAAATAGTTGTGCTTAAGTGTGAATGAAGAAAGGGGGAGGGTAAAAAGTCTTAAAAATGCAAATGCTTTACTTCATAAATACATAAAATATCATATACCAAATAAAAATACACATAAAAAGTTAAATTTCACACACAATACATATGGTTTAAACAGTGAACGTACAATTCATAGAAACAATGATACAACAAAAGTCAATGTATAGTTAAAGTTGATACTGCTAGAGGTAGTATACTTGCTACTGCAATTTCATGTGAAGCAATATGTAGAAATATGTTTGCAGGATCCCAGTGGTTTCCAAGAGCCCAAATGTAGCCGTCATAAGAGGGTCATCAGAGGAGGATCCTTTGTATAATGTATCCTCTATGGACCTGCACAGAACAGGTATTTCTTAGGTGTGTATGAAAAGCCACACAATATAAAGTGTAATCCATACTCACATAATAGATCCAAGTTGTTACCCGTAGCGGAGCCGGCAAGAAACACTTATTGGCACTCTTCTCTTCGATGTTCTCCATTTCAAGCCACAGCAGGGAATCAACCTCGTGTCTTCCCTCTTTCTGCTCAGTCCTGAATAGACTGTCTCCTGTTGCCTACAAAGTGGCCTTGCCCAAAACCCTGTGCACACACCCAGTCTTCCATATTTCACTACTCAAGCCTTACATCAAGAATAGATATACCTGACTCCGAGATCCTCCTCCTCCATTCCTGGTCCATGTTGACCCTGAATATGAGGTTGCTAAAATCCTGAACTATAGATACAGGCACAGACAACTGCAGTATCTGGTACATTGGAAGGGTTACTCTGTGGCGGATCGTTCCTGGGTTCCTGCCCGTGATGTGCATGCTCCGTCTTTAGTCTCTAGATTCCATGCTGCTCATCCTTTGAAGCTGACTCTGGTCCCCGGGCTATGTCACGTTGCTAGGGGCGCGGCGTCTCCTTCCCTGCTCGTTGTCAGAGGCTGTGTCCTGTGTCGGCTCCAAATGCGTGCAGCAGTGACGTCATCGCCGCACGCTCCTCTGTCTGATGCCGGTCCTGATTCCTGTGGCGAGAATCCTGCCCCAATGTAAGTTTCACAGTAACACTATCTATCATAGTGTTACTTTGTGTGCTCCTGGGTGTGATAGATTGTTACTGCTATTTGCCTTATTGTTGCTGAACCCTGCCTGTCTGTCTGTTTACCCCTAAATTGCTGGATTGATATACTGCTGCTGAACTCTGCTTGTCTGAGTACTCTGCCTGTTAACCCCTAAATTGCTGGATTGATATACTGCTGCTGAACTCTGCTTGTCTGACTACTCTGCCTGCTAACCCTATATTGCTGGATTGATATACTGCTGCTGAAATCTGTCTGAATTCTCTGCTTGATTAACCCCTATTGTTCTGGATTGCCTCTCTGTTGCCAAACCCTGCCTGCCTGACCATTCTAGTGGTTTACCCATGGACTGTTTTACCGTTGCCAAACCCTGCCTACCTGACCTTTCTAGTGGTTTACCCTTGGACTGCTTTACAATTGCCAATCCCTGCCTGCCTGACCATTCTAGTGGTTTACCCTTGGACTGCTTCTCCGTTGCCGCTGAAGACTATCCTGCCTGTGGTAAATGCTGCTTACCTCATCTTGCAAACTTTCTCTGCTCTGGGATATTCCCTATCATTCTGGCTCGGCGCCGGGATAAGAAGACTACTGGCCGAGTTCGGTCTGAAAGTGGAGTATCCCACGAGCATAACAAAAATTGAATTATTTGGCCTCAACAACAAAGGATATGTCTGGAGGAAATCCAATACAACTCACCATCCAAATAACACCATACCTATAGTAAAGCATGGAGGTGGTAATATCCTGTTATGGGTGTGTTTCTCTGCAGCAGGCACTGGAGCACTTGTCAGGATAGAAGGAATAACGGATTGGGCAAAATACCGTCAAATTCTTGAGGAAAATCTGCTGCCCTCTGCCAGGAAGTTGTCAATGGGAAGAAGATTTACCTTCCAACATGACAATGACCCAAAGCACACAGCAAAAACAACCACACCAGTGGTTGAAGGAGAAAAGGGTGAATGTCCTTGCATGGCCTAGTCAGAGCCCAGACATAAACCCCATTGAATATCTGTGGCATAACTTGAAGATTGCAGTCCACAAATGGTCACCATCAAATGTAACAGAACTGGAGCAGTTCTGCAAAAAAAGAGTGGGCAAATATTGCACAGTCTAGATGTGAAAAGTTAGAAGAGACATATTCCAACAGACTAAAGGCTGTAATTAAAGCAAAAGGTGGTTCAACAAAATACTGACACAGTGATTCTGTTTTTGAGTTGTCTTTATTTTGCCTGAAATGTTGGTGTTATTATTATTATTATTATTGGTTATTTGTAGAGCGCCAACAGATTAATTTATAGGGATCAAACGGGTAGAGGGCCCTGCCAAGAGTCGCACTGTTGTAGTCAGCTCTAAAGAAGGTGATCTACAAACAGCTTGGCTCTTAGGCTTACATGCTAATGGGGTTAAAGGGGATAGCAATGGAGGAGAGGAACTGGTATAAAGAAAGGTTAGTGTAGGTTGTATGCATCTTTAGGGAGCGCTTGAAGCTTTCAAAACTAGGGGAGAGTCTTGTGGAGCAAGGCAGAGAGTACAGTACCACAAGATGGGAGCCAGTCTGAAGAAGTCCTGTAAATGGGAGTGTGAGGAGGTAACAAGAGAGTAAGAGAGTAGGAGGTCATGAGCAGAGCAAAGGGGTCGGGAGAGAGAGTATCTGGAGACAATGCCTGAGATATAGGGGGGAGCAGTGCAGTTGGGGACTTTGTATGTCAGAGTGAGAATTTTGTGTTTAATCCTGGAGGCAAGAGGAAGCCTGTGAAGGGATTGGCAGAGAGGTGCAGCAGATGAAGAGCGACATGTAAGGAAGATGAGCCTGGCAGGAACATTCATTATGAATTGTAAAGGAGCTAGGCGGCAGCTGGGGAGACTAGAGAGGACAGAGTTGCAGTAATAGCCAAGGACTGAATGTGAGGAGTGAAAGAAAGGTCAGTCAAGTGTGACCCCCAAGTGGGGTAGGGGTAATGATGGAGTTGTTGACAGTTATATAGAGATTGGGGGTGGAGATTTTGGAAGAAGGGGGGAAAATAAGGAGCTCAGTTTTGGAGATATTTAGCTTGAGGTACCCCAAAAGAAAGTGGTGACAGGGCGGAGGAAGCCCTAGAGAATGCTACACTGAAGGAACGGTTTAACAGGTAGGAAGAGAACCATGAGATGGCTGTGTCACAAGTACCGAAGGATTGGAGGGTTTGGAGCAAAAGAGGGTGGGCAACAGTATCAAAGGCTGCAGAAAGATCAAGGAGAATGAGCAGAAGTGGTCTTTTGATTTTGCTTAACGATTGCTGTCTCTGTGGAGTGATGAGGCGAAATCCAGATTGCAGTGGGTCAAGGATGGAGTTTAATGGAAGTATGTTGAGAGACGATTTTTTTTCTGATGGAGTCGATTTTGTTATTGAAGTGGCTGGCAAAGTCTTAGGCCTAGATTTGGAGTTCGGCGGTAGCCGTCAAAACCAGCGTTAGAGGCTCCTAACGCTGGTTTTGGCCGCCCGCTGGTATTTGGAGTCAGTGATTAAAGGGTCTAACGCTCACTTTTCAGCCGCGACTTTTCCATACCGCAGATCCCCCTACGCCATTTGCGTAGCCTATCTTTTCAATGGGATCTTTCTAACGCTGGTATTTAGAGTCGTTTCTGAAGTGAGCGTTAGAGCTCTAACGACAAGATTCCAGCCGCCTGAAAATAGCAGGAGTTAAGAGCTTTCTGGCTAACGCCGGTTCATAAAGCTCTTAACTACTGTACCCTAAAGTACACTAACACCTATAAACTACCTATGTACCCCTAAACCGAGCCCCCCCCACATCGCCGCCACTCGATTAAAATTTTTAACCCCTAATCTGCCGACCGCCACCTACGTTATACTTATGTACCCCTAATCTGCTGCCCCTAACACCGCCGACCCCTATATTATATTTATTAACCCCTAACTTGCCCCCCACAACGTCGCCGCCAGCTACTTAAAATAATTAACCCCTAATCTTCCGACCGCAAATCGCCGCCACCTACGTTATCCCTATGTACCCCTAATCTGCTGCCCCTAACACCGCCGACCCCTATATTATATTTATTAACCCCTAATCTGCCCCCCACAACGTCGCCGACACCTGCCTACACTTATTAACTCATAATCTGCCGAGCGGACCTGAGCGCTACTATAATAAAGTTATTAACCCCTAATCCGCCTCACTAACCCTATCATAAATAGTATTAACCCCTAATCTGCCCTCCCTAACATCGCCGACACCTACCTTCAATTATTAACCCCTAATCTTCCAATCGGAGCTCACCGCTATTCTAATAAATGGATTAACCCCTAAAGCTAAGTCTAACCCTAACACTAACACCCCCCTAAATTAAATATAATTTTTATCTAACGAAATAAATTAACTCTTATTAAATAAATGATTCCTATTTAAAGCTAAATACTTACCTGTAAAATAAATCCTAATATAGCTACAATATAAATTATAATTATATTATAGCTATTTTAGGATTAATATTTATTTTACAGGCAACTTTGTAATTATTTTAACCAGGTACAATAGCTATTAAATAGTTAAGAACTATTTAATAGTTACCTAGTTAAAATAATAACAAATTTACCTGTAAAATAAATCCTAACCTAAGATATAATTAAACCTAACACTACCCTATCAATAAAATAATTAAATAAACTACCTACAATTACCTACAATTAACCTAACACTACACTATCAATAAATTAATTAAACACAATTCCTACAAATAAATACAATTAAATAAACTAGCTAAAGTACAAAAAATAAAAAAGAACTAAGTTACAGAAAATAAAAAAATATTTACAAACATAAGAAAAATATTACAACAATTTTAAACTAATTACACCTACTCTAAGCCCCCTAATAAAATAACAAAGCCCCCCAAAATAAAAAATTCCCTACCCTATTCTAAATTAAAAAAGTTACAAGCTCTTTTACCTTACCAGCCCTGAACAGGGCCCTTTGCGGGGCATGCCCCAAGAAGTTCAGCTCTTTTGCCTGTAAAAAAAAACATACAATACCCCCCCCCCAACATTACAACCCACCACCCACATACCCCTAATCTAACCCAAACCCCCCTTAAATAAACCTAACACTAATCCCCTGAAGATCTTCCTACCTTGTCTTCACCATCCAGGTATCACCGATCCGTCCTGGCTCCAAGATCTTCATCCAACCCAAGCGGGGGTTGGCGATCCATAATCCGGTGCTGAAGAGGTCCAGAAGAGGCTCCAAAGTCTTCCTCCTATCCGGCAAGAAGAGGACATCCGGACCGGCAAACATCTTCTCCAAGCGGCATCTTCGATCTTCTTCCATCCGGAGCGAAGCGGCAGGATCCTGAAGACCTCCAGCGCGGAACATCCATCCGGACCGACGACTGAACGACGAATGACTGTTCCTTTAAGGGACGTCATCCAAGATGGCGTCCCTCGAATTCCGATTGGCTGATAGGATTCTATCAGCCAATCGGAATTAAGGTAGGAATTTTCTGATTGGCTGATGGAATCAGCCAATCAGAATCTAGTTCAATCCGATTGGCCGATCCAATCAGCCAATCAGATTGAGCTCGCATTCTATTGGCTGATCGGAACAGCCAATAGAATGCGAGCTCAATCTGATTGGCTGATTGGATCAGCCAATCGGATTGAACTTGATTCTGATTGGCTGATTCCATCAGCCAATCAGAAAATTCCTACCTTAATTCCGATTGGCTGATAGAATCCTATCAGCCAATCGGAATTCGAGGGACGCCATCTTGGATGACGTCCCTTAAAGGAACAGTCATTCGTCGTTCAGTCGTCGGTCCGGATGGATGTTCCGCGCTGGAGGTCTTCAGGATCCTGCCGCTTCGCTCCGGATGGAAGAAGATCGAAGATGCCGCTTGGAGAAAATGTTTGCCGGTCCGGATGTCCTCTTCTTGCCGGATAGGAGGAAGACTTTGGAGCCTCTTCTGGACCTCTTCAGCACCGGATTATGGATCGCCAACCCCCGCTTGGGTTGGATGAAGATCTTGGAGCCAGGACGGATCAGTGATACCTGGATGGTGAAGACAAGGTAGGAAGATCTTCAGGGGATTAGTGTTAGGTTTATTTAAGGGGGGTTTGGGTTAGATTAGGGGTATGTGGGTGGTGGGTTGTAATGTTGGGGGGGGGTATTGTATGTTTTTTTTTACAGGCAAAAGAGCTGAACTTCTTGGGGCATGCCCCGCAAAGGGCCCTGTTCAGGGCTGGTAAGGTAAAAGAGCTTGTAACTTTTTTAATTTAGAATAGGGTAGGGAATTTTTTATTTTGGGGGGCTTTGTTATTTTATTAGGGGGCTTAGAGTAGGTGTAATTAGTTTAAAATTGTTGTAATATTTTTCTTATGTTTGTAAATATTTTTTTATTTTCTGTAACTTAGTTCTTTTTTATTTTTTGTACTTTAGCTAGTTTATTTAATTGTATTTATTTGTAGGAATTGTGTTTAATTAATTTATTGATAGTGTAGTGTTAGGTTAATTGTAGGTAATTGTAGGTAGTTTATTTAATTATTTTATTGATAGGGTAGTGTTAGGTTTAATTATATCTTAGGTTAGGATTTATTTTACAGGTAAATTTGTTATTATTTTAACTAGGTAACTATTAAATAGTTCTTATCTATTTAATAGCTATTGTACCTGGTTAAAATAATTACAAAGTTGCCTGTAAAATAAATATTAATCCTAAAATAGCTATAATATAATTATAATTTATATTGTAGCTATATTAGGATTTATTTTACAGGTAAGTATTTAGCTTTAAATAGGAATCATTTATTTAATAAGAGTTAATTTATTTCGTTAGATAAAAATTATATTTAACTTAGGGGGGTGTTAGTGTTAGGGTTAGACTTAGCTTTAGGGGTTAATCCATTTATTAGAATAGCGGTGAGCTCCGATCGGAAGATTAGGGGTTAATAATTGAAGGTAGGTGTCGGCGATGTTAGGGAGGGCAGATTAGGGGTTAATACTATTTATGATAGGGTTAGTGAGGCGGATTAGGGGTTAATAACTTTATTATAGTAGCGCTCAGGTCCGCTCGGCAGATTATGAGTTAATAAGTGTAGGCAGGTGTCGGCGACGTTGTGGGGGGCAGATTAGGGGTTAATAAATATAATATAGGGGTCGGCGGTGTTAGGGGTAGCAGATTAGGGGTACATAGGGATAACGTAGGTGGCGGCGCTTTGCGGTCGGAAGATTAGGGGTTAATTATTTTAAGTAGCTGGCGGCGATGTTGTGGGGGGCAGGTTAGGGGTTAATAAATATAATACAGGGGTCGGCGATGTTAGGGCAGCAGATTAGGGGTACATAGGGATAACGTAGGTTGCGGCGGTTTACGGAGCGGCAGATTAGGGGTTTAAAAAAATATGCAGGGGTCAGCGATAGCGGGGGCGGCAGATTAGGGGTTAATAAGTGTAAGGTTAGGGGTGTTTAGACTCGGGGTACATGTTAGGGTGTTAGGTGCAGACGTAGGAAGTGTTTCCCCATAGGAAACAATGGGGCTGCGTTAGGAGCTGAACGCTGCTTTTTTGCAGGTGTTAGGTTTTTTTTCAGCTCAAACTGCCCCATTGTTTCCTATGGGAGAATCGCGCACGAGCACGTTTTTGAGGCCGGCCGCGTCCGTAAGCAACTCTGGTATCGAGAGTTGCATTTGCGGTAAAAATGCTCTACGCTCCTTTTTTGGAGCCTAACGCAGCATTTGATTAAACTCTCGATAACAGAGTTAAATTTATGGTGCGGCCAGAAAAAAGCCCGCGGAGCGTTAACAGCCCTTTTACCGCCGAACTCCAAATCTAGGCCTTAAGCTGATAGAGAAGTTGTATTAGGTGGTGGGGGTAGGCGGAGAAGAGTATTGAAAGTGGAGAACAGACGTTTTGGGTTTGAAGAAAGAATAGAGATAAGAGTAGAAAAGTAATGTTGCTTATAGAGATTAAGGGCAGAATAATAGTAGTTTAAATTAACTTGTAATGAAGAAAATCAGCTGATCTCCGAATTTTCTCCAGTGCCACTCAGCAGTACGGGAACATCTGCGTAGGTACCGTGTCAGAGGAGTATGCCAGGGCTGAGGATGATTGTGTGATTTCCGAGCTATGGTAAGAGGGACCAGATTGTCAAGGACCGATGTAAGGGTGAAATTATAGTGGCAGATAGATTGGTCAGGGCAGGAAAAGGAGGAGATGAATGAGAGGAGAAGTTTGAGAGAATTAGCAAGCTGTTGCTGATCTAATGATATTTTGCTTCTGTGAAGTTTGTTGTGAGGAGTAGAAGGAAGGGGAGTTGTAGGGAGGGATGAGATGTTGCAAGTGAGGAGATGGTTGTCAGAAAGAGGAAAAGGGGAGTTTGTAAAGTTTGAAAAAGTGCATCAATAGCTAAAGATCAGGTCAAGGGAGTGACCATCTTTGTGAGTGGGAGAGTCAGTCCATTGTGACAAACCGAAAGAGTAAGTGAGTTGCAGAAGTGTTTTGCTGAGGAGACAGTGGGATTGTTATATCTTTCACTTGGATGTTATAAGTTGCACTGAGTAATTACAACTGAATAAACAAAAACTGTGTCTGTCTTTATTTCAGACTGCAAAGCAACAAAATGTGATTATTTTCAAGGGGGTGATTCTTTTCAATACCCAGTGTAGATGATTATATATAGGTATAGATATTTACAGATATATATAGGAATATCTAAAATACATAGCACATATTCTGTGCAGAACATTGGAATGTGAAATATTTACAGTAAATGCACAGTATAACACTTTATTAAATATGAATATTGAATAAATATGATTTTTCATGTTTTCATCTACTTGACTGTAAATGGCTCCAATGTAACTATATATATATGTCTATATATATGTATTTATGTGTTTATATGTGTATATACTGTATGTCTGTAAATACATATATACACACATAAATATATATGTACACACATATAAACATATATATATTTAGACAAGTATATGTATGTATCTCTATGTTAAAGCCCTTTGCAGCCTTTTTTTTCTATCAACTGAGATCTCATATATTTGAGCCCTTATGACTTTTTTCTCAATATTTTTTTTTTATATAATTTTTATCAGATAGTGTTATTATGAGTGTAACTGTACTGTGTAATGTATTTTTTATGTGTTTCGTTACACTTTTTGTTTCTCAAAACAGTTAACCAGGAAGCGTAATCATTCTAGCGTTAATCACAATTCAATAATATGAGCGGTAAACTCAACGAGTGTAAACACCCGCGTTAATCCCTTTTCACTCACGCGTAACTCTTAGCGATCCACTCGTAATCTAGACCTAAATATTTTAAATAAATTGTCAGCCTTAACAATCTATTGACATGCAAGATATAGCCAGTGTGTTCACTTAATTCTAGATAAATACAAATATAAATCAGAAGGTGCATAGTGTATACTGTATATAGATCCAATTGGGTGCTGCAGTTGTTTGAGTCTCCATTTGCTATTTCTGTTTTATTGCTGTGATTTATATCCAGTCTACACTATGAGGCACCTTCTGTTTTCTGTTTTTTTTTTAGTTACTTTCTGAGTATTATTTGATAAATTGTTGTTTTCAAGGTTCTGTATTTAAATTCAGTTCACCCTTTATTACTTATTTTTTCTATGACTTTAGATGAAGAATTATATATTATATATTTTTTTTTAGTTATCTTACAATTAAAGGGACAATAAAGTCATATTTAGACATTCATGATTTAGACAGAGCATACAATTTTAAACAACTTTCCAATTTACTTCTATTGATTAATTTTCTTCCTTCTCTTGTTATCCTTTGCTAAAAGGTTTATCTAGGTAAGCTCAGGAGCAGCAAAGAACCTAGGTTCTAGCTGCTGATTGGTGGCTGCATATATATATACTGATTTTCATTGGCTGATCCATGTGTTCAGTTAGAAACCACTAGTGCATTGTTGCTCCTTCAACAAATGATGCCAAGAGAATGAAACAAATTTGATAATAGAAGTAAACTGGAAAGTTGTTTAAAATTGTATGTTTTGGGTTTCATGTCCCATTAACTATTTTCCCGCAATGCTGCCATAGTGTGTGCTGTTATAAGCACCATCCATGTCTATTCTTAAATCCAATTGACTTCTTTAAAGGGACACTAATCCCAATTTTTTTCTTTCATGATTCAGATAGAGCATGCAATTTTAAGCAAGTTTCTAATTTACTCCTATTATCAATTTTTCTTCATTCTCTTGCTATCTTTATTTGAAATGCAAGAATGTAAGTTTAGAAGCCGGCCCATTTTTGGTTCACAACCTGGGTCGTCCTTGCTGATTGGACAGCACCAATAAACAAGTGCTGTCCAGAGTTTTGAACCAAAAATTGGCTGGCTCCTTAGCTTAGATGCCTCTCTTTTTCAAATAAAGATAGCAAGAGAACGAAGAAAAATTGATAATATGAGTAAATTAGAAAGTTGCTTATAATTGAGTGCTCTATCTGAATCATGAAACAAAAAAAAATGGGTTTAGTGTCCCTTTAACTACATTCTTTAAGTCTGTAAGTTTAGCATTGCTATTTATATGTCAGGGTTTCAATTAGCATCACACAAATGCTCTCTTGCTTGTCACATGTTACATTAATCCACTTTACTAGTCACTTCAAATATTATGCACAAGCGCCTGTTTCAGTTAGTCTATGAATATTGGCAATCACCTACAAGCACACTTTGTGATAATAGGATCTGTAGAAAATGTTCTAATATTTTAGGTTAAATAGCAAATGTGAGCACTATATTTATCCCCTTAAACATGACATTGCAGAAATAAAATACTCAAATTGTCTCACACCTAGATTACAAGTTTTGTGCTATGGAAGGTGCGGAACGAACGCAACAAAAGATGCGTTATTTCACCCTCCATATCGCTGCCATTACGAGTTTTGAAAAAGCCGCCTTGTGCGTGCAATATGGTTGCGATGAGCTCCATACCGCACAAAATCAAAGCGCTGCTTTGACATGCTCGTGCACGCTTTCCCCATAGACATCAATGGGGAGAAAGTGTTAGAAAAAACAACTGCAATCGCGGAATGAAAAAGCTCCGTAACACGACCCCATTGATGTCTATGGGGAAAAAAAAATTAAAGTTTAACCTAAAATAAACCCCACGTCTAAATACCCCTAATCTGCTTCCCCTGACATCGCCGACACCTACATAAACTTATTAATCCCTAATCTGCCGCCCCCAAAATAAATCTATTAACCCCTAATCTGCCGCTCCCGATATCGCTGCCACTATAATAAAGTTATTATCCCCTATTTCCCCGCACCCCAATATCGCCCACACTATAATAAAGATATTAACCCCTATTCAGTGGCTCCCTGACTTCGCAGCCACTAGATAAAGTTATTAACCCCTAAACCTCTGGCCTCCCACATAACTGCCCCCCACATCGCAAAAACAAAATTAAACTATTAATCCATAAACCTAACAACCCCCTAACTTTTAATTAAAATTACAAGATCCCTATCTTAAAATAAATAAAAACCTACCTGGGAAATTAAAAACATCTAAGTTTAAACTATAAATTAAACTAACATTACTATTATACTAAAATTAAAATAACTATCAATTAAATAAATTAAATTACTCATTAAAAAAAAACTAACACAAGGTTTCAAAAGACTTATTGAATGGGATTACACAATTCCACTATTCAACTTCACAGAAGCAGGTAAACTTTTGGAAAGAGATAAACTAAACAACATAGCTGATGGGAGATTCGCCAAGTGGCTGAAATACACCCAATTACATCATTATATTCATACATCTCCTTTTAAAGCAGACCTCCTAAGACAACTCACCCCGTTTGAACAACTGTGCCACAGCGGGGTTACACTAAAAGGAACACTCTCAACATCACGCAAGCTTCTCATAAATAACCTACATAGCACCCTTCCACCATACACATCAAAATGGAACTTAGATTTAACAGAGCATATAGAACAAAACACATGGGAAGACATTTTCAGAACAGTTAAAAAAATCCTCCACATCCCCAATGATTTTAGAATTAAATTTTAAAATTCTCCTCCGGTGGTATCTGACCCCGGCAAGAATTCACAACATATATCCAAACACATCCAACACCTGCTGGAGAGGATGTGGAGAACATGGTAACCTGTTACATATGTGGTGGAACTGTGGTAAAGTCCGCCCCCTATGGTCGGCAGTAGAATCACACTACAAACAGTCCATAGCTGTAGAACTTACATTGAACCAAAGCGTTGCCCTACTTAATAACCTGCCTAAGCTAGCATGCCGCCTAAGACTAATAACTTTACAGATAGGCCTTAATAGTGCGAGGAGATTGATAGCGCGCCATTGGAAAAACCTATAACACCTACTAGGGAGATGTGGTTGGAGGAGGTGGAGGAACAATTCACCCTAGAAAAGTATGGCTACCTTCGTCGCAACAAACTAGAAACCTTTCTAAATGCGAGGTTTATATGGGAGGAATCCCTACCAAGAACAGCTAACTTGCAGATTCCATGAGTCCCACACGCACAGTAAATTCAAGAGTAAAGAGTAAAGTAGGTACAATTTTGCTATTCTAGCAAAGGGACACAACGATACACTTGTATTTCCGCTCAGTATTTCATTAATACAGTAAAGAGTGCCAGACTAACGCTATATTGTTAAATTCCTAATTCGACCATCATCTGCCAGAGAAGACTAATGCCAAAGATTTTTAAATGTGCATTGGAGGAAACCTTGCCATTTAGCTACTTTTGATTTGTTTACAAATGTTGATAATATATCTTGTTTGCATTGAAACGTTATTGTATACAATGAAAACCTGATTTCGCATACAGCCTGCTTAAACAGACTATTGAAAATAAGGACCAATGATTCAGGTTCCAAAGAAGGACTTTATCCTTTTCGCAGTTATGATCAATTACGTGGACATTAACTATATGCTGAAAGCAAGTACCTTTGTACGTTACTTCAATGTTGTTAAATGAGAATTTGTGTTAACAATAAAAATAATAAATAAATAAAATAAAAAAACTAACACTACTAAAAAAATGAAATCTACAGTTACAAAAAATAAAAAATACTAAATTACAAAAAATAAAAAAATATAAAATTACGAAAATAACAGACATTATCCAAAATAAAAACAATTACACCTTATCTAATAGCCCTATTAAAATAAAAAAGCCCCCCCAAAATAAAAAAACCCTAGCCTACAATAAACTACCAATAGCCCTTAAAAGGTCCTTTTGTAGGGCATTGCCCTAAAGAAATCAACCCTTTTCCCTGTAAAAAAAAATATAAAGACCCCCCCAACAGTAAAATCCACCACCCAACTAACCCCCCAAAATAAAAAACTAACTCTAAAAAAACTTAAGCTACCCATTACCAGGAAAAGGGCATTTGTATGGGCATTGCCCTTAAAAGGTCATTCAGCTCTTTTTCATTGTCATTAAAGGGGCATTTAGCTATTTTAAGAATGCCCAAAACTCTAATTTAAAAAAAAAAAATCCAAAAAAAGTTTTAAAAAAACATAACACTAACCCCTGACGATTACTTACAGTTTTTGAAGTCTGGACATCCATCCTCATCCAGGCGGAGAAGTCTTCATTCAGGCGGCGAGGTCTTTATCCATCCAGGCGGCGTCTTATATCTTCATCCAAGCGGCGCGGAGCAACTCCATACTGAAGACATCCGGCGCGGAGCATCCACTTTATACGGTCTCCGCCGTATACTGAATCTTCATTGCATGGGAGCCTTTTCAGAATGGCGTCCCTTGCATTCCTATTGACTGATTTGATTTTGGAAATTCAAATCAGCCAAAAGGATGATTTGATCAGCCAATAAAATTTTATTAGCTCTCATCCTATTAGCTGATTTGAACGGCAAATAGGATTTCATTAGCTCTCATCCTTTTGGCTGATTTGAATTTCCAAAATCAAATCAGCCAAAAGGAATACAAGGGACGCCATTTTGAAAAGGCTCTCTTGCATTGAAGATTTAGTATACGGCGGCAACGTATGAAGAGGATGCTCTGCGCCAGAAGTCTTCAAGATGGATCCGCTCTGCACGGCCGGGATGAAGATAGAAGATGCCGCCTGGATGGATGAAGACCTCGCCACCTGGATGAAGAATTTGACATCTGGATAAGGATGGATGTCCGGACTTCAAAAACGGTAAGTGGATCATCGGGGGTTAGTGTTAGGTTTCATTAAACTTTTTTTGGGTGTTTTTTTTTTTAGATTAGGGTTTTGGGCATTCTTAAAGAGCTAAATTGCCTTTTAAGGGCAATGAAAAGGAGCTGAATGCCCTTTTTCAGGGCAATGGGTAGCTTAGGTTTTTTTTAGAGAACTGATTTCTTTAGGGCAATGCCCTACAAAAGCCCTTTTAAGGGCTGTTGGTAGTTTATTGTAGGCTAGGGTTTTTTATTTTGGGGGGGCTTTTTTATTTTGATAGGGCTATTAGATTAGGTGTAATTGTTTTTATTTTGGATAATTTCGTTTGTTATTTTTCGTAATTTAGTTTTTGTTATTTTTTGAACTTTAGTATTTTTTTATTTTTTGTAATTTAGTATTTTTTATTTTTTGTAATTGTAGATTCATTTTTTTAGTAGTGTTAGGTTTTTGTAAAGTGTAATTTAATTATTTTAATTTGTAGTTATTTTAATTTTAGTATAATAGTAATAGTAAAATGTTAATTTAATTTATAGTTTAAATTTAGGTTTTTTTAATTTCCCACGCAAGTTTTTATTTATTTTGAGATAGGGATCTTGTTATTTTAATTTAAAGTTAGGGGGTTGTTAGGTTTAGGGGTTAATAGTTTAGTTTAGTTCTTGGCGATGTGGGGGGCTGGCGGTTTAGGGGTTAATAGTTTATTTAGTTGTAGTGATGTGGGAGGCCAGATGTTTAGGGGTTAATAACTTTATTTAGTGGTGGTGATGTCGGGGAGCAGCGGAATAGGGGTTATTATCTTTATTATAGTGTGGGCAATGTTGGGGTGCGGGGGAATAGGGGTTAATAACTTTAGTATAGTGAAGACGATGTCGGGGAGCGGCGGAATAGGGGTTAATAACTTTTATTAGTGGCGGCAATGTCGGGAGTGGCAGAATAGGGGTTAATAACTTTAAAATAGTGTTTGCGATGCGGGAGGGCCTCGGTTTAGGTGTTAATAGGTAGTTTATGGGTGTTAGTGTACTTTGTAACACTTTAGTTATGAGTTTTGTGTAACAGTTTTGTTGTGTAAAACTACTGGTCTCAGATTGTGAAACAGATCGTGTCGGTATAAGGTGTAACGCAAGCATTTTAGCCTCACTGCAAAACTTGTAATGGCAGCGCTATGGAAATCCCATGCAAAAACGTAATTTTTTTGAGTGCGGGACTGACGTTGCGTTACAGGCTTAAAGTGATGGTAAAGTTCCCCTAATGTCTATGTAGTATAGCATTATGTGTGGAAAAACACTATAACATTCATTCATCAGATTTTATATTAATGCGTATAAAGAAAAATATCACCTTTATAAAGCTATTTCTATCCTTGCAATAATTCAACCCGTAGATATATATTTTTTTTCCCTTTAGATCACGTGTTTTTCTTAGCCAACTGATTTTTCAGTCGTTAGGCGACCGTCAATCTACGTCACCCAGCCCTTTACTCTAAAGCGCATCCGCCATTGATTTTTTCCTTAGCTTGATATCCACGTGTGCTCCTGTTTCACGCATGCGTCCTACTACCAGGTAGGAATCCCAGACTCACTACGTCATCACATCGGCTTATTACGGATGCGGACAAGCGAATCTCTTTACATCGCCGAGTAGTGTATGCGCATTGAAAATTAGGATCGGCTAGTAGCGCATGCTCATTTGAATTCCGGATTCGTGAACGGCATTTTAGAGGCGGAGAGAGCGGGTGGGGCCGCTGAAGACATCACCAAATGCAGAAGGAGGAAGTAGGGCTTGGGAGGAGTCAGGACCCAAATGGTAGGGAATTGGAAATAGATTTTTTAAGAAAAATACTGGAACAATCACAAAAATAACTTAGCGACTAGTGTAGGGTGATAATGATAAATGGAAGATTGTAGTCAATAAAGGCTAACTTTACCTTCACTTTACAGGCTTGAGGTACAGTTATACCGACAAGATTTGAAATGGCTGCATTGCTGTTTTAACGCTCAAATGGCCATTTTTTCACGAACGCAAAACTCGTAATCTAGGTACTATATAATTGTAGTTATCTATGAGGTTGTTCACAATCTATCATTGATAATATTGGAATGTGAAATATGTACAGTACATATACAGGAAAACATATAAAATGTATGCACCTGTCTAATTTCGTTTTGATGCATATTGCACATTTCTGTTAATCCAATAAACCTCATTTCACTACTGAAATATTACTTTGTCCTACAGTTATTTGATAAATCAAAATGAAATTGCTGATCCAAACACCCAATTATTTATAAATGAAAATCATGGAAATTGTGCCTAAACTTTTGGATATGATTGTATATATATATATATATATATATATATATTAAAGTACAAAGAGATCAGCACTCACCAACAAAGCAACCACTCTGTGCACGGCCTGTAAATATCCAAAGGAAAAAGGGCTGGAGACCTATTTATACCATATACCATATATCTTTGAACCCCTATAACTTTTTAAATCTATTTATTTTAAATAATTTTTTATCAGGCAGTGTTTATATGAGTGTAACTGTACTTGTTATTTAGTTATGTTGTCTTTAATGCAACTTTTTTTGAAGAATTGCTAACTTCAATGCGGGTTCTTACATATAAAATATTACTTTTCATTATTAAATATATGATCTAAAAGATGTAAATCACACACAAAATCAGTGTATATTCACAAAAATAATATAATAAAATGAAAAAAACTAAACAAAACAATGTTAAAATAAACGGTGCACATAAAGTCCTTGTATAAATAAAGATAAAGAAACCTTTAAATGCCTCTTATATAACTATAAAACATTCTTAAAGGGACACTAAACACAAATTTTTTCTTTCATGAGTCAGATAGAGTATGCAATTTCAATCAACTTTCTAATTTACTCCTATTATTAATTTTGTTATTCTCTTGCTATCTTTATTTAAAAAGCAGGAATGTGATGCATAGGAGCTGGCCCATTTTTGGTTGAGAACCTGGGTTATGCTTGCTGATTGGTAGCTAAATGTTATCCACCAATAACCAAGCGCTATCCATGGTGCTGAACCTAAAATGGGCTGTCTGCTAAGATTTACATTCCTGATTTTTAAATAGAGATAGCAAGAGAATGAATAAAAAATTGATAATAGGAGTAAATTAGAAAGTTGCTTAAAATTGCATGCTCTATCTGAATCATGAAATAAAAAATATGGGTTTAGTATCCCTTTAAGTATATCCATAGTTGCAAGTCTGAGTCCTGGTCTGTAGATTTCAAACATATTGTCTTACTGCTGTTTACAACAGGATTCAATGTAAGAGGACATTTGTATCCAATAGTTGCAACTTGCTTGTAGTTAACCTCAAATAGAGAAAGAGAATCAATAGTGCAACACAGTTTCAAATAGAGCCCAAAATAAAAACTCTTGTTAAAACAGCCTCATGTGGCCTGGAGTTACACTAGTTCACAGAATAGTGCTTTCTTTATAATTCACTACGGCAAAACAGGAACTGGCGATCAAATATAAGTTTATTCCACAATATAAAAAGAATAAAAGTCACTTAGGGCACAAATATTGACACCAAAAGCAACCTAATAGCACAATAGAAACAGGGTTCAAAAGCTCAATAGCTCACAGGTGCAGGTGCAGGTTTCTCGGAATGTTGCAATAGTCATATGATGTCCCTTCCTGGTATCCCCATCACTCACGCTAAAAGCCGATCGCATATTCTCTTGTGCGCTAAGCCGACATAAAAATATTAATATTTCACATTCCAATGTTGTTTACATACAAGAATCTAATCTAATCTATTTTTCATAAATACATATTTCTGCATATATCTGATGGTATTTTGGTACAATATAAATGAATACCGATATATATATATATATATATATATATATATATAATCCATTCTATTAAACATTTATTTGTGAGATTGCAGATTGCTGATTGTTTTCTAATCTAAGGATTCCAGCTAAGTGCCCTCCCATACAACAATTACTCCAAATACCCTGCAGTGACTAAAATAAGTATACAGTGTCACACAGACCAAAAGTAACCAAGGAATTGCTGAGCTAAAAAAAAGACTAGATTCAATAAAACTAGCTCACAAAATTAATATCTTGTGGAAAAATCTCATTGCAACATTGCAATTCAAAATTTCGGAATTCACTCGCCCAGTGTCACATCCTCCACTTGCAATCATGACGTCACCGTGCAACTTTATTAAAAAAATACAATGAACAATACAGGGAAAGGGGGCATGCTGCTTAGATGCCTGTATCTCAGGCATCTAAGCAGCTACAGACCCCCACCGTTGGAAAGGCAATCGCCTAACCTTTCCAACTGTATGTATCAGCCAATTTGAATTAAGGTTGAAAAAATCCTATTGGCTGTTGAAATCAGCCAATAGGATTGAGCTTTCATCCAATTGGCTGAACCAATCAGCCAAAAGGATTGAGCTTGCATTCTATTGGCTGATTGGATCAGCCAATAGGATGAAAGCTCAATCCTATTGGCTGATTTCAAAAGCCAATAGGATTTTTTCAACCTTAATTCCAATAGGCTGATAGAATTCTATCAGCCAATCGGAATCTAAGGGACGCCATCTTGGATGACGTCATTTAAAGGAACCTTCATTCGTCGGTAGTCGTCGTCAGAAGAGTATGCTCCGCGTCGGATGTCTTGAAGATGGAGCCGCTCCGCACCGAATGGATGAAGATAGAAGATGCCGTCTGGGTGAAGACTTCTGCGGGCTTGGATGAAGACTTTGGCCGCTTCGTTGAGGACTTCTCCCGGCTTCTTGGAGGATGGATGTCGGATCTTCAAAACTGTAAGTAAATCTTCTTGGGTTAGTGTTAGGTTTTTTTAAGGGTTTATTGGGTGGGTTTTAATTTTAGATTAGGGCTTGGGCTGCAATCGAGCTAAATGCCCTTTTAAGGGCAATGCCCATCCAAATGCCCTTTTCAGGGCAATGGGGAGCTTAGGTTTTTTAAGATTAGTTTTTTATTTGGGGGGTTGGTTGTGTTTTTTTTTATTTTCATAGGGCCCTTAGATTAGGTGTAATTAGTTTAAAGCTTTGATAATTTCTTTTTTCTTTTTTGTAACTTTGTATTTATTTTTTTGTGTAACTTACGCCTAGATTTAGAGTTCTGCATTAGCCGTCCAAACCAGCGTTAGGGGGTCCTAACGCTGGTTTTGGCCGGCCGCTGGTATTTAGAGTCTTGTAGGTAAGGGTCTAACGCTCACTTTCCAGCCACAACTTTTCCATACTGCAGATCCCCTTACGTCAATTGCGTATCCTATCTTTTCAATGGGATCTTTCTAACGCTGGTATTTAGAGTCTTGGCTGAAGTGAGCGTTAGAACTCTAACGAAAAGACTCCAGCCGCAGAAAAAAGTCAGGAGTTAAGAGCTTTATGGGCTAATGCCGGTTTCTAACCTATTTTAGGATTTATATTTATTTTACAGGCAACTTTGTATTTATTTTAACTAGGTACAATAGCTATTAAATAGTTATTAACTATTTAATAGCTACCTAGTTAAAATAATTACAAAATTACCTGTAAAATAAATCCTAACCTAAGTTACAATTAAACCTAACACTACACTATCAATAAATTAATTAACTAAACTACCTACAATTATCTACAATTAAATCAACTAAATAAATTACAAAAAAACACTAAATTCCAAAAAAAAAAAAAAGATTACAAGAATTTTAAACTAATTACACCTACTCTAAAAAAAATAACAAAGCCCCCCAAAATAAAAAAAATGCCCTACCCTATTCTAAAATAAAAATGTAACAGCTCTTTTACCTTACCAGCCCTTAAAAGGGCCTTTTGTAGGGCATGCCCCAAAGAAAACAGCTCTTTTGCATTTAAATAAACATACAATACCCCCCCAACATTACAACCCACCACCCACATACCCCTAATCTAACCCAAACCCCCCTTAAAAAACACTAAGCCCCTGAAGATCTTCCTACCTTATCTTCACCACGCCGTTTTTTTTTTATTTTCATAGGGCCCTTAGATTAGGTGTAATTAGTTTAAAGCTTTGATAATTTCTTTTTTATTTTTTGTAACTTTGTATTTATTTTTTTGTGTAACTTACGCCTAGATTTAGAGTTCTGCGTTAGCCGTCCAAACCAGCGTTAGGGGGTCCTAACGCTGGTTTTGGCCGGCCGCTGGTATTTAGAGTCTTGTAGGTAAGGGTCTAACGCTCACTTTCCAGCCACGACTTTTCCATACTGCAGATCCCCTTACGTCAATTGCGTATCCTATCTTTTCAATGGGATCTTTCTAACGCTGGTATTTAGAGTCTTGGCTGAAGTGAGCGTTAGAACTCTAACGACAAGACTCCAGCCTCAGAAAAAAGTCAGGAGTTAAGAGCTTTATGGGCTAACGCCGGTTTATAAAGCTCCTAACTACTGTGCTCTAAATTACACTAACACCCATAAACTACCTATGTACCCCTAAACCGAGGCCCCCCCACATCGCCGCCACTCTATTAAAATGTTTTAACCCCTAATCTGCTGACCGCACACCGCCGCAACACTACACTATCAATAAATTAATTAACTAAACTACCTACAATTATCTACAATTAAATCAACTAAACTAAATTACAAAAAACCCCCACTAAATTCCCAAAAAAAAGATTACAAGAATTTTAAACTAATTACACCTACTCTAAGCCCCCTAAAAAAAATAACAAAGCCCCCCAAAATAAAAAAATGCCCTACCCTATTCTAAAATAAAAATTTAACAGCTCTTTTACTTTACCAGCCCTTAAAAGGGCCTTTTGCGGGGCATGCCCCAAAGAAAACAGCTCTTTTGCATTTAAATAAACATACAATACCCCCCCAACATCCTATCCGGCAAGGAGAGGGCATCCGGATCTTCATACAGGCGGCATCTTCTATCTTCTTCCATCCGGCGCAGAGCGGGACCATCTTGAAGCAGCCGACGTGGATCCATCCTCTTCCTCTGGCGACTCCCAACGAATGAAGGTTCCTTTAAATGACGTCATCCAAGATGGCGTCCCTCGAATTCCGATTGGCTGATAGGATTCTATCAGCCAATCAGAATTAAGGTAGGAAAAATCTGATTGGCTGATTGAATCAGCCAATCAGATTCAAGTTCAATCCGATTGGCTGATCCAATCAGCCAATCAGATTGAGCTTGCATTCTATTGGCTGTTCTGATTCTATTGGAAGAAGATAGAAGATGCCGCCTGGATAAAGATGTCTACCGGTCCGGATGCCCTCTTCTTGCCGGATAGGATGAAGACTTCGGACCCTCTTCTGGAACTCTTCTTGCCGGTTAGGATGAAGACTTCAGACCCTCTTCTGGATGGATCGGTGATACCCGGCGTGGTGAAGATAAGGTAGGAAGATCTTCAGGGGCTTAGTGTTAGTTTTTTTAAGGGGGGTTTGGGTTAGATTAGGGGTATGTGGGTGGTGGGTTGTAATGTTGGGGGGGTATTGTATGTTTATTTAAATGCAAAAGAGCTGTTTTCTTTGGGACATGTCCTGCTAAAGGCCCTTTTAAGGGCTGGTAAGGTAAAAGAGCTGTTAAATTTTTATTTTAGAATAGGGTAGGACATTTTTTTATTTTGGGGGGCTTTGTTATTTTTTTAGGGGGCTTAGAGTAGGTGTAATTAGTTTAAAATTCTTGTAATCTTTTTTTTTATTTTTTGTAATTTAGTGTTTGTTTTTTTTGTAATTTAGTTTAGTTGATTTAATTGTAGATAATTGTAGGTAGTTTAGTTAATTAATTTATTGATAGTGTAGTGTTAGGTTTAATTGTAACTTAGGTTAGGATTTATTTTACAGGTAATTTTGTAATTATTTTAACTAGGTAGCTATTAAATAGTTAATAACTATTTAATAGCTATTGTACCTAGTTAAAATAAATACAAAGTTGCCTGTAAAATAAATATAAATCCTAAAATAGCTACAATATAATTATTCGTTATATTGTAGCTATATTAGGGTTTATTTTACAGGTAAGTATTTAGCTTTAAATAGGATTAATTTATTTAATAAGATTTATTTTATTTCGTTTGATTTAAATTATATTTAATTTAGGGGGGTGTTAGTGTTAGACTTAGCTTTAGGGGTTAATACATTTATTAGAGTAGCGGAGGTCCGGTCGGCAGATTAGGGGTTAATACTTGAAGTTAGGTGTCGGCGATGTTAGGGAGGGCAGATTAGGGGTTAATACTATTTATTATAGGGTTTTTGAGTCGGGAGTGAGGTGGTTTAGGGGTTAATACATTTATTATAGTAGCGGTGAGGTCCGGTCGGCAGATTAGGGGTTAATAAATATAATGTAGGTGTCGGCGATGTTAGGGGCAGCAGATTAGGGGTACATAGGGATAATGTAGGTTGCGGCGGTGTACGGAGCGGCAGATTAGGGGTTAATAATAATATGCAGGGGTCAGCGATAGCGGGGGCGACAGATTAGGGGTTAATAAGTGTAAGGTTAGGGGTGTTTAGACTCGGGGTACATGTTAGGGTGTTAGGTGCAGAAGTTACATGTACGGGGTACATGTTAGGGTGTTAGGAAGTGTTTCCCCATAGGAAACAATGGGGCTGCGTTAGGAGCTGAACGCTGCTTTTTTGCAGGTGTTAGGTTTTTTTCCTGCTCAAACTGCCCCATTGTTTCCTATGGGGGAATCGTGCACTTTTCCTATGGGGGAATCGTGTAATTTTATTATAATAGTTAGGGTAGGTTAATTATTAATTTAATATAGTTTAATGTAATTTTATTATAATAGTTAGAATAGGTTAATTAATAGTTTAATATATTTTAATTTAAATCTAAAGGTAAGTTTAAATTTATTATAAGATAGGGATGAGTTAGTATTTAATATAAAGTTAGCGGGTTTAGGGGTTAATAGGTTAATTTAGTTTATGGCGATGTGGGGGGAGGCAGATTAGGGGTTAATAAGTATAATGTAGGTGGCGGTGGGCTCCGGGAGTGGAGGAATAGGGGTTAATAAGTTTATTAGAGTGGCGGTGGGCTCCGGGAGCGGTGGTATAGGGGTAATAACTTTATTTAGTTGCAGCAGGGGACGGGAGCGGCGGGATAGGGGTTAAACAGTTTAGTTTAGTGTGGGTGCTTAGTGACAGTATCCGCTGCTCATCACCCCGTACTTGGTGCGTGGCTTTTTGTCAGCTTTTTTGTTAAATATGCAGAACGTATTCAGGTCCGCGGCAGCGAAGTTAGGCGATGTCAGGCGAGCGTATTGGTGCTAGCGAATGCAGCACAGTTGACGGCTTGATAAGTAGGCCCCAATGCATATATAAAATCTTGACTATATATTTTCAGGACAGCATATAGCCGATCCTGAAGGAGGTTATTCATTCATTTAGCCCTTGTAGTAGTATCTGGCTTTCCATACTCCCCTGTAAAATGAGATGGTTCTCCTGTTTAAATCATTGCACAGGTACATTGTACAGGTAACAATAATACAGGGAGTGCAGAATTATTAGGCAAGTTGTATTTTTGAGGATTCATTTTATTATTGAACAACAACCATGTTCTCAATGAACCCAAAAAACTCATTAATATCAAAGCTGAATAGTTTTGGAAGTAGTTTTTAGTTTGTTTTTAGTTATAGCTATTTTAGGGGGATATCTGTGTGTGCAGGTGACTATTACTGTGCATAATTATTAGGCAACTTAACAAAAAACAAATATATACCCATTTCAATTATTTATTTTTACCAGTGAAACCAATATAACATCTCAACATTCACAAATATACATTTCTGACATTCAAAAACAAAACAAAAACAAATCAGTGACCAATATAGCCACCTTTCTTTGCAAGGACACTCAAAAGCCTGCCATCCATGGATTCTGTCAGTGTTTTGATCTGTTCACCATCAACATTGCGTGCAGCAGCAACCACAGCCTCCCAGACACTGTTCAGAGAGGTGTACTGTTTTCCCTCCTTGTAAATCTCACATTTGATGATGGACCACAGGTTCTCAATGGGGTTCAGATCAGGTGAACAAGGAGGCCATGTCATTAGATTTTCTTCTTTTATACCCTTTCTTGCCAGCCACGCTGTGGAGTACTTGGACGCGTGTGATGGAGCATTGTCCTGCATGAAAATCATGTTTTTCTTGAAGGATGCAGACTTCTTCCTGTACCACTGCTTGAAGAAGGTGTCTTCCAGAAACTGGCAGTAGGACTGGGAGTTGAGCTTGACTCCATCCTCAACCCGAAAAGGCCCCACAAGCTCATCTTTGATGATACCAGCCCAAACCAGTACTCCACCTCCACCTTGCTGGCGTCTGAGTGGAGCTCTCTGCCCTTTACCAATCCAGCCACGGGCCCATCCATCTGGCCCATCAAGGCTCACTCTCATTTCATCAGTCCATAAAACCTTATAAAAATCAGTCTTGAGATATTTCTTGGCCCAGTCTTGATGTTTCAGCTTGTGTGTCTTGTTCAGTGGTGGTCGTCTTTCAGCCTTTCTTACCTTGGCCATGTCTCTGAGTATTGCACACCTTGTGCTTTTGGGCACTCCAGTGATGTTGCAGCTCTGAAATATGGCCAAACTGGTGGCAAGTGGCATCTTGGCAGCTGCACGCTTAACTTTTCTCAGTTCATGGGCAGTTATTTTGCGACTTGGTTTTTCCACACGCTTCTTGCGACCCTGTTGACTATTTTGAATGAAACGCTTGATTGTTCGATGATCACGATTCAGAAGCTTTGCAATTTTAAGAGTGCTGCATCCCTCTGCAAGATATCTCACTATTTTTGACTTTTCTGAGCCTGTCAAGTCCTTCTTTTGACCCATTTTGCCAAAGGAAAGGAAGTTGCCTAATAATTATGCACACCTGATATAGGGTGTTGATGTCATTAGACCACACCCCTTCTCATTACAGAGATGCACATCACCTAATATGCTTAACTGGTAGTAGGCTTTCGAGCCTATACAGCTTGGAGTAAGACAACATGCATAAAGAGGATGATGTGGTCAAAATACTCATTTGCCTAATAATTCTGCACTCCCTGTATATACTATATATATATATATATATATATATATATATATATATATATATAAAACCATATCTATGACTCCTATAAATAAACAAACTTACTTACCCTCCACCAACACCAGCAAAGAACCGGTTCTTCGCTGGTGTTGGTGGAGGGTAAGTAAATTTGTTTATTTATAGGAGTCAGAGATATGGTTTTGTTAAGGTCTGAGGACGGGGCTAATCACCCTGAAACGTCACCCGCTTTTGTATTAATAAATACTATTCAGCTAAGACCCGGAGAGTGCGTCCTTTACTTCTCTACATGTGTACTCTTTGATTGCACCCCATGCAGCATTTTGGATTATAAATGTGTGCAGAGCCCTTGGGACTGTTTGTATATACTAATACCGTTTAACATTTCCGGGACAGGGAGTTGAGGGAGACTTCTGTGTGGTTCCCCTCTTGTGCTTTGTGGCAGGGATGTGAAAGGAAAGCTAGAGTCATATATAAGTATGTGTGTGTCCGTTTGTCTGAATGTCTGTGTATTATATAAATGGGTCTGTGGAAGGACATGAGGGCCTATCTATCAAGCTCCGTATGGAGCATGAAGCCCCGTGTTTCTGGCGAGCCTTCAGCCTTCATCGCATTCAGCAATGTCTGCCGGACATGATCCAACAGACACACAAATAAATAGGCCCCATAGTGTCTTGACCGGGTTCTAGCCCTATATTTTTATTATTCTTGACGGACAGTTAGGAAGAAAAGAATAGAAAAGCAATTTGCAAATAATTTGAAAAGTCAGTGCACACACTTATATTCACATATGTATTGGGACACAGTGACTAGAGATGTGCAGATGTTCAGATTTGGCTATTTGCTGTGCAGACGAATAACAAAGTCTGGATATAGACCAGAAATGCAACTCAAAATATCGTTGAAAAAAATATATATTTTGAAATCAGGAGAGTGGAACTCTCAACTTTTGACAGCCAGTGTGCAACAGCCTGTTTTATGGAATAATACACACCCAGGGTTTTCCTTTCAAAGTAATTAGGCCTAGATTACAAGTATGTGAGTTTAAACAAAGAACTCTTCCCAGTGTAGCTCAAGGATGCACTCTAGGGAACATGCTATCACCGAGTATGTTAAAGAAAAAGCCAGGTACAAGTAGTTGGTTACATGTCAAAGGGCATTATAAATGCCACTTTAACAAATGCATAGCCTGTGGCTGCACTCGTGTAACGAAAAATTTTCAATCCATGGCTACACAGAGAGTCTATTTCTTAAAGAACTGTACTAATTGCCGCACACATAATGTCATTTATCTGGTGGACTGCACATCCTGTAAAAAACAGTATGTAGGTTGTTCCACCAGAGAGGCACACACACGAATCCGCGAACATCTCAACAATATTGAAAATGGGATTGAATGCTCAGACCTAGCACGACATTTTATCCATAAACATGGAAAAAATGTAAATAGCTTTCAATGGCAGGTCATTGAGCAAGTTAGGACCCCAGATAGAGGAGGTGACATAGCCAATAGGCTTCTATATCAAGAGGCATACTGGATATTTCAACTCAGAACCAGGAGACCAGAAGGTTTTAACATCGAAGGTGATGTCATTAACCTCTGACAACGGAATTGAATATTATAATTAACTCGCATCCACCAGATAACTAGCTGGCTTCTAATTGTTGAAGTTTATACCCCACTAGGATTGTCTTTATTCAATGATAAAACTTAATCATGTTTAGAATACATATCAATAGGCTTATTGTGAATCTGACACCTTAATTGTATTGATTACATTCGTATCTCTATAGTAGGCAGTCCTCTTTTTTCACATTAAATATTAATGTTATGAAAAAGCCATAGATATAGCCATTAGAATGTGAATCAGTGAACAATGGGTCATTGGTCTACCCTCTTGCCACTAAGTTTCGACAGTACCGAGAAATGTATTTCCAATGAGTAATCCGGATGTTCCAATGTTGTGACATGTAATATGTTTTATACACTTATCTCCACAGTTGGGTATTCTTTATGTTTAGCTCAATATTTTCATATAGATCATTGCACCTTTACTAAAGTGCATGTCCCTTTAAATAATTTTTATAACTTATAATCTGGATTGACTCCCAAAGTGAGTCAATATATACTATCTGATTTATACTCATAGCCTGATGCCTTTTATTTGGCTTAACATACACATGTAAACCAATTTTTGGAATAACGAGAGATATGCCAGCATATGCTACTCACACATTTTACTTGCGTTAATAAGTTTTAACTTTAATTATAATCATGGCAACTAATGTCTCAACATACGGGGGTATGTCCCTTTAACTATGCAGCTTTCTTCCCCTTCATATTTACATACTCAGTGACAGTGAGTTATATATACTGGTTGTTATATCTATTTTTGCATATGCCCCTCTCATTGCATCTTTATCTTATATGATGTAAATCTTGTACAGTATAGTATAGTATAGAATTTGTCTTCACCTCATGTTTGTTATTTACTTAGCAGTATCTCAGTATAACATATGAATCCACTTTTGTTAATTATGCTCAGCTGGGGCTTTGTTTTTGTTTCAGTCACAGGGCTATTTAAGCTCCGTGTCTGCTCTCACAAAGTGTGTCTATGAGTAAGGCTAACATGTAGCCGAAACGCGTAAGCCAGCCCAGCCTATCATTTTTATGCTCACTTTGTTTTTATTGCTTTTCTTACTTGGTTTGCAATAAAGTTATGAACTTTTAAAATTCTACAGTGCCTGGAGACTCGCCTGTTTTTTTGCACCTTTTGCTGTTTGGAACTAGATTACAAATAGCCTGCTAATTTATCAGGTGCCTACAAACAGGCACATTTTTGGATATTTCGTGAAAGAGATATTTTGCGCTCCACTTGTAATCTAGCCCTTAGTGTTTTGAGTATTTTGATAAAAGCTCAGTACCTTTTAAGTTGCAGGAAAAAACAGTGAAATCTGTAGGGCGAAAATAATTACAGAATTACACTTTGCATTTTGCATTTATAAGTATGAATTTCTATGTGTTTTTTGCAAATCCAGTGTACTTTAATTACAACTTAAGCTGTGCATATTTATTATGACTTATTTCTGTGTAATTTACATACTGTACATATTTTTTTTTTTTTATAAAATATGATTTTTGATGATCATTTTTGTCACGATTTTTGATGCCCCTTAACAGTATAATTTTCCCTGAGTATTTGTGTGTGAATGGTTCAATTATTTATGTATTATTTTTAAATTACGATTATCATTGTGTACTTTTGTAATGTAAGCATCTCCCTCCCATACGAAAATGCAGTATACGCCCTTATTGAGGACTGGCGAGCATTCTTATAAAATCTCACCAAGCCAGAGAGATTTTTAGAATTGGGCCCTATGTCTGAATATCTGCACATGATAGACATATTAAAAGATCATAGTTTTCATAGCTCCACCCACTCTACGAGCCTCAAAACACCTGGGGCAAATTGCACAAAATGATAAAAATAATAAGCATTCTCCTCTTTAATCTAATTTATAAACTACAGAAGATTCACAGATGCCACTTTACCAAATTGGTGATATAATATTTTCTTGCTATATAATGTAAAGTGCAAACAAATACATATATAAACCCAACAAAGACCTCATGTCTGAATCCCCACAGACACCAATGCCATATTATTTTAGTATTCTGCGTTCTAATGTTAATTGCAAGACTCAAATGCAAAACTTAGATGCCACAATATGCCACCAGACAGAATTTTACAATACAGGAAAAACTCCCAGGCCATGTATTACATAAGAGTAAAAACTACAGCTATCTTGGGAAAAGCTGGACAGTTGACAATAAAGGGGCATGATACTGAAGAGTTTTCTATCATGTATATATTTTTTGTATGGAAAAATAAAAAGATTAAAGGTATATGAAACCCCAAATTATTCTTTCTTGATTCAGATAGATCTATAAAGAAGCAGAGAAGGCGCCACATAGCATAATTCTGTGTGATAAATCAAATATAATATTGTAGCTCTGATGCACTCACGTGTTAGAAAGCACCAAGATGTGGTGCTGACTGGACAGACCGGAACCTCAGAGTTGTCCGGTAAAACTCCCCTCTCAGGCTTGAACTCCCAGGAACCAAAAATGGTAATCACCAAATAATCTGTGGTACTTGGGTGTCAGGAAAAGCACTATTACACCTCCAGCAATTAGAGGGTTGCTCCAGACAGGGATATCCAAAAGAGGCAATGTAGCAAGTTTGTATGATTAAACGTGTTTATTTAAACACATTAAAAACACAGCAACGCGTTTCTCAGTATCAAGTACTGTTTCCTCAGGCTGAATAAAACTATACAAAGCTTGCTACTCTATATCCCCTAAAATAACCAATCGTAATGGCTGTTTAACAAACACACCCTAATTTCTCTTAATTGATCACATGATTCCCAGATGGTTACAAATAACATTATTGACATGTCTAAGTTAATAGTAATATAATATAACAGATTTGATCATATAAACAAACATCATATGCAACAACACACCTTTGCGCATTTGCTTATAGTTGATACATAAAATATAAAACATTATAAATAACCCAGCAATTAATAAATCTTTCAAAACTACATCAGTATTATCATGCAGTTGTAACTCACATTACTTGATCAATCTACATCATACCTGTTCCCTTCCTCAATTTGTTTTTGATCTGATCGTAATACATATTGTAATGACAATCTCATAAGTTAGCCGCATGTTCGTAAACACTAGACCTCCACAATCTAGGTAAACCTTATTGTTAGTATATACGTATACTTTTAAAATCAATAGCATACTAACAATGAGGTTTACCTAGATTGTGGAGGTCTAGTGTTTACGAACATGCGGCTACCTAGATTGTGGAGGTCTAGTGTTTACGAACATGCGGCTAACTTATGAGATTGTCATTACAATATGTATTACGATCGGATCAAAAACAAATTGAGGAAGGGAACAGGTATGATGTAGATTGATCAAGTAATGTGAGTTACAACTGCATGATAATAATCATACAAACTTGCTACATTGCCTCTTTTGGATATCCCTGTCTGGAGCAACCCTCTAATTGCTGGAGGTGTAATAGTGCTTTTCCTGACACCCAAGTACCACAGTTTATTTGGTGATTACCATTTTTGGTTCCTGGGAGTTCAAGCCTGAGAGGAGAGTTTTACCGGACAACTCTGAGGTTCCGGTCTGTCCAGTCAGCACCACATCTTGGTGCTTTCTAACACGTGAGTGCATCAGAGCTACAATATTATATTTGATTTATCACACAGAATTATGCTATGTGGTGCCTTCTCTGCTTCTTTATAGATTAAACTTGTTGTGGATGGCCTTATACTTTGAGGAGAGCTGCCTTACACCCCTCTAACTATTGGGGACTCTTTGGACTCTAATTTGTTCATTGGGACTATATTGTTTGCACAGGTCTAACACCTGGATTTCCTGTATGCATGTATGTATATACATAGGTGATACTCCATCCTGAGACTATATTATACTCAGTTAGAATTGTGATTATCTTGTTCTATGTATATTTTGTTACATTGCATACCTTGATAGCGCCCCTATCATATATTCCTTCTCTGGGTGTATATATAGGATTCAGATAGAGCAGACAATTTTAAACAACTTTCCAATTTACTTCTATAAACAATTTTGCTTCATTTTCTTGATATCCTTTATTGAAGGAGCAGCAATGCACTACTTGGAGTTAGCTGAACACATTTGTAAGCCAGTGACAACAGGCATATATGATCAACCACCAATCATCAGCTAGCTCCGAGCTCCTGAGCCTACTTAGGCATTATTTTCAACAAAGAATGCCAAGAAAACGAAGCAAAGTAGATAACAAAAGAAAATTGGAAAGTTATTTGAAAATGCATGCTCTACCTGAATCGTAAAAGAAAAAGTTTGGGTTTTATGTCCCTTTAAGTAAAAGCTATTTAAATTTAATGTGAAATTTACATGAAGTGCACAGTTGTTTACAGTTGGGTCCCGGAGATAAATCACACAGAAAAAAAAGTTGTTTACATCTTAATAAGAGGAGAGTCCACGGCTTCATTCATTACTTGTGGGAAATACAGAACCTGGCCACCAGGAGGAGGCAAAGACAGCCCAGCCAAAGGCTTAAATACCTACCCCACTCCCCTCATCCCCCAGTCATTCTTTGCCTTTCGTCACAGGGGATGGCAGAGAAGTGTCATAAGATTCGGAGTAGTCTCTTATATAGGGTAGTACTCTTCGGAATGGGACTGGAGTTTTTAGTAGTCTTGTCAGCATCTCAGTGAGAGCATTGACAAATGTTAGGGTCTGGAGATGCAGGGGAGTCTTTCTGCGAAACCATCCAGACTCGTATTAACAGCTCCTTAAGCAATCAGTGTTGACGAGTTTCACTGCCTGCTTTCTATCACTTAAGTCCATGTCAGGAGCGATGCTACAGCACTGTCAAACTTAAGAGGCTGTGTTCCTGTTCCACGGTGTAGATTCTGGTGAGATTGTTTCATTTTTTATACCTGTAATAATAACGCAAGAAGATAGGTTCACAGTGTAATCCTTTTATACATGATTGGCTTATTGTGTTTTGCTGCGACATGTGTGAGATGTGATTCTGGCAGTGTGTGAACAGTCAGGTTCTTCCTTCTTTTTGATTACTGCACAGCCTGTTTAGTTTAGCACGCTTTTTTCTCGACTGCAGGGGGCGGTCCTGCATGGCACTCCATGTGACCGGATGTGACCCCATTCTCTTCCTTTTCCTGACCGTCAGTTGCAGGAGATGAAAGCAGTTTCTCTGTGGGCCTGTGTCATAGGAGGTGGTGAGTACCCCAGCCATTTAAAGGTGCCATTTATTTTTTCTATAGTCCATATTAAATGCGCAAGCTATGGAGGACTCTGATGCTTTAGAGGGTACTCCCTCTTTGCCTAAATCTAATGCCTGTGTTTATTGTGAGGAGGCTACGGTATACCCGTCTGCTCAACTATGATCCACATGCCTAGATAAAATAGTGATATCTAAAAAGAACAAGATGTTTAGTACCACTGAGCGGTCCACCTCTGAGGGGTCTCTGTCCTGCAAGGTGTGTTCCCTACAATCATCTCTGATTACACATGCAGCTCCCCAATGCACTACTAATCCTCCTGCTGGAGGGGTCCTGTAACCGCCAGATTTTGCTGATTAGTTGCACACGGTGGTGTCTGCGGCCTTTAGTGCTTTTCTTTGCCCCGCTAAGCACAAGTGAAAGGTTAAACATTGCTATCCTTCCCAGGGGTCATCTGCTCCATTGGATGTATCTGAGACTAGATTATCCGCTGATGCAAAGGATTCCAAATCTTCGGAGGACTCTTTCTCTGGGTCAGAATCTGTGACCTCTAAACCTCTGGCTGCGGAGGAACTAGATTTTAGGTTTAGGATGGAGCACTTATGCTTTTATTTAAAGAGGTGTTGGCTACCTTAGAGGTTCCCGAACCGAAGTTACCAGATGAACCTTCTATTCCTAAGCTTTATAAAGTTTATGAGGACAGGGTGGTCCTCCAGACTTTCCTGGCTCCCGTAAAGATGGCGAATATTATAAAGAATGAATGGGAGAGACTTGGTTCATCCTTCTCCCCTTCGTCTTCATTTAAGAAATTGTTTCCGGTTCCTGATGCTCAGCTAGAATTGTGGGGATCTGTCCCTAAGGTGGATGGAGCTATATCGATGCTCGCTAAGCGCACCACTATCCCATTTGAGGATAATAAGTTGTTTAAGGAACCCATGGATAAAAAATTAGAAACCACGTTAAGAAAGATGTTTCAGCACACGGGGTTCGTATGTCAACCTGCCGCGGCAATCGCTACGGTGGCGGGTTCCCCTACCTATTGGTGTGACTCTCTATCAGAGATGATCGAGGTGGAGACTCCCCTCGATGAGATACAGAAAAGAATTAAGGCTTTGAGGGTGCTAATTCATTTATCTATGATGCAAATATTCAGATTATTCGCTTGAATGCCAAGACCTCAGGCTTTTCTGTTCTGGCCTGGAGGGCCCTGTGGTTGAAGTCATGGTCTGCTGACATGATGTCCAAATAGGGTTGCCACCTGCCCCGGTTTCACCGGAACAGTCCCGGTCTGGGACTGTATGTCCTGTGCCCCAGAAATACCATCAAATGCCCCGGGCTAAGAGCTCCCCTGGGGCTAGCACAGCACTGACCGCAGATTTTAAAAAAAACAGCTGGCCAGAGGAGCTCATAACGCGGTGGGAGGAGTGACTGAACCTGCGCTGTCTGACTCTGGAGTATGTGGGAGGAGGAGGAGGGTCACGTGACGTCACTTTCATGTTCCTCGCTGCGCTGAGCCTGTACTGCATGCACAGATTGTGTAAGGACTCAGTCAGGAGGAGACAATCAGACATGAAGACAGTGAGTGAGCAGAGGTGCGTGCTCGTGCAGCCGGTGACCGGTCCAACTTACTGGGGACAAGTATTTAGTATTTATTTAGTGAGCACAGTGCATTGTTTCAATGTTAAAAAAAACATTTGACACCAAGTTATAACTATAGTTACCTCATGCTGATAAATATATTTTTTCTCCTTATGCTCCCTAAGTTCTGCTAAATATAACGTATTTTCAGCTGGTTGAAAGCTGCCAAATGGCTGCCAAAGTCCAGCAACATTAGAAATTTTTTTTGGCTTCCACTAAAGTAATTGGTAGCCACAAATATTAATTTTATATCAGTTTAACAATAAGTCTATTAGAGACTTAGGACTTGATGCATGCTGTTTTCAATACACTACTTTTTTGTCTTTTTGCTATGGATAGGGAGGGTGTTTTTATGCAATGTACTGGCTGTGGCTTATATATATATATATATATATATATATATATATATATATTATATATAATATATATATATTTTATATGTATATATATATATATATTATATATATATATATATATTATATATATATATATTATATATGTATACATGTATATATATATTATATATGTATATATATATATTATATATATATTATATATATATATATATATTTTATATACATATATATATATATATACACTGTATATTATATATATTATATACATATATAATATATAAATTTGATTTCATATTAATTTTGAGGCTGCGTGAGGCCACGCCCCAAGCCACGCCCCCTCCACCCCCGTTTAGAAAGTGTCCAGGAATCTTCTGGGCAAAAGGTGGCAACCCTACGTCCAAATCTAGATTACTTTCCCTTCCATTTAAGGGAAAGGTTCTTTTCAGTCCTGGCTTGAACTCTATCATATCCATGGTCACAGGGGGCAAGGGTGCCTTTCTCCCGCAGGATAAGAAGAATAAGCTTAAGGGTCCTAATTTTTGTCCCTTTCGTTCGGACAAGTCCCAATGACAGCAGTCTGCCGCGATGCCCGAGCAGTCCAAGGGATCTTGGAAGCCATCTCAGTCTTAGAATAAAGCCAACAGAACAAGAAGCCAGCCGAGACAAAATCGGCAAGTAGGTGCGGCCCCCAATCCGTCTCTGGATCTCGTAGGGGGCAGACTATCTCTTTTTGCGGAGGCTTGGATGAGAGACCTGCAGGACCCTTGGGTTCTGGAGGTTATTGCCCAGGGTTACAGGATAGGTTTTAAAACTCACCCTCCCAGGGGCAGATTCCTCTTGTCAAATCTATTGTCATGACCAGAGAAACGAGATGCCTTTCTAGAGTGCGTGAGGGATCTCTCCTCTCTAGGAGTAATTGTACCAGTACATCTAGGAGAAAGAGGTCTAGGGTACTAGTCAAACCTTTTCGTAGTCCCAAAGAAGGAGGACACGTTTTGCCCGATTCTAGACCTAAAGTGCTTAAACAAGTTTCTGTCAGTCCCATCATTCAAGATGGAGACGATAAGGTCTATTCTGCCCTTAGTTCAAGAGGGTCAGTTCATGACTACAATAGACTTGAAAGATGCTTATCTTCATGTGCCAATACACAAGGATCACTTCAAGTTCCTAAGATTTGCTTTTCTGGACCAGCACTTCCAGTTTGTAGCTCTCCCCTTCGGTCTGGCTACTGCTCCAAGAGTCTTGACGAAGGTTCTGGGAGCATTGCTCGCGGTGGCGAGGTCCAGTGGTATTGCTGTAGCACCTTATCTGGACGACATCCTGGTCCAGGCTCTGTCCTGCTGGCTGGAAGAGGATTATTCGAGAGCTCTTCTTTGATCTCATGGATGATAAACTCAGGAAAAAGTTCTCTGGTTTCCAGTACCAGAGTGGAGTTCCTGGGCATGATAATAGACTCCATATCCATGAAGATATTCCTGACAGACAAGAGACGTTGCAAAATTGCCTCCAGCTGTCTTGCTCTTTAGACCTCCTCAAGGCCATCTGTGGCTCGGTGTATGGAGGTGATTAGGCTCATGATATCCAGTATAGATGTCATTCCATTCGCCAGGTTCCATCTACGACCTCTTCAGTTGTGCATTCTGAGGCAATGGAATGGTGATCACTCGGATCTATCCCAAAAGATCTCTCTGGACAACCGGTCAAGGGAATCCCTCTCTTGGTGGCTCTGTCCAGATTAGCTGTCCCAGGGGACATCCTTCCTGAGACCATCCTGGGAGATTGTGACTATGGGTGCAAGCCTCTCAGGATGGGGTGCCAGAAAGGCACAGGGCAGGTGGTATCGGGAGGAGTTGCTTTTTCCGATCAACATCCTGGAACATTGAGCGATCTTCAACGCTCTGAGGTCTTGGCTCTTCCTGGGTTTGTCCCAGTTCATTAGATTCCAGTCGGATAACATTACCTTGGTGGCTTACATCAACCATCAGGGGGGAACAAGAAGCTCCCTAGCCATGAGGGAAGTATCTCAGATTCTGGAGTGGGCAGAGACCCACAACTGCTCGCTGTCAGTGATCCACAACCCGGGTGTGGACAACTGGGAAACAGATTTTCTCAGCAGACAATCGTTTCATCCGGGGGAATGTTCTCTTCACCCCGAAGTGTTTGCAGATATTTGCAACAGATGGGGGACGCGGGAGATAGAGCTCATGGCGTCCAGACTCAATGCCAAGTTACCCAGATACGGGTTGCGGTCCAGGGATCCCCAGGCAGAACTGATAGATGCCTTAGCAGTCCCTTGGGGATTCAACCTAGTCTACATATTTCCACCGTTATCACTTCTACCTCAAGTAGTGGCCCGCATCAAGCAGGAGCAAGCATCAACTATTTTTGTTGCTCTGTCGTGGCCTCAGAGGATTTGGTTTGCAGATCTGGTGGGGATGTCATCATCTCCTCCATGGAGGTTGCCCTGTCATAGGGATCTGCTGGTACAGTGCCCCTTTGTGCATCAAAATCTAGATACTCTGAGGCTGACTGCGTGGAGATTAAACACCTAGGAGGGTAGTTATCAAGCCGTCAACCTCAAATACGCTGGAATTCCGCAGCGTATTTGTGGCGAGGCTGATTCGCCTTAATTATCAAAGGCTCGAGACCGGCAAAAGTAGAATTTTGTGACGTAAGCTTCGATCCGCCGGACTCAGTCTGACACAGATCGATTCTTACGTCACTCCAGATGTTCCGCACACAAGTGCGGCACATTCTCACTACTTTTGCTAGTTATCAAATGACTAGCAGGTACGCTCGGCACTTTTACGGCCCAGCGTACCTGGTTTTCAAACCGCCACCCCTGGAGGCAGCGGATCCTATAGGAATCAATGGGAGTCTGACCATAGCGAAAGTACAAGTTCGCTGCTGACAGACATCCCATTGATTTCTATGGGAGCTGTCTGCACCTAACACCCTAACATGTACCCCGAGTCTAAACACCACTAATCTGCCCCCCCTACACCGCCGCAACTAAATAAAGTTATTACCCCCTAAACCGCCGCTCCCGGAGCCCACCGCAACTATAATAAATGTATTAACCCCTAAACCGCCTCTCCCTGAACCCGCTGCAACCTATATTAAATGTATTAACCCCTATCCTGCCCCCCTACACCGTCGCCACCTATAATAAATTTATTAACCCCTAATCTGCCCCCCCTACACCGTCGCCACCTATAATAAATTTATTAACCCCTAATCTGCCCCCCCTACACCGTCGCCACCTATAATAAATTTATTAACCCCTAATCTGCCCCCCTACACCGTCGCCACCTATAATAAATGTATTAACCCCTATCCTGCCCCCCACTACGCCGCCGCCACTGTAATAAAATTATTAACCCCTAAACCTAAGTCTAACACTAACCCTAACGCCCCCCTAACTTAAATATTAATTAAATAAATCTAAATAATATTTTTATTATTAACTAAATTAATCCTATTTAAAACTAAATACTTACCTTTAAATTAAACCCTAATATAGCTACAATATAAATAATAATTATATTCTAGCTATCTTAGGATTTAGTTTTATTTTACAGGTACCTTTCAATTTATTTTAACTAGGTACAATAGCTATTAAATAGTTATTAACTATTTAATAGCTTACCTAGCTAAAATAAACTGAAATTTACCTGTAAAAAGTTATAATTACACCTAACACTACACTATACTTCGGAACAGCCAATAGAATGCGAGCTCAATCTGATTGGCTGATTCCATCAGCCAATCAGATTTTTCCTATCTTAATTCCGATTGGCTGATAGAATCCTATCAGCCAATCGGAATTGAGGGGACGCCATCTTGGATGACGTCCCTTAAAGGAGCCTTCATTCGTCGTAGTCCGTCGGTGAAGAAGGAGGTTCCGCGTCGGCGGGAGGAAGATTCAAGACCCGGCTTGGAAGATGACATCGCCCGGATAGAAGACCTCTTCAGCGCCTCTTGGAAGATGACATCGCCCGGATCGAAGACTTCTTCAGCGCCGCCTGGATGGTTACTTCATCGGATGGAAGATTTCTTCAGCGCAGCTTGGAGGATTAACTTCTTCCGCTCCGGATGTCCACTTCGGTTCCATCGCTGCTCGGCTGAGTGAAGACGACTCAAGGTAGGGGATTAGTGTTAGGTTTTTGTAAGGGGGGTTTGGGTTAGATTAGGGGTATGTGGGTGGTGGGTTTTAATGTTGGGGGGGGTTGTATTTTTCTTTTACAGGCAAAAGAGCTGAACTTTTTGGGGCATGACCCCACAAATGGCCCTTTTAAGGGCTGGTAAGGTAAAAGAGCTTTGAACTTTATTTAATTTAGAATAGGGTAGGGCATTTTTTTATTTTGGGGGGGTTTGTTATTTTATTAGGGGGCTTAGATTAGGTGTAAGTAGCTTAAAATTGTTGTAATATTTTTAAAATGTTTGTAACTTATTTTTTTATTTTTTGTAACTTAGCTTTTTTTATTTTTTTTATTTTAGTTAGTTTATGTAATTGTATTTAATTGTAGTTATTTGTAGGTAGTTTATTTAATTAATTTAATGATAGTGTAGTGTTAGGTTTAATTGTAACTTAGGTTAGGATTTATTTTACAGGTAATTTTGTATTTCTTTTAGCTAGGTAGTTATTAAATAGTTAATAACTATTTAATAACTATTCTAACTAGCTAAAATAAATACAAAGTTACCTGTAAAATAAATATAAATCCTAAGATAGCTACAATATAATTATTATTTATATTGTAGCTATATTAGGGTTTATTTTACAGGTAAGTATTTAGTTTTAAATAGGAATAATTTATTAAAGTATAGTGTAGTGTTAGGTGTAATTATAACTTAGGTTAGGATTTATTTTACAGGTAAATTTCAGTTTATTTTAGCTAGGTAAGCTATTAAATAGTTAATAACTATTTAATAGCTATTGTACCTAGTTAAAATAAATTGAAAGGTGCCTGTAAAATAAAAATAAATCCTAAGATAGCTAGAATATAATTATTATTTATATTGTAGCTATATTAGGGTTTATTTTAAAGGTAAGTATTTAGTTTTAAATAGGATTAATTTAGTTAATAATATAAATATTATTTAGATTTATTTAATTAATATTTAAGTTAGGGGGGCGTTAGGGTTAGGGTTAGACTTAGGTTTAGGGGTTAATAATTTTATTACAGTGGCGGCGGTGTAGTGGGGGGCAGGATAGGGGTTAATAAATTTATTTTAGGTGACGACGGTGTAGGGGGGGCAGGATAGGGGTTAATAGGTTTAATATAGGTTGCGGCGGGTTCAGGGAGCGGCGGTTTAGGGGTTAAACTATTTATTTAGTTGCGGAGAGGTGCGGGCTCAGCAGGATAGGGGTTAATAACTTTATTATAGAGGGCGACGGTGTAGGGGGGGCAGGATAGGGGTTACTAGGTATACTGTAGGTGGCAGCAGTGTCCGGGAGCGGCGGTTTAGGGGTTAATACATTTATAAGAGTTGCGGCAGGGTCTAGGAGCGGCGGTTTAGGGGTTAATACATTTATAAGAGTTGCGGCAGGGTCTAGGAGCGGCGGTTTAGGGGTTAGTAACTTTATTGAGTTGCTGGGGGCTCCGGGGGCGCCGGTATAGGGGGTAGAACAGTGTAGTTTAGTGTGGGTGCTTAGTGACAGGCTAGCAATAAAGCTGGGAAAAAGCCGAAGGGCAGCGAGATCGGATGAGTGATAACTCTCACAGTCCGCTGCTCATCGCCCCGCGGCTTTTTGACAGCTTTTTTTGATAACTTAGGCGAACGTATTCAAGGTCCGCGGCGGCGAAGGTAGGCGAGCTTAGGCGGGCGTATTGGGCCGGCGAAGGCAGAAAAGTAGACGGCTTGATAACTACCCCCCCTAGTCTTAGCCAGGAGAGGGTTTTCTGAGAGTGTGATTGATACTCTTATTCAAGCCAGGAAGCCGGTCATGTGGAGGACCTACTTACTCTGGTGTGAGACTCGGGGATTTCCCTGGCACAAGGTCAGGGTATCCAGGATACTTTCCTTCCTCCAGGATCGTTTGGAGAAGGGACAAAGGGACAGATTTTGGCTCTATCTGTGTTGTTTCACAAGAAGCTCGCTGAGCTTCCTGATATACAGTCCTTTGTTCAGGCTCTATCCAGGATCAGGCCTGTATTCAGACATTCTTCTCCTCCTTGGAGTTTCACTCTGGTTCTTAGGGTTTTGCAGAGGGCTTTGTTTGAGCCTATGCATTCTCTTGACATTAAAATTCTGCCTTAGAAGGTTCTCTTTCTATTGGCTATTGCTTCGGCACACAGAGTCTCTGAGTTAGCGGCCTTGCAATGTGAGCCCCCGTACCTGGTTGTTCATGCCGATAATGCTGTCCTTCGCACTGGGTTGGGTTTTCTCCCTAAGGTTGTGTCTGATCGCAACATTAATCAGGAGATTGCAGTTCCTTCCTTGTGTCCTAACCCTTTGTCTTCAAAGGAGCAGTTACTGGGGGATGAGGGGAGTGGGGGAGATATTTAAGCCTTTGGCTGGGGTGTCTTTGCCTTCTCCTGGTGGCCAGGTTCTGTATTTCCCACAAGTAATTAATGGACTCTCGTACAGATGGAAATGAAATTCTCAGGTAAGCATAATTTATGTTTTTACAAAATGAAAGCACCATAGTGAATTCTAAAATGTTCTATTTTAGAAGGAACAGAGAACATTTTTGAGTACCATATACCTTCCTAACTGCGCTGGGCTTTAGCGCCATTAGGATGGCATGAAACATCATAGCCATTTAACTGTACTGAAGCCAAAGGCACTTCCTGAATGGGATTGTGGCCTGGAGAGCGTGTCAAGTGTCCTAGGCACTCCCCGCTGATCCAATACCATCATTGAAATCACGCGATCGCATGAACGAACGCATGATTACAATTTGTTTACATCGGAACTTTGTTCCGATGTAGACAAATTACTACTGTCAGGAAAGGGTTAAAAAGAAACCTTGCCTTTTCTTGTTTTGCTTATAGCATATGGCCTCGCCTTCTGCTTGTTCTTTGTTCCTTGTTAAGCAGGTGCAGCAGACTGTGACATTTTGTACTGAAATGGATGATTTAGTAAATATAGTAGAGTATCCCAGATAGGACAATTTATCATCAGAAAATACTGCAAAGATAAAATAGTGTTCAAATCAAGTGAAGAAATAAGTATTAATCACTGTTCGTTCATGGTCCACAGTATAAAACATTAATTATTTAATCAGAGTCTGTAAAACTACCAGGGGAACACAGGGCTTTACAGATTTTTTTTAAATAGATCTCATTGTTTTCTTTTTATATCAATGTGATTAATAAGTCAGAATTGTATTTATTTTCTCATTGAAATATATGTGTATTTTAAAACTTCTAGATCCATCGTCACAACCTTTTTCATACAAACATATAATTAAATTAATTTGATATTTTATTTTGAGTATATGATGAATATTTTAAATTAATCTAATTTTTAATGTGTCACTTTTCACTTCCAGGTGGCTTGTTCTTGCAATTTCTATGATCCGGTTTTACATGGAAAAAGGAACACACAAAGGGTTGTACAAAAGTATTCAGAAGACACTTAAATTTTTCCAAACATTTGCTTTACTTGAGGTAAAATATTTTACTGATTATGAATACATTTGCTTTTTTAAAGGGACAGTAAAGTCATAATTAGACATTCATGATTAAGACAGAGGATACAATTTTAAACAACTTTCCAATTTTCTTCTATTATTTAATGTGCTTCCTTCTTTTGTTATTCCTCGCTGAAAGGTTTATCTAGGCAAGCTCAGAAGTAACAAAGAACCTAGGTTCTAGCTGCGGATTGGTGACTGCATATACATACCGATTGTCATTGGCTAACCCATGTGTTCAGTTAGAAACCTGCAGTTCATTGCTGTTTCTTCAACAAATAATACCAAGATAATGAAGCATATTTGATAATAGAAGTAAATTGGAAAGTTGTTTAAAATGGTATGTTCTACCTAAATCATGACATAAACCTTTTTTGTTTCATGCCCCTTTAAGTCTAATATTTTTTCATATATAATTTCCGATGGACTTGTGTTATATATGTGTTAAGAACTAAATCTGTCAATTATCTGATAAAATAGTTTCGAATAAAGATTAGTAAAATATTTACTATAATGTTCTTGATTTATTTTGTAACCTTTTTGGGGTTAAATATTATTTTAAAAAAAGTATTCGGGCTAGATTACGAGTGGTGCACTGTAGTCTGCGTGCAGGCCATATCCAATGTTTGCGACCATTTGCACTAAAGTTAAATTCCCCTAGTATTACAAGTTGAAAGTAAATGTGAATGCATGAGCGCAATCGCGATTTACGCTAGAATGATTACCCCGACCTCAGAGCTCTGGTTAACTGTTATGCTTGACAAAAATACATTTAAAGGACCAGTGAATACTACAAATTTGCATAATCAACAAATGCATGATAAAAAGACAATGTAATAGCACCTAATCTGAACTTCAAATGAGTAGCACATTTTTTTTCTGACAAATTTCAAAGTTATGTCTATTTCCTGTATCATGTGACAGGCATCAGCCAATCACAACTGCATATACATATATTCTGTGAATTCTTGTACATGCTCAGTAGGAGCTGGTGACTCAAAAATTGTAAATATAAAAAGACTGCACATTTTGTTAATAGAAGAATATTGAAAGTTGTTTAAAATTACATGCCCTATATGAATCCATGAAAGTTGAATTTTGACTTGAGTGTCCCTTTAAATAAAAGTACAATTAAATTCATAATAACACTAATAAAAAAATATTTAAAATATATAGCATAATAAAGTTATGAGGTCTCAGGTGTTAAAAAAAGACTGCAAAGTCCTTTAACAAAGAGATACATACATACAGGCCCATTTATCAAGCTCCGTATGGAGCTTGAAGGGCCGTGTTTCTGGCGAGTCTTCAGACTCGCCAGAAACACAACTTATGAAGCAGCGGTCAAAAGACCGCTGCTCCATAACCCTGTCCGCCTGCTCTGAACAGGCGGACAGGAATCGCCAGACATCAACCCGATCGAATACGATCGGGTTGATTGACAGCTCCCTGCTGGCGGCCGATTGGCCGCGAGTCAGCAGGGGGCGGCGTTGCACCAGCAGCTCTTGTGAGCTGCTGGTGCAATGTTAAATGCGGAGAGCGTATTGCTCTCCGCATTTAGCGAGGTCTTGCGGACCTTTTTTGGCTCTTATTAAGTCTATTGGGGAATGCAATTTTGTGTTCATTACTTCTAAAAGTATATTTGCTTTCAACGCATAATACGACCCTAACTCTCCAAGCGCAAAAAATATATTTCTAGCGGTTTTAATGCTTGAATGCGAGCACTAACTACCGCTCCATTCGTAATATAGCCCTTAATGTAGTGCAGGGTCAGCTCACCAGGGCAATGCCCACCCAAATGGAATGCTCTGCCCCTTCAAAAAATATTGATATGATCATACGCTTTAAAAATAATAAATAAAATAATGAATTGTTATGTAATGCTGCATGCTGGGGGCGGAGTTAGCTGCCAAAGTGTGAGGTTGCATCTGCAAGAAGCTCCGTGTCTGAACCTCTTATTTTGAATTGGAAGTTAATTAGATACTTTTTGGACTTTTCTTTAACCCTATTAATGTTACCTAACTACCGTGAGTTACTCATTTTCTTAAACAATAGACCATGATAAGAATATGATTGTATCATATAAATACGTCTATAAATGGCTACCGGCTTCTATTGACGCCTCAAAAGTGCACTGTGAATTTAGGCCGGGCCGGTAGCCATTTATAGACTTATATTTATATGATACAATCATATTCTTATAGGTTAACAGTACATAGGTTGTATTAAGTAGCCTGATATCTGTTAGTTATTGTGAAACAGGTATAGCTCTACAAAAGTACCAGTACCAGTACCTGAAACCCTAGTATCCTCACTGCTATTGCAAACAAAGGGGTTAATTGCATTGGGGGGTTTGGGGTGCATGGCTGTTTAGGGGACATGATTAAGATATGAGAATGAGTTTAAGGGTTTTAGATCATGGTGATTAAGGGGTGAATTGTTTTTAAGGAGCTATTGCACTGGGGGTCTCAAGTTTAATGGCTTTGTTTTAGTGCACTGCATAGGATTTAGGCTTTGTTCTTTTACCTACTGATTTAGCACATATTCTCCAAATGTTAACATTGGGGGATAAGCCAGCCAGAACCTACAATTTTTCTGCAGAATATGTAAGTCTGCTCTTATTTTGACTCTCATACATGCTTTGTAAATGCGTGCCCCCTTGTGAAAAAAAAGGCCCCCCATTTCATTCTTTCTGGATCCGACCCTGATGTAGTGTTAGATTTAACCATTCTTTGCTGTACTTTTGGTGAACTAATATCCTTTTCTCCCTATTTATATAATATTGAGGGCATAAGAACTTTTAAAGGAATATGATATTCATATGTAGAATTACTGCATATCTGTAAAAAGCTAGCTAGAAAATATCACATGAACATCAAATATATTTTACTTCAAATTTTCCTCAGTATACACGTCCCATTGTAAAGGGACATTGAGCAGCCAATCAGGATGCTAGTCCCAGGACTTGCAAAGGAGCTTTCATCTGGTGATTGCAGGCACAATCACTTTTTTCCCTTCTAAGTTTAAGGAAAATACTATGAAATCTCATGAGATTATGGTGAATTCTCATAAGATCACAGTAAAGCAAAATATGAACTTATCACTGATGATACTGATTGGCTGTTTTTTTTGTTCACTATGCAGATGGCAGTAAAAAGAGTAGCTCTGGATCACAGAGCACTTACTCTGGTGAGCTGAAGAAATTTTGAGGTAAAATATCTTCCTTTTTTACATAGAGATGTTCATGTGATATTTGTTGTCAACAAATTGACAATGTTTTAAATAAGCACTTGAAATAGATATAAAGTCCAGTTGTCTTCTGATGTGATGTCCTTAAAAAATAAAGAGAATATGCAACAGTGAAGTCATGTGGAGTGAACAATCAAGGTAAGTTATGCGCTATACTCACACAAGATAGAGCTATAACTCAGCTCCAAGTTAGAAATGTCCATGTTTAAAATTCTCTGCGTAAAGTTGGACATATGGTACTCCCATATGGTTAAAAGGGGAGTCAGGGGAGGTTTGGGGCTAAGGGGTATCCTACACAGCAGCATATATAAATATGCTAAACAAAAATAATAAAAAAATTAATAAAAGATACCTTTTATTTTAGTACTGGCAGACTTTCTGCCAGTACTTAAGATGGTGGGGACAATTGTGGGGTGGGGGAGGGAAGAGAGCTGTTTGGGAGGGATCAGGGGGTCTGATGTGTCAGGTGTGAGGCTAATCTCTACACTAAAGCTAAAATTAACCCTGCAAGCTCCCTACAAGCTCCCTAATAAACCCCTTCACTGCTAGACATAATACACGTGTGATGTGCAGCGGCATTTAGCAGCCTTCTAATTACAAAAAAACATTGCCAAAGCCATATATGTCTGCTATTTCTGAACAAAGGGGTTCCCAGAGAAGCATTTACAACCATTTGTGCCATAATTGCACAAGCTGTTTGTAAATAATTTCAGTGACAAACCTAAAATTGCGAAAAATGTTGTTTTTTTTAATTTGATCGCATTTGGCGGTGAAATGGTGGCATTAAATATACCAAAATGGGCCTAGATCAATACTTTGGGTTTCTACTACACTACAGCATTTACAACCATTTATGCCATAATTGCACAAGTTGTTTGTAAATAATTTCTGGGAGAAACCTAAAGTTTGTGAAAACATTTGGGAAAAAGTGAACAATTTTTTTTATTTGATCGCATTTGGCGGTGAAATGGTGGCATGAAATATACCAAAATGGGCCTAAATCAATACTTTGGGATGTCTTCTAAACAAAAATATATGCATGTCAAGTGATATTCAGGTATTCCTGACAGATATAAGGGTTCCAATGTAACTATCGCTCATTTTGAAAAAAAGTTGTTTGGAAATAGCAAAGCGCTACTTGTATTTATTGCCCTATAACTTGCAAAAAAAGCAAAGAAAATGTTAACATTGGGTATTTTATTAACTCAGGAAAAAATTTAGAAACTATTTAGCATGGGTGTTTTTTGGTGGTTGTAGATGTGTAACAGATTTTGGGGGTCAAAGTTAGAAAAAGTGTGTTTTTTCCATTTTTCCCTCATATTTTATAATCTTTTTAATAGTAAATTATAAGATATGATGAAAATAATGGTATCTTTAGAAAGTCCATTTAGTGGCGAGAAAAACGGTATCTAATATGTGTGGGTACAGTAAATGAGTAAGAGGAAAATTACAGCTAAACACAAACACAGCAGAAATGTAAAAATATCCCTGGTCCTTAAGGGAAAGAAATTGAAAAATGGCCTTGTCCTTAAGGGGTTAAGGCTTAGTTATTATATAGCTTTCATTCACACTGCCGCCACACTAAAAATAATGGCTGATACACAGCGAAGGATGAGAAGACATTGGTGACAGTGTGAAAACAAGGCACCTGGCACTGGTGACACTGTGTATGAAAACTATTAGGCCTTACTTAATTTGTTTATTCATACTGCCAGAAAGATCTCCTACATCCCTTCCAGCACTTCAGCAAAACAAAAAATAAACTCTAATGTGCTGCAAGGGGAATTTGTTACCTTTTCTGAAAAAGATAAACAACTGAGATTTTATAACCAGAATGACAGTGGCAAACCCTGTTATCTCCATGATCAAGTCTAGATTGTTTGCTTCAAATAAGGAAATAAGTGCGTGGACTTTCACCATTACAAGCAAATGCGGCCAAAAAGTGTTAAACTGTTCAAATAACATTCATACTCTGCTCTTATGTAAACCTATTGATGAAGAAAAATATTGTAATTACAAGGTGTTTACTGTCTCTTTAATAAAAATTTACATTGATAAATCTTATAGGGAGGACTCATGTTCATTTATAGATAAATGCCAAAATTCCTCATCCAATGCACTCTGTTTAATTCATGCATAAGCAGAACAGTTGTTCAGTAGCAGATTGTTGTAGATTTAAATAAATATGTCCCAAATTTATATGAGGGATAAAGAAAACCAGATATAGAGACAAAAAGAAAAAGGGGCAGCGAGAGAACATTGTGTAGCAAAATGAGTGAAAGAGCTTAATTATTTAAAAATATATATATTATTTTAAAATAGAGTATATAGAAATTTGAGCATTATATGAGGGTATTTAAATCTTGGATAAAAAAATTTTTGTGTGTTTATTTTTTGTATAAAAAACTTTTTTTAAACCAGCTTTATTAACAAGTATAAGATTACACTGACAAAATCAAACAATAAATATGTTTACAGAACAGATTTAACTGTTATTCAAGAAGATTCATTTATTTTATTTGAATGTATCTATTTGAGGATCCTTATAAATACTAGCATGTTTTAGAGAGGAGGGGTGAAATTCCAATCATTCACCTTTTCTTTTTCATGAATAAGAAGAAATAGAAATATATACATAGACCTAAACGAAAAGCGCAATATCTAATTTTATTATTATTAGATATATATTTCTATATATATCTGACAATGTTAATGTAAAATATATATCTATACCCATATATCTATAGGAATAGATATACAGGTATATGTTTGTAGTATATATATATATATATATATAAATATATGTTTTTGCAATAAAAATTACATTGTTCTGTATGTGAAAAACACTGCAATATAAAATATGAATAACCTCTGTCGGGTTAGTGTGCACTTATCTACCGCTGGCTAGTAACACAGGTTGGTCAGCATATATACCATTTATATACTAAAGAATTACAGCACCTTAGTCTGCTACAAAATGAAGCAATACAGATCAGTTCTAGAGTATGAACATTATTCACGGTAAATTGATTTAATAAAATGCTCAATTTTATACATGTTCAGCAACACAAACATTGTTGTGCCAGCAATGAGTTATTAAAATATGGTGGTGTACAATAAATGTAGCTACCTAATACATGATTTCCATAGACTATTATATCTAGCGTACAATTGAATTGAATCATCAGCTATATTGCACATTGATATGGTTACTTTATTTGAGAGATCGATTTGAAATAAAAGTATCGTCTAAACAGAGCCGGACGAATATTAGGATTTGATACTTACCATCTCATATACCTCCAAGGGTAATTTAATTGAATACACTATACAGATCCAGGTTTTTATGTTTTCTTTTCCCAGTTTTTAAATAAATAAATGTTATGTTTTACAAACACTTTATCCTATGCAGAATCTATAACTAAGGGGTAGATTTACCAAGCAGCGGAAGCCGCAATCTACCTCCGATGTAAGACCGCTGCTCCTTAACTCATTTGCCACCTCTGAGGTGGTGGACTGCAATAATTCTGATTCAATCGGGATGATTGACACCCCCTACTATCGGCCAATGAATGTGCAGGGTGCGGCATTGCACAAGCATTTCACAAGAAATACTTGTACAATGATAAATGCCGAAAGCCTATGCTGTCTACATTTATCGATGTCGGGCAGACATGATTCGCTACATCGAATCATGTCCCACCGCAAGTTGATAAATCGACCCCAAAGAGTGCTATTATATGTATCGCTTTCTGGGAAATTGATTTATTTTTTCCCTAAATTACTGATGTTATTTTAATAAACAGTACCACTCCCTTAGCAGAGATTTGACAAAAAATAGGGACAGATTTATAAGCCAACTTGGAATATATAAATACAAGGTAGACCGTTACAATAGGTAGTGCCATTAGTTTGTGTTTTTCATCATCATTTTTATTAATTTTAATGTTTTTTAATGTAATTTTAATGAAAATGCTTTTTACTTTCTTATGTTCTTCACATAGAATAAAATTTTATTTTTTAAAACATATATATATATATATATATATATATATATATATATATATACACAATATAAATCTCTATATATCTGTATATATTCATATAGGTATAGATTTTATAAAAAAAACTTGGGTTAGTACCCGAGCGATAGCTGCTAGTTTTTTGTAGCGTGCCCTATAGAAGTCTATAGAGAGAAAGTGTAAGCACAGTTGTGATATGTGAAGTCCTGAAATTAGCGTGTGTTGATCTTTTTACTTTCAACTTACTTAATACGCATGCTAATTTTTTACTTCAAGCACAGTTAAAGCGGGAACGGGAACAAAAACTAGCATGCCACTTGTAATCTAGCCCATATTGTCTATGTGAGGGTATCCAAACAGTTTTCAGTGACTAGACCGATATAGTTTTCCTGTTATTTTAACAAATACAACTGCTGTAAAAGGTTTTGCGTGCAGATCTCAAGAGTCTTGAGCTAGTTTGGTTTGATGTGGTGGATCCTTCCATAGGGAGATATTATAGGGTCTCCATTCGTTGGGGTTTCTTTTGGTGTAAAAAAAAGTGGATGTCGAGTTAGGAGATCTACCAGTAGGGGGTAGTGGTTTTTATGAGGTTTCGGATCTATGTTGGATATCAACCTTTAAAGGAATATGAAACCCAAACATTTTCTTTTGTGATTCAGACAGAGCATACCATTTAAAAAAGTTTTCAATTTACTTCTATTGTCAAAATCGCTTAGTTCTCAAGATATTTTTTGTTGAAGACATAAGTAGGTGGGCATTTAGAGCACTACATGGCAGGACATCGTGCTGCCATCTAGTGCTCTTGCAAATGGATAGCATTATTGCAATGCTACAGCCATATAGTGCTCCAGAAATGGGCCGGATCCTAAGCATATGTCCCAGCTTTTCAACAAAAGTTACCAAGAGAACAAAGATACATTGATAATACAAGTAAATTAGAAAGTTGTTTAAATTTGAATGCTCAATTTGAACCAAAATGTTTGTGTGGAAGGAGAGCTGCTAATGCATTGAGGATGTTGGTTAAGTAACGCATATAGAAAGAGATGGAGAAATACTAGCATATATATTAATCAAGGTGCATTTTCATTAGGTTATTATGATAAACAAGAGGTTCATTTGTTAGGGCAAAGGACAGAACATTAAATTAGTTACTGAGATGAGTGTGTTACCGAGGAATTTATTCTAATGAGAATGCATTATTCTGTAGCTGTGTATGTCTCAAGCCATTTGTAGCAGTTTATTGATAGGAGAAGTTGTTTTCAAAATATAGGAAATCTTGTTAAAAACTGTTTTTGTTCCTGGAAAATTCATATCCTACCTACAATATTCTGGAAACATATCTTCAGTAAAGTAAAAAGAAAAGAGAAACAATATAAATGTGCATTTATACAATGGTGCGTGATCTTAAAATAAAACTTAAGCAAATAGCTCACAGCTCTAATGTGTATGAATTAGAGGGAAGTATTTATAGGAAAGGTATTTCAGTCTCTAATAAACATATTGACAGGTTTAATACATTTCAGGGTAAACACATTTACACAGAAAGAAAAATACTAGAATGTGTGTTTTAAGTGAAATATATCCTGATGGTTATATGGTTAGGAGACAACTAATTTGAAAGAGAAGACTCTCCTTTTTATAATTATTTTCTTGTGTGTGAATGTCAGCTCTTAGTCATGCATTTTATCTTTTTACCAAATGGGTTTAACATTTTTACATTCACTAGGTGAAATTAGGGTCAGGTGATTCTTCATTTGAAAGTATCTGTTCTTATTTCCCCATTAAAGGGCCTTGTGTGTGTCTGTATTTTTTTCCCATATGTTGCTTTAGTTTTGTAGAAACAGGAACAGTTTCAACAGCTGCCTCCTTTTCTCACTTTAGTAGCAACTGGGTTAAATATTTGTGTGTGTGTGTGTGTGTGTGGGGGGGGGGGGGTTAATCAGTGGTCTCAAAAGTATTTGATTTATTTTTAGCATTGGTGGCTACAGAGGCTCAGAGCCCATTCATGTATCATATTGTAAACCTTTTACTTAGTGGGTTAAATTGACATTTTTACATTAATGACCTGGGATTTATAATAGTATATAACTCCTCATTTAAATGAGTTTTCTTACAAAAATAGTTTGTATCTTTATATTTAGTCGATGTTGGTCTGACATTTTTAATTATGTGAACAAGTGTCAAGACTCCAGATATATGTAATATCCATAATCTGCCATCTTTGGAAGTCGTTTGAATGATCTGATATGCACATTAATCAGTAATTGGTGATGCAATATTCAATGTGATAATTGATGTCATTTAGGAAATCATACAAAATATTATTTATGATGCCATAAACAATTGTATCAAAGTGGAGATGAAGTGGTTCAACTTAGTGAAAGAAATAACTATAATATTCTTCATTTAATGAAAAGTGTTTAAAATATTGTGATAGATAAAAATTGTTGCTCGATCTTGCAGGAATTAGGATATCATTTTTATTTTTATGCTGCTAAATCCTTATATCAGTAGAGACACACAAAAAGCAATATAGTGAAATATTTCCTATTATCAAAATAACCATACATTTTACTTTTATCTCCAATATTACTAATTACACAGTTTTTCAAACGTACCACTTAATGGACTCCATTCCAATCCATCAGAGCTGGTCATGTAAAAACTTTAGTTTTGGGCTTCCTTTTCTATGGCATTCCATTGTATTAGAAGCATCATTGTTTCAATTACTTAAGCCCCCTAAATTACAAATCCACTATTAAAAAGAATTGGAATAAACGTGAAATAATAAATAAGTATGACAAAGATTTTAAATTGTGGTGTTTACAAGGTGTTTTTCATTGAATTGCATTTGCAATATAAATATGATAGAAAAACATGAGAGCTACTTGTTTTGATATTAATGATGACTGTCTGGTGTTAGTTCCTATTTATTTTCACTTACTTAATAATGGACTAGATTACGAATGGAGCGCAAATGCAATATTTGCGCTCCACTCATAATACCAACGTACTCAATGATTAGAAGTGAGGTGCAATGCGAACTCAACCTCGCGTTCACATTGCATGGAAGCTTTGCGCTCACGAGAGCACGCTTCCAATGGGAGCCTCGTTCTCATGCCGATAGTCACAGCAGATAATCTAGCGCAGTGAAGGGGGTAAGTCACGCAGCTATGGCCAGCAAAGTTTAAATATATAATATATGTATATGAATAATATATATATATATTGAAGCAATGAAATCTGCACTTCACCACTGAGTGTACTCAGTATTACAAATAAAAGTTCATAAACACCGGTGCAACACCTTACGAGGCCACCCTCTGTGCCTCAAGATACATAGGAGTACAAACACAAAGTGGCACACGGTATAAAGGCTATACCTTTTATTAGAGCAACGTTTCGGGGATCCTGCCCCTTTCTCAAGCTTGATAGGATGTACTCCTATATATATATATATATATATATATATATATATATATATATTTATAAGTGCATATACACATGTTAACACATAAATATATATAAATATAAGCATATACAGTACATATATATTTACAGTATAATCACAGTCCAAATAGATCACAATTTAAAGGCACCCAACATCCGCTCACTTTTACACCTTAAAACTGATTTGTGCTGTTGTTTTAATAAAAATAAAGATGGTCATATTTTTTATTTTAACAGAGGAACACTACACCTTATTTGGGGCCCAATTGGGGGAATTTTTATGAATTAACCAGACGTCTGATCTCTGGTTAATTTTCGGAGAGTTAAGTGCTACAGCGAGCTTGTGGTAGCATTAACCAGCCACTTGTAATGGCTGGAATTACAAGGGGCTGGTTAATTTGCCTATTTATGGGCACTCTTTAAATTAGGACTCCACTTGTAATCTAGCCCAATGTAAGATAATTTGGAATTCCTCTGTTGTATTTTCTCAATCCAAATTATAGGTGACGTTAAAAGGACAGAGTACAACAAATAATCCGATGCCTAATAACTTTTAAAATATCTATCTCAAAGTATCTCTATTTTTATCATTCCAAGGCGCAATGCAAAGACGACCTTTGAAATGGGCCTCCTGACAGGCAGAGTTAACCCTTCCCCACAGCAAATTGGAATGTATATGCATGTAATTGCTACATACACACGTGCCCGATTCATATGCATATGCCAATTTCATGTGCCCACATGCTAAAACTGCTATGGTGTTGGCTATGGCAACCAATAAAGTGCCTTGCTTGCTTGACAACCTTCTTAACATCCTGCACGCCAATACAAAATAATATCCATTTCACCTATTTACTATTCAAACCATAGACACTTTGAAGTCAGCTCCTTTTCATACTTTCATGACTTGGTGTATTGCAATGACCCTTCCAAAGAAAGGTATTTGTGTATAGTAAAAAGTCCACCAAAATGAATAAAAGCAAAGAATCTCCCTGTATTATAGGTCATTCCACAGCTGTCACTGGCTGCAAACACAATGTCAATCAGCTGTTCTGCCTCATCTTGCTGTGAACAAGCTTTTAGTCATGCTAGCTGTGATGTCATTGGATCCCCTTCACATGTGCACAGCTGACGCACGTACAACACAAGCAAGACACTGGGAACAAGCATTAGACAGTAAATTCTGAAAGTATTCTTCTCAAATATTGGTGCTTGGTTAAGTGGGTTGGGAAGGCACATAAATGTATTATGATTAAAATAATGCGCTTTATTAATAAATCTTACCCACATAGACAATATTAAAAGGATATTCTAGCCAAAATTGAAAACTACATGGGTGCATTTCGGTATTGAACAGAAACAATTTTGTAATATGCATGCATTAGCAAAAATGCCTCTAAAAAAAGCTATAGCCGTTTAAAAAGTGTATTTAAGTATGCACCGTGCACCAATATTTTAAAGACAGCACTTGCTCATAGAGCCTAAGGTGCTTGTACCATCTGGTAATTACTCAATTTGTTGATTGCTGACATGATACAAGCCCCAGTGATTATCTGAGCAGTTACAGTATTTAAAATGTTGGTGCCGTGATTAAATTTTGACTGGAATGTCCCTTTAACAGATGCTTTAAAAAATATTAATTCCTAAAAAAATTTAGTGTACACTGTCTCTTTAATGATGTGCCAAGACACTGCAAAACTACACAGTAAATGTGATGTCTGTTGCGATTGAATGGTTTAAAAATGCCCTTGAATTTAAAAAAATATAATAATGTATGAGACACCCAGCACTGTATTTCTGTTTGACTGTAATAGAACCTTACATTGTCAAGTGGTGATAAAAACTGTTATAATGCACCTAAAGAATAATGTGATTAAAATAGCAACGGAATTGGAATCACATTATTCTACAATCTGGTTGTGCTAAGTATTTCTTTGCTGCTGTCATATTCTTTGTCTATACAATAGGAGGCAAACAGAACATCTCTGGTGATGTCATCCAATGCCAGGGAATGATTCACAACTCCAATCCAATAAAACAATGCAGTAGTCAGTCACTGACTCTCATTCAACATATTGTTCTAACTGAAATGTAGAAACCTTATATAATATTATTGTAATGTAATAATAATAATGTAATAGCTTGCTCATCAATAAATAATTCCTTGTCTATATGGAACATATATATATATATATATATATATATATATAACAAATGATGAGGTTCTAAAGAGATACAAACTTTTGCAATTCTAAAAGGATTTTGTATATTAATCTGAACATGTTTGTTCTTTTACAGATGATCCATTGTGCACTTGGTAAGTTAGACTACATGTAATGTTTTCCCATTTTAGTTATGTTGGTATTTATTCTTTATAAAAATGTTTTCATTTCCATTCTCAGGAATAGTGCGCACATCGGTGCTTGTAACTGGGGTCCAAGTCAGTTCTAGAATCTTCATGGTTTGGTTAATCACAAACAGTATAAGACCGGTGAGTTTCTGATTCATGATTTTATTTGGATTTATTTTTATATAATTTCCTATAAGTTTTATATTGAAGAAAGGGCTTTTCTGTAGTAAACTGTAGATTTCAGATTTAAGGCTCCATTTATGAAGCAGTGAATACTGCTAAGGAGGCCCATTGTCTCAGACTTGCCTCAAACGGAAGTTAAAAAGCAGCAGCCATCCGAATGCTGCTCCTTAAACTTTCTGCAACCTTTTAGGTGCTAGATTGAAATCATCCCGATCCGATTGGGATGATTGACAGCCCCTGCTAGCACTAGAAATGCTTGTCCAGTGATAAATGCGGACAACGTATGCTCCAGTTCATTATGCAGACAGATGCTTGGAGCTCAGGAACTCCAGCTCTTGGCTGTAACTTTACAGCCGAGACTGCTGGAGCTTCCTGCAGCTTGAACTTATATATACATCATGTGTAAGGTAGGCAAAATACCGCATGATGTATAAATACGTCCTTTTGGATTAAAGGGTTTATGTTCCATCAATACCCAAATTGATTTAAAAAAATCATGCACTATCAATCTTTAAAAAAATTATTTGTAAACAAAAAATATCTCATATTTGTATGTTTCATAAGTTTATCTTTCAAAGCTCTCTATACATTTATTTGGGAATACCGCTGATAATAAAGTGTAAAATAACATTATAAGGCTACTAAAATAATGACCAGTGGATGACAAAAATGGCCACTATTCTTGAGGAAAAGCCATAAAGCATATGCCCTGTTGTCCTTATTGTAAAACAATCTCTTCCTAAGTTAAATATCCATAACCAATGGTTCAGTTTGGTCCACTTTGGAAGCCTGTTATAAGTTCAGGTTACATTTTATTTGAAGCTTGTGTTTCTTGGAAATGCTACTGGCTGGACACGGACCATCTGCAGATGGAGCTGTTTAAGAAGAAGCAAAGCTCATACTTAAAAAGGTTTTGGCTTCACTCCATGTATCTATCTCTGTGGCTTCTGCAAAAACTGTTTAGCATCTTGGAAGTGAGAATACTGTAACAGATATACTATGTGCTTACTATTCATTTGTAAGAGACCAGACTTAGGTTTAAATACCATTCATAGCAGTAACACATACGCCTTATTGGTTCAGTTCCTAGTTTATTTTACCAAGAACTACAATGCAGTGCACCAGTGTGGAAAATAAATATTTACAATATATATTGAAGTTTACCTGAGATAAATGCACTTACAAAGAAGAATTCTATATATTATACAAATAAAGGATGACATTTAGTGCCTGTATTCAGAATGTGAAATGTCATATACTAGGAAATTAAATAATAATGTTTTTTTCTTGACCAATTTAAAGTGACGCTAAATTAATTTTAGATAGGCACAGCATATATAAGCTATTTTAGAAGTACTGAAAGTACTGAAATATCTATATACCAATCATTTAAAACTGTCATCTTCTTAATGGTTTGAAAAAATCTGCATATTAAGCTTACAAACTACTTGAAAAAAATGTTTTTGAAAATGTTTATTTCCCTTAATTTTGGCCAAATAGGTGTCTCTGTAAATGTGATTGTTCACTGCTCTATGCTATTAACATGTAGTATATTAGTACTTCTGGCAAGTTACAGTATTTTACAGTAAATAAAGGTTACAGATTTTAACTTCCAAACTCTCAAGGAGGCATAGGATAAGAACAATTGTTACAGTATAAGCAAACAGAATAGATAATGAACGCATATTGCAGTTTTAATTATTTTTATTATTTAAATTTATTTAAACATTTTGAGTTTAATTTCATAAGAAAAAAATACAATAATAATCTAAAGTATGTAAAGCTCATTAAATTAATTGAAACTGAAATGGCTTACTGTCTTTCCTGATCTTACAATTGATATCTTATGGTTTGCATATATGCAAAGCTGTACAGAATGACCTTGGAATTGTAGAGGCTGGAACGGCTTTATTACAGACTTAGGATAAGTTTACACTATGAACATTATGGCCTAGATTACAAGTGGAGTGCAAAAAAATAGCGCTATTGAGCGCTAACCCTGCTCAAGTTAAATTAATAGCACTAACATCTACAGGTCAGACACCACAGCCACACTGACTCCCTTTCCCCATAGACTTCTTTGGGGAGAGCTACTAAGCCTCTTCTGTCTTTTGTTCACACGCTATGTGTGTCTGTGTATGTATCTATCTATCTATCTATCTATCTATATATACAGTGCCCTCCACTAATATTGGCACCCTTGGTAATAATGAGCAAGGAAGGCTTTGAGAAATTGTCTTTATTGTTTAATCTTTTGACCTTTGTTCAAAATAATTCAATCATACTTTGCTTTCATGGATATCAATCAATTGCAAACACAACACAGGTTTTTAAAAAACACAAAAAACTTTTGGCTATATTACGAGTTGTGCGTTACGGTTTTAACACTGAAAAAAATGGCCATTTCAGCGTAAAACCAGTAATGCAGCCATTACGAGTCTTGTCAGTATAGCTGTACCGCAAGCATTTTAGCCTGTAACGCAACGTCGAGCCCACACAGCCTATACCGACACGATCCGTTCCACTTTCTGAAAGCAGTAGTTCTGAGTTTTATGCGCAACAAAAATGTTTCACAAAACTCATAACTAAAGTGTTACAAACTACACTAACACCAATAAACTACCTATTAACCCCTAATGTGTTGCTCCCGACATTGCGGCCACTAATAAAAGTTATTAATCCCTATTCCACCACTCCCCAACATTGCTGACACTATAATAAAGCTATTAACCCCTATTCCGCCACTTCCCGACATTGCCGCCACTAAATAAAGTTATTAACCCCTAAACCTCTGGCCTCCCACATCACCACCACTAAATAAACCTATTAACCTCTAAACCGCCATCCCCCCACATCGCAAAAAACTAAATTAAACTATTAACCCCTAAACCTAACAACCCCTTAACTTTAAATTAAAATTACAATATCCCTATCTTAAAATAAATAAAAACTTACCTGTGAAATTAAAAAAACCTAAGTTTAAACTATAAATTAACCTACTATATATAAACTAACTCTACTAAAAAAAAATAAGTCTAAAATTACAAAAATTAAAAAATACTAAACTACAAAAAATAACAAACACTAAATTAAGAAAAATAACAAACGAAATTATCCAAAATAAAAACAATAACACCTAATCTAATAGCCCTATATAAATAAAAAAGCCCCCCAAAATAAAAAAACCCTAGCCTACAATAAACTACCAATAGCCCTTAAAAGGGCATTTTGTAGGGCATTGCCCTAAAGAAATCAGCTCTTTAACTGTAAAAAATACAAAGGGATTTTTTATTTTTATAGGGCTATTAGATTAGGTGTTAATTAGGTTAATTGTTTTTATATTGGATAATTTCGTTTGTTATTTTTTGTAATTTAATATTTTTTATTTTTTGTAATTTTAGACAAACTTTTTTAGTAGTCTTAGGTTTTTTTAATGTGTAATTTAGTTTATTTAATTGGTAATTATTTTAATTTTAGTATAATAGCTATGTTTTATTAATTAATTATTAGTTTAAACTTAGGTTTTTTTAATTTCACAGGTAAGTTTTTATTTATTTTAAGATAGGGATATTGTAATTTTAATTTAAAGCTAGGGGTTGTTAGGTTTAGGGGTTAATAGTTTAATTTAGTTTTTTTGCAATGTGGGGGGCTGGTGGCTTAGGGGTTAATAGGTTTATTTAGTGGCGGTGATGTGGTAGGCCAGAGGTTTAGGGGTTAATAACTTTATTTAGTGCCAGCTATGTTGGGGAGCTACGGAATAGGGGTTAAAAGCTTTATTATAGTGTCAGCGATGTTGGGGTGCTGGGGAATAGGGGTTAATAACTTTATTATAGTGGCGGCGATGTCGGGAGTGGCGGAATAGGGGTTAATAACTTTTATTAGTGGAAGCGATGTCAGGAGCAGCAGATTAGGGGTTAATAACTTTATTTCGGTGTCGGCGATGTCGGGGGCGGCAGATTAGGGGTGTTTAGACTTGGGGTTTATGTTAGGGTGTTAGGTTTAAACATAACTTTTTTCCCCATAGACATCAGTAGGGTTGTGTTACAGGGTTTTTCATTCCGCGCTTCACATGTTTTTTTCGAGCACGTGTTCTCAGCCCTTGGATTTTGTGTGGTATGGAGTTTATCGCCACCATATCGTACGCCCAAGGAGGCTTTCTAGAGACTTTTAATGGCAGCGCTATGGAGGGTGAAATAACGCAACTTTTGTTGCATTCACTTCGCACCCTCTATAGCGCAAAACTCGTAATCTAGGGGTTTGTTAATTATATGTGTGTCACAATTATTGGCACCCCTAAGAATTCATATGAGAAAAATATATTTTAATTATATTCCCATTGATATTTTACATTTTTTAGTACACCTTGGTGACTAGGAACAGAACATTTTACAACCATGACTTCCTGTTTTACAGGGGTATAAATAGCTGCGATGTGCGGCACAAAAGTTGTTGAGCGTCACAAAATGGGAAGTGGATATATGAAAATAGCGAAAGCATTATAATTGTTCATTTCTACCATCATTTCAATAATTAAGAAGTTCTAGTCAACTGGAAATGTTATGAATCAACCTGGAAGAGGACGTGTGTCTATATTGTCTCAATGCACTGTGAAGAGGATGGTTTGAGTGCCCAAAATATCTTCTAGGATCACAGCTGGAGAATTGCGGAAGTTAGTTGTGTCTTGAGGTAGAACGTCTCCAAAACTACAATCTGACATCACCACAAGTTGTTTGGGATTGGGTTCTATGGTCAGATGAAACCAAAATAGAGCTTTTTGACAATAAACACCAGAGGGGGATTTGGCGCACACAGAGAGGTAGCCATGTGGAAAAAAACCTCATGCTTACAGTTAAATATGGTAGTGGTTCTTTAATGGCTTGGGGCTGTTTTTATGCCAGAGGACCTGGAATTTTGTTAGGATACATGGCATCGTGGACTCTATCAAATATCAACAGATATTAAATGAACACCTGACTGCCTCTGCCAGAAAGCTTAAAATGGGCCGTGGCTGGATCTTCCAGCAGAACAATGATCCAAAACATACATTAAAATTAAGACAGAAATGGTTTAATGACCACAAAATGAATGTCCTGCCATGACCATCTCAGTCCCCTGACTTGAACCACATAGAAAATCTGTGGGGTGAACTGAAGTGGAGAGTCCACCAGCATCAACCTCAAAATTTGAAGGATCTGGAGAGATTATGTATGTAGGAATGGTCTCAGATCCCTTACCATGTATTCTCCAACCTCATTAGGCATTATAGGAGAAGACTCAGAGCTGTTATCTTGGCAAAGGGAGGTAGCACAAAGTATTGACTAAAAGGGTGCCAATAATTGTTCCACGCAAATATAGATAAACCTGTATAGTATTTTTGTGTACTTTGTGTACTTTTTGAAGGTTAAACAATAAAGGCAAATTTTCACAGCATTCTTTGCTCATATTTACCAAGGGTGCCAATATTAGTGGAGGGCACAGTATGTAAAAATAACATGTTTTTCTAAATGAAGAACAATTCTTTTTTTTTACTGTTATTTTTTTATTAATAAACCAAAAGTAAAAATACACACCTTTCAAATAGGATTACATTTCACCTTGCAGGGTATGTCAAAACTCATAAACAACCTCTAATATAGGCATACATTTCACCACGCTGGGTGTTTACTATAAATAAATAAAAAAAGATAAAACAGAAACAAAAAGACAGCCTCTCAATCGGGTTTACATTTCACCTCGCAGGGTGTGTACTTAGAAACATAAGAATAAGGAGAAAAAAACGAAATTGAGGCAGACAACTTCTCATTTATGCTTGCCTTACCCCTCGCGGAATGCAATGGTATAATACTATAACTGTATAATATGTTAGAGAGGCAGACTTATCAAATAATCAGATATCAGTTATCCTATTACTTTCTTAACTTTCAGACAATATTTAGAATACCATAAGCCTCCCTATGTATCCAGCACTATACTTTTGGAATATTTTTTTCTTTTCTTTTTTTTTTCTTGACCTAAAAACAAAAAAACAAAAAAAAAAATAATAATAATAAAAAAACAACAACAGACAAATCAAACAAACAAACAAACAAAAAAAAAGGGCTGTACTCCTCCCCCACTCCATCCCACCCCTACACCTTTGATTTACTCATTTTGCCAACTGTTGGTATTTGTTTAACAGGGTTAGCTGTTGGAATGTCTGAAAATCCTGTAATGGGGCTATAATTTGTCTTTGTATATCACACGAATGGGATAGTAAAAACTTCTCCCATTTTATCATCAACTTTTTCAATTTCTTCTCTAGAAAGATCAAAGGGTCTTTAATATCAAATGCTAGTTGAAGAAACATATGTTTAACAACAATAGAACAATTCTATTGGAAGTATTTGCATTAGAGGCTATGCGGTGCTAATGAGCAGTTTTGTTTTACCGCTCACTTACATGCAGCACTGGTATTACGAGTTCTTACAAACCCGGCGTTAACAGGCAAGAAGTGAGCGTTGAGCAAAATTTTGCTCATTACCGCACTCCAATACCAGCGCTGCTTAAGTCAGCGGTGAGCTGGTGTAACGTGCTCGTGCACGATTTCCCCATAGGAATCAACACGGAGAGCGGGTTGAGAAAAAGTCTAACACCTGCAAAAAAGCAGTGTAAAACTCAGTAACGCAGCCCCATTGATTCCTATGGGGAAATAAAATTTATGTCTACACCGAACACCCTAACATGAACCCAGAGTCTAAACACCCCTAATCTTATACTTATTAACCCCTAATCTGCTTCCCCTGACACCGCCGACACCTGTATTTTATTTATTAACACCTAATCTGCCACTCCGAACACCACTGCCACCTACATTATACTTATGAACCCCTAATGTGCTGCCCCCAACATCGCCGACGCCTACATTATATTTATTAACCCCTAATCTGCCGCCCCCAATGTTGCCGCAATCTACCTACACTTATTATTATTATCAGTTATTTGTAGAGCGCCAACAGATTCCGCAGCGCTAGTATTAACCCCTAATAGTCGCTGCCACTATAATAAACATATTAACCCCTAAACCGCCGCACTCCCGCCTCGCAAACATTAGTTAAATATTATTAACCCCTAATCTGCCGTCCCTAACATCGCCGCCACCTACCTACACTTATTAACCCCTAATCTGCCGCTCCCAACGTTGCCGCCACTATACTAAATTTATTAACCCCTAAACCTAAGTCTAACCCTAACCCTAACACCCCCTAACTTAAATATAATTACAATAAATCTAAATAACAATTCCTATCATTACCTAAATTATTCCTATTTAAAACTAAATACTTACCTATAAAATAAACCCTAAGCTAGCTACAATATAACTAGTAGTTACATTGTAGCTAGCTTAGGGTTTATTTTTATTTTACAGGCAAGTTTGTATTTATTTTAACTAGGTAGAATAGTTACTAAATAGTTATTAACTATTTAATAACTACCTAGCTAAAATAAATACAAAAGTACCTGTAAAATAAAACCTAAGCTAAGTTACAATAACACCTAACACGACACTATAATTAAATAAATTAACTAAATTAAATACAATTACCTAAATTAAATTAGCTAAAGTAAAAAACAAACAAACACTAAATTGCAGAAAATAATAAACAAATTACATATATTTAAACTAATTACACCTAATCTAATAGCCCTATCAAAATAAAAAAGCCCCCCCAAAATAAAAAAAAACCCTAGCCTAAACTAAACTACCAAAAGTCCTAAAAAAGGGCCTTTTTGTGGGGCATTGCCCCAAAGTAATCAACTCTTTTACCTGTAAAAAAATACAAACAACCCCCCAACAGTAAAACCAACCACCCACACAAACAACCCCCCAAATAAAATACTATCTAAAAAATCCTAAGCTCCCCATTGGCCTGAAAAGGGCATTTGGATGGGCATTGCCCTTAAAAGGGCAATTAGCTCTTTTGCAGGCCCAAACCCTAACCTAAAAATAAAACCCACCCAATACACCCTTAAAAAACCCTAACACTAACCCCCTGAAGATCGACTTACAGTTCTGAAGACCGGACATCCATCCTCAAGGAAGCGGCAGAAGTCTTCATCCAACCGGGCCGAAGTCCTCAACGAAGCCGGGAGAAGTCTTCATCCAAGCCGGATTGGAACAGCCAATAGAATGTGAGCTCAATCCTATTGGCTGATTGCATCAGCCAATAGGATTTTTTCTACCTTAATTCCGATTGGCTGATAGGATTCTATCAGCCAATCAGAATCTAAGGGATGCCATCTTGGAAGATGTCACTTAAAGGTACCTTCATTCGTCTTTAGTCGTCGGATGAAGAGGATGCTCCGTGTCGGATGTCTTGAAGATTAACCCGCTCCGCGTCAGATGGATGAAGATAGAAGATGCCGTCTGGATGAAAAGTTCTGCCCGTCTGGAGGACCACTTCGCCCGGCTTGGATGAAGACTTCTCCCGGCTTCGTTGAGGACTTCGGCCCAGTTGGATGCAGACTTTTGCTTTGAGGATGGATGTCCAGTCTTCAGAACTGTAAGTCGATCTTCAGGGGGTTAGTGTTAGGTTTTTTTAAGAGTGTATTGGATGGGTTTTATTTTTAGGTTAGGGTTTGGGCCTGCCAAAGAACTAACTGCCCTTTTAATAATTTGTTTATTATTTTCTGTAATTTTGTGTTTTTTTTGTACTTTAGCTAATTTAATTTAATTTAGGTAATTGTATTTAATTTAGTTAATTTATTTAATTATAGTGTAGTGTTAGGTGTTATTGTAACTTAGGTTAGGTTTTATTTTACAGGTACTTTTGTATTTATTTTAGCTAGGTAGTTATTAAATAGTTAATAACTATTTAATAACTATTGTACCTAGTTAAAATAAATACAAACTTGCCTGTAAAATAAAAATAAACCCTAAACTAGCTACAATGTAACTATTAGTTATATTGTAGCTATCTTAGGGTTTATTTTATAGGTATTTAGTTTTAAATAGGAATAATTTAGGTAATGATAGGAATTGTTATTTAGATGTATTGTAATTATATTTAAGTTAGGGGTGTTAGGGTTAGGGTTAGACTTAGGTTTAGGGGTTAATAAATTTAGTATAGTGGCGGCAACGTTGGGGGCGGCAGATTAGGGGTTAATAAGTGTAGGTAGGTGGTGGCGATATTAGGGACGGCAGATTAGGGGTTGATAATATTTAACTAATGTTTGCGAGGCGGGAGTGCGGCGGTAAACGGGTTAATATGTTTATTTTGGGGCAGCAGATTAGGGGTTAATAAGTGTAGGTAGATTGCAGCGACATTGGGGGCAGCAGATTAGGGGTTAATAAATATAATGTAGGTGGCGGCGGTGTCCGGAGCGGCAGATTAGGGGTTCAAAATTTAATTTTAGTGTTTGCGATGCGGGAGGGCCTTGGTTTAGGGGTTAACAGGTAGTTTGTGGGTGTTAGTGTACTTTTTAGCACTTTAGTTATGAGTTTTATGTTATGGCGTTGTACCATAAAACTCTTAACTACTGACTTTTAAATGCTTTAGGACTCTTGACAGGGTAGGGTGTACCACTCATTTTTTGGCCTCCCAGGACAGACTCGTAATACCGGCGCTATGAAAGTCCCATAGAAAAAAGACTTTACGAAGTTTAAGTCGTTATGAGGTAAGGCCAAAGAAGTGTGCGGTACACCTATACCTGTAAGACTCGTAATAGCAGCGGGCGTAAAAAACAGAATTTATGTTTACCTGATAAATTTCTTTCTCCTACGGTGTATCTGGTCCACGGCTTCATCCTTATTTGTGGGATATTCTCAATCCCTACAGGAAGTAGCAAAGAGAGCACACAGCAGAGCTGTCCATATAGCTCCCCTCAGGCTCCGCCCCCCCCAGTCATTCGACCGATTATTAGGAGAAAAAGTTTACAAAAATAAATTTAAGCCTGACTAAAATGCCAGGGTGGGCCGTGGACCGGATACACCGTAGGAGAAAGAAATTTATCAGGTAAACATAAATTCTGTTTTCTCCTACATTGGTGTATCCGGTCCACGGCTTCATCCTTACTTGTGGGAACCAATACCAAAGCTTTAGGACACGGATGAAGGGAGGGAACAAGTCAGGTAACCTAAACGGAAGACACCACTGCTTGCAAAACCTTTCTCCCAAAAATAGCCCCCGAAGAAGCAAAAGTATCGAATTTGTAAAATTTGGCAAATGTATGCAGAGAAGACCAAGTCGCTGCCTTACAGATCTGCTCAACAGAAGCCTCATTCTTGAAAGCCCATGTGGAAGCCACAGCTCTAGTAGAGTGAGCTGTAATTCGTTCAGGGGGCTGCCTTCCAGCAGACTCATAAGCCAACCGGATGATGCTTTTCAGCCAGAAGGACAGAGAGGTCGCAGTCGCCTTTTGACCTCTCCTCTTGCCAGAATAGACGACAAACAAGGACGATGTTTGTCTGAAGTCTTTAGTTGCTTTTAGATAGAACTTTAAAGCACGAACCACATCAAGATTGTGCAACAGACGTTCCTTGTTAGAAACTGGATTAGGACACAGAGAAGGAACAACTATCTCCTGGTTAATATTCTTATTGGAAACCACTTTTGGAAGAAAACCAGGTTTGGTACGTAAAACAACCTTATCTGCATGGAACACCAGGTAAGGTGAATTACACTGCAAAGCAGACAATTCAGAAACTCTTCTAGCAGAAGAAATAGCTACCAAAAACAAAACTTTCCAAGATAGTAACTTGATATCTATGGAATGTAGAGGTTCAAACGGAACCCCTTGAAGAACTGAAATAACTAAATTTGGACTCCATGGAGGAGCCACAGGTCTATAGACAGGCTTGATTCTGACTAAAGCCTGTACAAACGCCTGAACATCTGGCACTGCTGCCAGATGCTTGTGTAACAAAACAGACAGAGCGGAAATCTGTCCTTTTAAGGAACTAGCTGACAAACCTTTCTCCAATCCTTCTTGGAGAAAGGCTAGAATCCTTGGAATCCTAATCTTACTCCATGAGTAACCTTTGGATTCACACCAAGAAAGATATTTCCTCCATGTCTTATGGTAAATTTTCCTAGTGACAGGCTTTCTAGCCTGGATCAGGGAATCTATAACAGATTCCGAAAACTCACGCTTAGCTAGAATCAAGTGTTCAATCTCCAAGCAGTCAGTTGCAGAGAAACTAGGTTTGGATGTTCGAATGGACCTTGAATTAGAAGGTCCTGCCTCAAAGGTAGCTTCCATGGTGGAACCGATGACATATTCACCAGGTCTGCATACCAAGTCCTGCGTGGCCACGCAGGAGCTATCAAAATTACCGAAGCCTTCTCCTGTTTGATCCTGGCTACTAGCCGGGGGAGAAGTGGAAACGGTGGAAAGACATAAGCTAGATTGAATGACCAAGGCGCTACTAAGGCATCTACCATGGTGGAACCGATGACATATTCACCAGGTCTGCATACCAAGTCCTGCGTGGCCACGCAGGAGCTATCAAAATTACCGAAGCCTTCTCCTGTTTGATCCTGGCTACTAGCCGGGGGAGAAGTGGAAACGGTGGAAAGACATAAGCTAGATTGAATGACCAAGGCGCTACTAAGGCATCTACCAATGTCGCCTTGGGATCCCTGGACCTGGACCCGTAACGTGGAACTTTGGAGTTCTGACGTGACGCCATCAGATCCAGATCTGGAATGCCCCATAGTTGGGTTAACTGGGCAAAAACCTCCGGGTGAAGTTCCCACTCCCCCGGATAGAAAGTCTGACGACTCAGATAATCCGCTTCCCAGTTGTCCACTCCTGGTATGTGAATTGCTGATAGATGGCAAGAGTGATCCTCTGCCCATTTGATGATTTTGGATACCTCTCTCATCGCCAGGGAACTCTTTGTTCCCCCCTGATGATTGATGTACGCCACAGTCGTCATGTTGTCCGACTGAAATCTGATGAATTTGGCCTCCGCTAGTTGAGGCCATGCCTGGAGCGCATTGAATATCGCTCTCAATTCCAAAATGTTTATCGGGAGAAGAGATTCTTCCTGAGACCATAGACCCTGAGCCTTCAGGGATTCCCAGACCGCGCCCCAGCCTAGGAGGCTGGCGTCGGTCGTGACAATGATCCACTCCGGCCTGCGGAAACTCATTCCCTGAGACAGGTGATCCAGAGACAACCACCAGAGGATTGAGTCTCTGGTTTTCTGGTCCATTTGAATCTGGGGAGACAAATCTGCATAGTCCGCATTCCACTGTTTGAGCATGCATAGTTGCAATGGTCTTAAATGAATTAGAGCAAATGGAACCACGTCCATTGCTGCAACCATGAGTCCTATTACCTCCATGCACTGAGCTATGGAGGGTTGAGGAATGGATTGAAGAACTCGACAAGTGTTCAGAAGTTTTAACTTCCTGGCCTCTGTCAGAAAGATCTTCATTTCCACTGAGTTTATTATTGTTCCCAGGAAGGGAACCCTTGTGAACAGGGACAGATAACTTTTTTCTATGTTCACCTTCCACCCGTGGGACCTTAGAAAGGCTAGAACAATGTCTGTATGAGCCTTTGCCTTGTGAAAGGACGACGCTTGTATTAGAATGTTGTCTAGGTAAGGTGCTACTGCAATGCCCCTTGGCCTTAGCACCGCTAGAAGAGACCCTAGCACCTTTGTGAAAATTCTGGGAGCAGTGGCCAATCTGAAGGGAAGAGCCACGAACTGGTAATGTTTGTCCAGAAAGGCGAACCTCAGGAACTGATGGTGATCTTTGTGGATAGGAATATGCAGGTACGCATCCTTTAAGTCCACGGTAGTCATATATTGACCCTCCTGGATCATTGGTAAAATTGTCCGAATGGTTTCCATCTTGAATGATGGAACTCTGAGGAATTTGTTTAGGATCTTTAAGTCCAGAATTGACCTGAAAGTTCCTTCCTTTTTGGGAACTACAAACAGGTTTGAGTAAAATCCCAGTCCTTGTTCTGCTGTTGGAACTGGGTGTATCACTCCCATTTTTAAAAAGTCTTCTACGCAATGTAAGAATGCCTGTCTCTTTATCTGGTCTAAAGATAAGCAAGACATGTGGAACCTTCCCCTTGGAGGAAGGTCCTTGAATTCTAGAAGGTAACCCTGAGAGACAATTTCTAGTGCCCAGGGGTCCGGAACATCTCTTGCCCAGGCCTGAGCAAAGAGAGAAAGTCTGCCCCTACTAGATCCGGTCCCGGATTGGGGGCTACCCCTTCATGCTGTCTTGGTAGCAGCAGCAGGCTTTTTGGCCTGTTTACCCTTGTTTCAGCCTTGCATTGGTTTCCATGCTGGTTTGGGCTGGGTGCGTTACCCTCTTGCCTAGTGGCTGTAGAGGTAGAAGCCGGTCCGTTCCTGAAATTGCGAAAGGAACGAAAATTAGACTTGTTTTTAGCTTTGAAAGGTCTATCCTGTGGGAGAGCATGCCCCTTTCCCCCAGTGATATCTTAAATAATTTCTTTCAACTCTGGCCCGAATAGGGTCTTACCGTTGAAAGGAATATTAAGCAATTTTGTTTTGGACGACACATCCGCCGACCACGATTTTAGCCAAAGTGCTCTACGCGCCACTATTGCGAAGCCAGAATTTTTCACCGCTAATTTAGCTAACTGTATAGCGGCATCTGTAATGAAAGAATTAGCCAACTTCAGGGCGTGAATTCTATCCATGACTTCATCATAAGAAGTCTCCTTCTGGAGCGAGTTTTCTAATTCCTCAAACCAAAAAGCAGCTGCAGTCGTTACAGGAATAATGCAAGAAATTGATTGAAGAAGAAAACCTTGTTGAACAAAAATTTTCTTAAGTAAACCTTCTAATTTTTTATCCATCGGATCTTTGAAAGCACAACTGTCTTCTATTGGTATAGTCGTGCGCTTAGCTAGCGTTGAAACTGCCCCCTCTACCTTAGTGACCGTCTGCCACGCGTCCCTTCTAGGGTCAACAATTGGGAACATTTTCTTAAATATAGGAGGGGGAACAAAGGGTACACCTGGCTCCTCCCACTCCTTAGTCACGATACCCGCCACCCTCTTAGGTATCGGAAATGCATCAGTGTGTACTGGGACCTCTAAGAATTTGTCCATTTTACACAATTTTTCTGGGATCACCAAAGGATCACAATCATCAAGTGTAGCTAGGACCTCCTTAAGTAGGACGCGGAGGTGTTTAGCTTAAATTTAAATGCTATGGCATCAGGCTCTGCCTGCTGAGAAACTTTTCCTGTGTCAGAAATTTCTCCCTCAGACAGGCCCTCCCTCACCGCCAAGTCAGATTGATGTGAGGGCACTACAGATAAATTATCCTCTGCGTCAGCTTGCTCATTTTCAGTTTAGATAAAAATGCTGAAATAGAATTATCCATTACTGCCGCTAACTGTTGCATAGTAATCACAACTGGTGCGCTAGATGTACTTGGCATCGCTTGCGCGGGCATAGCTGGTATTGACACAGAAGGAGAGGATAGCGAGCTATCTTCACTACCTTCAGCTAAAGAATCATCTTGGGCTATATTTTTAAGTGTGCTTGTATGGTCCTTAAGCTGCTTGGACGCTATGGCACACTTCACACATAAATTCAATGGGGGAACCACCTTGGACTTTGAGCATACAGAACATAGGCTATCTGAAGATTCAGACATGTTTGACAGACATAAACAGAACTTCAATGCAATAAAAATTATTTTTGACAAAAACGTTACTGTCTCTTTAAATAATAAAAGTGCACACTTTATTACTGAAACATCAAAAAAAAACATCAAATAAAAATCCGATTTTCATGAAATTTTCACCACAGTGTCTTAATGCTTTGAAAAGATTGCACACAAATTTTCAGACCAATTAACCCCTTAATGCCCAAACCGGGGCTAATAACAGTTACTAACCGGTTAACACATTACAGTCCCATGCCACAGCTTCCACTGTGGCCTTTACCTTCCTTAGGGATTATTTTGGTAGCAAATAAGCCTCTCTGGAGTCCTTTTCTGAGCCTCTGGACTCCCCACATGAAGCTGCATGAACTGCCTAGGCAAAAAACACTGCGCAATTGAGGCGCGAAAATGAGGCCTCCTCCCTCTTCATTCCAGAGTGGAGGAGCCTTTCTGACTAGATTAGGTGTCTAACTAAGTGCCAGGCGCAAATTAAACCCCAAAAGTGTTTTAAAGTTTGAAAAAACACCTTATTTGTAGCAAAAAACATGCTAAAAAGCAATCGATTAAGCCCACAATTAGTGTCAACCAGCATAGAGCCCTTAATATAAGCCATCATTTTATACTGAGTCTAAGAAAAATGGCTTACCTATCCCAGAGGGAATTTCTGATAGTCTTCTAGCATTACATGGTCTTGTTAGAAAAATGACTGATCATACCTGAAGCAGTTAAGCCTGCAAACTGTTCCCCCTGATGTTCTCACAGTCCTGTGTGGGAACAGCCATGGATTTTAGTTACTGGTGCTAAAATCATATTCCTCTTAGCAGAAATCTTCATCACTTTCTGCAGAGTAAATAGTACAAGCCGGCACTATTTAAAAATAACAAACTCTTGATAGAAGAAATAAAAAACTACAACTAACACCACATACTCTTTACCACCCCCGTGGAGATGCTACTAGTTAGAGCGGCAAAGAGAATGACTGGGGGGGGCGGAGCCTGAGGGGAGCTATATGGACAGCTCTGCTGTGTGCTCTCTTTGCCACTTCCTGTAGGGATTGAGAATATCCCACAAGTAAGGATGAAGCCGTGGACCGGATACACCAATGTAGGAGAAAAGCAGCGTTAGGACCTCTTAATGCTGCTTTTTTACCTTAACGCACAACTCGTAATCTAGCCATTTGTTTTAAAGTGATATGGTATAAGTCAATCATTTGATACGGATGGGCTCACGTGTGTGTGTGTATATATATATATATATATATATATATATATATGTGTGTGTGTGTGTGTGTGTGTCTGTGTGTGTGTGTTATATTTGTATGTGTGTATGTATATATGTATGTATTTCTACACATACATATGTGCACAATATACATATATATACATACACACATACAAATATATATACATCTTTGAGCCCTTCCCAGTCAAACACCTTCACAAATACAATATCCCTTTAAAATCCTTTTTATACAATTATTTAAATAATAAACATATTTTATTTTTAATATGTCTAAATATGATAATACTTTATTTTAATATATTTGTTCATGTGTTCTGTTATACTTTTCTTCTAGTCCTAACACTTTACTTCAGATCTCAAGTTGCGGTAACTTTTTTAGCGCTGTTATGTGTTGTGCTCGAGTGCACACATAACTTAAAACTTGTAATATGATCAATGTTTAGCGAGGCCCCACTATTCATTTAAAGTATATTGCTGTTAGCTGTGCTTAACATACCAGATTGAGGGCTAGTCTTAGCATGGCCCTGCAATATTGAAAGTGCTGCACTTGTAATCTAAGCCATAAATCATTAAAATCTCCTGCTCAAGTGAAGTGCTTTCAGCTTCCTTTTTCTGTAGGTTTTCATACTTCCGTTTGATTTGACATGCACATAAACCTTAAGGGCCAGATTGCGAGTGGAGCGCTAACAGTTCCAGTTGTTTGCGCTGGTCAGGTTTACCATTTGTATTACAAGTTGAAAGTAAACATGATTGCGCTCAAGTTAGATTTACGCTAGAGTGTTTATGGTGTCCTCAGAACTCTGGTTCACTGTTTTGCTAAACAAAAAAGTTGCACAAAACACATAAAAAATACATTACAAAGTACAGTTACACTCATAATAACACCATCTAATAAAAATTGTTAAAATAAAATACTGCACACAATAGTTAAAAGGGCTCAATGATCTTAGCTCTTAGAAAAAAGCAGGCAAATGACTTTAACATAGACATCGATCCATATACATGTCTAAAGATAGATATATATATATACTGTACATACACACTCACCGGGTACACCGTGCTAGTACCGGGTTGGACCCCCTTTGGCATTCAGAACTGCCTTGATTCTTCGTGGCATAGTATCAACAAGGTATTGGATTAATTCCTCAGAGATTTTGGTCTATATTGACATGATAGCATCACGCAATTGCTGCAGATTTGTCGGCTGCACATCCATGATGCGAATCTCCCATTCCACCACATCCCAAAGGTGCTCTATTGGATTGAGATCTGGTGACTGTGGATGCCATTGGAATAAAGTGAACTCATTGTCATGTTCAAGAAACTAGTTTGAGATGATTTGAGTTTTGTGACATGGAAGTAGCCATCAGAAGATGGGTACACTGTAGTCATAAAGAGATGTACATGGTCAGCAACAATACTCAGGTAGGCCGATGCATTTAAACGATACTCAATTGGTACTAAGGGGCCCAAAGTGTACCAAGAAAATATCCCCCACACCATTACACCTCCACCAGCCTGAAGCATTGGTACAAGGCAGGATGGATCCATGCTTTCATGTTGATTGAGGTGTTGTGCGTTCAGAGATTGTTTTCTGCATACCTTGGTTGTAACAAGTGGTTATATGAGTTACTGTTGCCTTTCTATCATCTCAAACCAGTCTGCCCATTCTCCTCTGACCTCTGACATCAACAAGGCATTTTTGTCTACACAACTGCCGCTCACTGGATATTTTCTCTTTTTTGGACCATTCTCTGTAAACCCTAGAAATGGTTGCGCGTGAAAATCCCAGCAGATCAGCAGTTTTTTAAATACTCAGACCAGACTGTCTGGCACCAACAACCATGCGATGTTCAAAGTCACTTAAATCTCCTTTCTTCCCCATTCTGATGCTCGGTTTGAATTTCAGCAAGTCGTCTTCACTACGTCTAGATGCCTAAATGCATTGAGTTACTGCCATGTGATTAGCTGATTAGCAATTAGTGTTAACAAGCAATTGAACAGGTGAACCTAATAAAGTGGTCAGTGAGTGTATATACTGTATAAATATAATGTATGTATTTATATGTGTATATATGTACATATAGACATTGTGCTTTGGAACCCTTTGCAGTTAAGTAAAATAAAACATGTTAAAGCATATTTATGCAATATTCATATTTAATAAAGTGTTATACTGTGTATTTACTGTATACATTTCCCATTCAAATGTTCTGCACATAACCTTTCTAAATAGATATTTCTATATACCGTATATATTTATCTGTATATATCTATAACTATATATAGGCATCTATATCTATCTATCTATCTCTCTATATATATAGATAGATAGATGATAGATAGATAGATAGATAGATAGAGAGATAGATAGATAGATAGATAGATAGGTATAGATATATATAGTACCAAAGTTCCATCAGCTATACTGTATGTAGAAATATGTATTCATGAATAAAAAGAACATATTATTCTATGTGAAGAACATTGGAATGTTAAATATTCATATTTCATCTCGGGTTACCGCATATTGAATCGTGTTTGCTTGAGTTGTTTTTTTTTCCACTTTTTTGCTCCATTGACTTCAATGGAGGAATTTTTATTGCGAGGATATTTTAAATTTGTCTTTTTGTGCTCGTTGGGTTAGCATGAGAGCTAAAACAGTATACTTTCAACTCGTAATCTAGCCCTAAATTTGGTGTTAAGATTAAACCAAGGCCATTTTCATTTCACATTCTGCAACTTTTAGAATATTTTATTTTAATACATTTAATTATCATCTATATCAGACAGAAGTTACAATTGTTTTCAACAGCTATTGTAATGGATGTTAGCATGTCAAAAGCAATTATTAGCTTAAAGGGCAACAATAGTCAAAAAAGTACACGCTCTAAGTCATTAGAGCAGCAGTTTTAGGACTATTGACCATGCACTACTACTTATTTTTTTTACTGATAGGAGTCTAATACTCAACTGAGAATGCCACTTTTTTTTGTACTTCTGCTAGAGTGACACTAGATGGCGATGTTTTCAAATATACTGCTTTTATGACATATACAACAGAAAGAAATGAAATACACATTTCACAGTAATCTATAGATGAAAGTAACCTTTAAATTAAGATATACCTCATGAAATTGTATGCTATTTGGTCGAGACACTTTTTGAGGCTGAAAATATCTAAAGCCTGGTGAAATATCTAAAGCCTGGAGAGGTGTCTGGCAAGATTGAAAGATGCTTCCTTTATCATTATTATTATTATTATACTTTATTTATAAAGCGCCAACATATTCCGCAGCGCTGTCCATGGGTACAATTCATTTAAATATAACAATGATATAAAACTTGTAAGAGACAAGACAAAACACATACAGGAGGAATTAAGGGCCCTATTCCCGTGGGAACTTACAATCTAGAAAGTATCTTGCTCCCACTTGTGTGTTAACTTTGCTAGACAGAGGTTTTTTGTGTGCGTCTGGTAGAGTGCTTATTACAAGTTGAAAGTAAAAAGTTTTCGCATGAGCAGTAACCCGACATGTGCAAAAATATTCCTTAAAGTGAAGAATATTGGAATGTGAAATAGGTAAATATGAATACTGCATACATAAAAATAAAAATACATTTAAAAGTACAATTGCAATCATAATAACGGTATCTGATAAAAAATTTTTTTTTTAAATTGCATTAAAAAGGGCTTAAATATATGAGGTCTCAGGTGTTAGAAAAAAAAGGACTGCAAATACATAGAGATACATACATGCACATGTCTAAATGTTTATGTATATAAACGTGTATATATGTGTGTGCATATGTATTTAAAAGGACAGGAAACCCCAAAATTTTCTTTCATTATTTGGATAGAACATACAATTTTAAACAACTTTCCAATTTACTTCCATTATCAAATAAGCTTCATTCTCTTGTTATCCTTTGCTGAACGAACAGCATTGCACTACTGTCTGCTAGCTGAACAAATCTAGTTAGCCAATCACAAGAGACAAATACGTGCTGGCACCAATCAGCTACTAGCCCCCACGAGTGTAGTTTATGTGCATATTCTTTTTCAACAAGGGATACCATGAAAACAAAACACATTTGAAAATAGAAGTGCATTTAAAAGTATCTTAAAATCACATGCTCTATCTGAATCACGCAAGTTTAGTGTTGACTTAACTATCCCTTTAAATATTTATGTTTTTTACTGTATATTTACTGTTCATATTTAACATTACAATGTTATCTTCAGGTAAAAATGTGAGCAGATAAGGGGAGCTTTTAGTATGAATTTATAAAGGGTTAAGTTGTAAAGCAACACTGTGTGTGTTAGTAATATAAATAAAGTTTTAAATTTATGTGTTACCTCTAGCATATTTAAAGACATAAATAAACTATAAAATAAAAGAGTACAATGTATAAATAAAGGCGATTTTAATACATAAGTGATACAAAGTAGCAATATTAAAATAAGTTTGAGCTAAAAAAAAATTGTTTAAAAAGTTTCTATTTTTATAAAAGTTATCTCACTGCAGTGGATATAGTAATAGTGTTGTCAAAAATTAAGTAGATTTTGATATCAGGATCCCGTAATAAAACCACAAAGAGCCAAAAAGCTGGTAAAAATATTTTTCGTCATAGATATTTAGAAATTAGAAAGTATCTGTAATGGCGTTGATACGCAGTAATTGATTATAGTTCACCGGGCAGTCCTTAATTTAAGGGGCTTGTGGATGGTAGCCAAACGTGCTAGAAAAGACACTTTATATCAAAAACAAGCTGTAGTTACAGTACCTGTAGTAGTGTGTCTCACACTGTTGCTTCAAGCTACTTTTAACTCACATTTGAGGTCAAATTTTGTGCGGTAAATCCTTCCGGGTCACGTGTGTTGTGACTTATCGACAGTGTAATCGGATGGGGGATCTGATAGGTCGAATCCGCTCAACTTTTATAATTGATGGTAAGGTTCAGGATGTGTTCTGAGTGCTATTAGTAATAGCTAGTAAGCATCTGATAGGTGGAATCCGCTCAGCCTCTATGACTGATGATGAAATTCAAGATGCGTTCTGAGTGCTAATAGTAGTAGCTAGTAAGCCAGGTTAAAAACGCTATAATTCTCAAGCCTTTGTGAGGTGGCGAGGTCCAGGCGATCTGGATTGATGTAGAAAAGCGCTGCAACTTTGTACCTTCGTAAGGTGTCAGGATCCAGACGATCTGGATGAGTATAGGTCCGCAATTGGTGATGTTGTTTCCGACTTTGCGAAGGTTTAACTTTCAGGCAGGATTGCTGTGCAATCTGTTTGGTTCAAAACAACAGTATGCAGTCTCCAAGAGCCGATAATATATAGCTCAGATGGCTCAGAGTTCAAAAACCAAAAGATGTTCTGATAGCTCATAGATAGCTATATGGTCTTTGATTAGTTTATCCAAAGAGCTGGTCAGTGATAGTGGGCAAATCTACGCGTTTCATCCGTAGCCTTTATCGGCTCTTGGAGACTGCATACTGTTGTGTTGAACCAAACAGATTGCACAGCAATCCTACCTGAAAGTTAAACCTTCGCCACCTCACAAAGGCTTGAGAATTATAGCGCTTTTCACCTGGCTCACTAGCTACTTCTATTAGCACTCAGAACGCATCTTGAATTTCATCATCAGTCATAGAGGCTGAGCGGATTTAACCTATCAGATGCTTACCAGCTATTACTAATAGCACTCAGAACACATCCTGAACCTTACCATCAATTATAGAGGTTGAGCCGATTCGACCTATCAGATCCCACATCCGACTCCACTGTCGGTAAGTCACAACACACGTGACCCGGAATGATTTACTGCACAAAATTTGACCTCAAATGTGAGTTAAAAGTAGCTTGAAGCAACAGCGTGAGACACACTACTACAGGTACTGTAACTACAGCTTGTTTTTGATATAAAGTGTCTTTTCTAGCACGTTTGGCTACCATCCACAAGCTCCTTATATTAAGGACTGCCCGGTGAACTATAATCAATTACGGCGTATCAACGCCATTACAGGTACTTTCTAATTTCTAAATATCTATGACGAAAAATATTTTTACCAGCTTTTTGGCCCTATGAGGTTTTATTACGGGATCCTGATATCAAAATCTACTTAATTTTTGATCACACTATTACTATATCCACTGCAGTGAGATAACTTTTATAAAAAAAAGAAACTTTTTAAACGATTTTTTTGAGCTCAAACTTATTTTAATATTGCTACTTTGTATCACTTATGTATTAAAATCGCCTTTATTTATACATTGTACTCTTTTATTTTATAGTTTATTTATGTCTTTAAATATGCTAGAGGTATTCTAACTTTATAGGTTAAGATCTAATCTCAATATTACAAATCCGTTTTTTACACATACCTCTTAGATCTAGTAATTTATGTTTTCCAACTTGCCGAAGGCAGTCTAGCTTTATAGATTTTTTTCCAACATTATTTTTTATCAATGATAACCCTTTTCCCCATTATTTATTATTTTGTTTTTTTATTGTATATAAAGGTATAAGACAACTTTTTGTGCTAACTCACACACACGTGCTAACTCATACACACGTTTAAATTGAGATTTTTTCTTGTGTGCATATATAACTACAGGTATTAGGTATTAGTATAACCTAATGTGATTCTTGGAAAATATTCCAGTTTTTTATGCTATAGCGAATAAACACATCATTTTAAATGTTTATTTATATTACTAACACACACAGTGTTGTTTTACAACTTAACCCTTTATAAATTAATACTAAATTCATACTAAAAGCTCCCCTTATCTGCTCACATTTTTATCTTTATTAGAGAGAGTTGTTTAGAGGAACAATTGTTTTACTTAGGGTCTGAGCTTATCTTTGCTACTGTTGCGACATTATTCTGTTTTTTTATAATGTTATCTTCAGGATAATGTCCTTTTTATTGTAAATACAGATTTCTATATATATCTGTATAAACCTTATAGATATATAGCTATAGATGAGTATTTTACATGAACAGTATCAGATATATATAGAAATACATATTTAATAATAAAAAGTCCATTATTTTCTATATAAAGAACACAGGAATATAAAATATGCGTTTTGCACATCGTGTTTCGTTATTTAGATTTTAACAAGGTCAGATTATCGCACATGAAAATTTAGTAATCTTAATGCGCATTATTAAAATGTTACATATAAAATATTTTTAAAAATTACTTAAAATTATTAAACATACTGTAAAATGTTCTAAATAATCCATAGAATATATCTATGTATATATTTTACAGTATGTTTAATAATGTTCTTCACATAGAAAATAATGTACTTTTTATTATTAAATATATATTTCTATAAATATCTGATACTGCTAATGTAAATAACATATCTATAGGAATAGATATATAGGTATAGGAATATACAGAAATATATAGAAATATTTATTAAATAATAAATATTTATTTAAGAATAATAGAACATATTCTTCTATGTGAAAAATATTGTAATGTGAAATTATAATATTTCATGTCTGGTTTAATGCTCTTGAATATATGTGGTCGGGTTAGTGCGTTTTTTTTCTTTTCTTTACGGTTTGTGCTCTATTAAAGTCTATGGGAGAAGAAGTTAATATGGTCGGTATATGTTTATGAGCACAACCCGATGCGTGCAAAATGCCTCTATCTAGCGAAGTTAAGGGAAAATATGTTCTGTATAAACCTCCTATATTACCCAGCTTTAGCTCTCAGGCTCTTATCATGTATTTTGTTAAATAATTACAGTGGTTTTGTCTTAGACCTCTGTTTGCATGTCTAGTTAGGATTCTACGCCTTCCTGTTTTACTCAGTTGCAGTTTGTTGTACAGGAACACCTTGTTTTATTGCACTTCGCTTTATTGTGCATCGCAGATATTGCTCTTTTTACAAATTAACGGTTTGTGGCAACACTGTGTTGAGCAACTCAATCGGTGCCATCTTTCCAACATATATAAACATATAAACACATAAATAAACATATATATACATATATACACATAAATACACATATATAAACATGTAAACACATAAATACACACATATATATACATATATACACCCTATACACACCAGCAGCAAAAAGATTATGGCTCACTGAACATTCAGATGATGGTTAGCATGGTCTGGAGCCGAACCCTCAATATCTCCAAGATAAGCCTGTATACAATTACAACAGGAAGTATGTTAATCTGTCAGTCTCTGATGACAGTCACATGACACAGAGGGCAGGGAAATGGAATACTTTTCAAATTTGTCATGTGAAAAAATATCTACTGCTCATTTTAAAATCAGAGTGTTATTGCAATGTCTTCTTATAATGCAATTCTACTGTATTTAATGGCCCTTTGAATAGTTTATGTGATCTTTAATTTTGTATTTACTGTCCCTTTCAAGATTAATTTCAAAGGACCAATTTACTTTTTAATGAGTGGATTATATTGTGATTTGCAGATTCTCGGCAAATCGGCTGCTAGTAGGGGTTGTCAATTTGATCGGGTTGATTTCTGTCCGCGGCCTCAGAGCAGACGGACAAGTTATGAAGCAGCAGTCTTTAGACCTTAAAGGGACATTATACACTCATTTTTTCTTTGCATAAATGTTTTGTAGATAATCTATTTATATAGCCCATAAAGTTTTTTTTTTTAATTAATGTATAGTTTTGCTTATTTTTAAATAACATTGCTTTGATTTTCAGACTCCTAACCAAGCCCCAACGTTTTATGTGAATACGCTCGACTACCTACTCCAGCTTGCTCCTGTTTGTGTAAAGGGTCTTTTCATATGCAAAAGAAGGGGGAGGGGGGGTGTCTTATTTGCCACTTGCAGTGGGCTTTCCAGCTACCTTTTCAACAGAGGTAAACTGACAGCTTCTAAGTAAGTTTTTAAACAGTTTTATACTGAATTTTTATATCAGTATCTGTGCATATTATTCTTTATAGTAGTGTCTATTACATGCAGTTATATGAAAATGAGTGTATACTGTCCCTTTAAGGCTCGCGTGGAAACAGAAGCATCAAGCTCCATACAGAGCTTGATAAATCGGCCCCTTTATCTCTATCCCAACTTGTTTAAGGTCCCTTTAAGCCAAATGAACATAGGTACTTTGCCCGGCGTACTGTGTTGACATAGTACCTACGTCCAAGCATATGCCTTCATATGGTAATGAAGAACTAATCGTTCTTCCTTTATCATATGAAGACAGTGACACCATGGTGATGCCGTGGGTGGTGTGGGAGGGAAGGAGGGAGGCGGGATGTGCATAGCAGGACCGGAGGAAGGGGATGTTCCCTACACTACAGAAAAAATATTTGGTGACGAGGGGGAGGGATGGGATGCCTACTCTACAAAATTGTTATAACAGGGGGGCCTTATTGATGATCACTTGGAGAATGGGGAGGGGGGACTACTACACTACAGAAAACTTTTTTATTTAAATTAAAAGTACATTGCAGCCAAAATTGGAATCCACATGAATGCATTTCAGTTTTGAATAAAAGCATTTTTGTAATATATAGCAAAAATTATTCTAATAAAGGCTATAGCTGTTTCAAAAGTGTATTTAAGTTTGCACCGTGCACCAGCATTTTAAACACAGCACTTGCTCAGAGAACCTAAGGTGCTTGTACTGTCTGATAGTGACTCAATTTATTAATTGCTAACATGATAGAAGCCCCACTGGCACTCTGAGCAGCTACATTATTTAAAATGCTGATGCACTGAGAATATCTAGCTATGCTACACATGCACGTACAGAGAAAAATGTTAACACTAAAACAGTGATAACTTTTACTAGAAGCATTTTTGCCATTATTGCAATTATGTTACTATACAAAGATGTAATAAATCTATGTGCATTTAAATTTTGACTGTAATGTCCCTTTAATAAATAAATTTAAAAACATAATAAAATTCCTATAAACTGGATACTGACAGACAACTAACAGTGCCTAATATAGCTGCAACTAGTGAGAGGGGGGAGGGTTAGAGAGCGGTTTGGGAGGGATCAGAGAGGTGAGAGGGCTGAGAAAGGATCCCTACAGGGGGGAAAAATGCCCTAAAACTGCATACTGGCAGACTGTCAGTAACAAAGATGGTGGTGACCAGTGGGATGGAGGTAGGGGTAAGAGAGCTGTTTGGGAAAAATAAGGTAGGGATCATGGGGTGGTAGATGTCATGTGGATGGCAATCCTTATGCCACCTGATTAACCTCTTCACTTCCGGGAGTTTTGGTGCGCAGCTTCAATTAGTAGCCTTCTAGTTACCAAAAAGCAATGGCAAAGCCATGCATGTCTGCTATTTCTGAACAAAGGGGCTCCCAGAGAAGCTTTTACAACCATTTGTGCTATGACTGCACAAGCGGTATGTAAGTAATTTCAGTGAGAAACCCAAAGTTTGTGAAAAAGATAACATTTTATTAATATGATCACATTTAGCTGCAAAACGGTGGTATGAAATATACAAAAATGGGCCTAGATCAATACCTTGGTTTATCAACTAAAAAAAATATAACTTTTTGATAAGTGAATAAAAAAAAAACAAGGCTCTGTTTCTGTTTAAATGGAGTGATAGCAAAAATGCTAAAAATTCTCAGGTATTTGGGGCGTTTTTCTATGAAATAGTAGTGCTTAAAGGGACACTTAAGTCAAAATAAACTTTTAGGATTTAAGGAGTAGGTGTTATTACATTGTCTTTTTAAGCACTTGTTACTTATGCCGTTCTTCTGCATTTAGTGGTCCTTTTAAATCTGCAATAATATTCTTTTAAGTAATTTTAAAGATCCCTTTAAACTGAAGAAACCATTTTAAATATAATCAATTGTGTAAAATCAATTAGTCATTATGCTACAATATCTGTGTCAAAGCATATACAGTATTTCCGGCCTTAATATCGTATGTGTACTTTACATCTGGTCAAGTAATAAATTCTTTCTAAGGTTAGTTTTATTCATTTCTATTATTGCTTGTTAGGAAATAAACAAAATAAAATGTATTTCTAACTCACTGTATATAAATGTATTTGTATTTCTGCAGATCCAAAATGAAGAAAGTGTTATTGTTTTTCTGGTTGTGTGGACTGTGACAGAAATCACTCGATATTCCTTCTACACATTCAATCTTCTCAACCTCTTACCATACTTCATTAAATGGGCCAGGTGGGGATACTTTTTGCAAATAAGTTGGACTGCGGCTTGTGCATGACTTGTTTAAGGAGTTTCTGCAGAGGTAGAGAACAGATTGTACAACTTTGCTTTGTTGACTATATTGAAATAATTAATTCTAACATTGATAGGTTCATCACTTCTTTTTCAGATTAAGAATACCAAGGCACAGGAATTGCAATGCAGTACTTGGGGCCTGCTGGTCATTGGTAGCTATGCACATAAATGCCTCATGCCATTCATATGGGTTCAGTTAGGTCTCGGTAGTGCATCAATGCTCTGGAGTTTAATTTAACTGTTTGTTTAACCCCTTTGAGTAGTTAGACACATAGGGGCTGATTTACTAAGCAGCGTGTGTGGCTCATTCTGGGCAAGCGTTTAGGCTCGCCGAAATCAGGAGTTAAGAAGCAGAGGTCATAAGACCGCTGCTCCATAACTCGGCCGGATACGATGGGGATGATTGACATCCCATGCTAGCGGCCGAATGGACGCGAATGTGCAGGGGGCGGCATTGCACAAGCATTTATCGATGTCAGGTGGGCATGATTCACTACAGCGAATCATGTCCACCCCCCATATAGTAAATTGGCTTCATAGGGTCGATCAGAATCCTTTAGAAATGCTTATTAAATGATTTATCTACAAAAATCCCTGTAGGCTTTTGGTTGGTGGATTTCATAGAAACAATCCAAATGAAGCACAGAGACTCATTCCAAGCGCAAGCTGATACAGGGCTACTGCCGAGCCCTGTGCTATATCCAGACAAAGGTAAAGTCCAGCAACAATGTCCAATACATTAAAAGACCTTTATTATATAATTTCTGGGTCAAATAGAGACACAATGTTTCGGGTAAAGACCCTTAATCATGTATGTTTGTATCCAAAAATGGGACAGATCCTAAGCGTAAATTGCTGCTTTTCAAATAAAGATACCAAGAGAATTAAGAAAAAATTGATAACAGGAGTAAATTAGAAAGTTGCTTAAAATTGCATCCTATATCTGAATCATTAAAGAAAAAAATTGGGTTTAATGTCCCTTTAAATAGCTCTTGGGGCCCCTCCTCTCACATGAGGAGTTATATCTTATACCGCCACCTAGTGGTCAGCAGTATGTTTATACAATTTTAACCCAATGCGGGTCACATTAAAATAATGCATATGCAACTTTTTTTTTAAAGAATCTTATATATAACACATAATCCAGTATTAAAATAAAAAAGGGATCAAATACAAATCTTATAGTCAAATACTATTTAAAAAACTTTTATGAACAAAAATTACCAATGTAGAATTTACAAAAACAATGAAAAATCAAGATCTTTGTTCATACCCATGGTTTTCATGTGTTAACTGGCTGAAGTAAGTTGCACCCTTCTTAATATGGCTACAGATAAAATGGATGAAGAAAAAAGGTTACCCATGTTTACTAACTCTGATTCAGATAAGATTGTAACTTCAGTAGAAGGTTTTAGAGACTTTCTTAAGACACCTGTAACTGAGATTACTGATAAACAATATGAGAAAGAGTCAAGAAGAAAAGTATCCTTAGAGCTACATGCTCTGACTTTGACAGAATACTGCAATGAAAAAAGCAACCCACAGGGTCTGCGCACGAATCTACTCCCAACTGTTGGCCAGATTACAAGTGGAGAGCTAAATATTGATTTAAAAAAAGCAATATTAACGCTTCACTTTGTAATACCAACTCTAATGTGCGATGGTATTACAAGTTAACAGCAATGCTAGGAAGCATTGGGCTCATGAGAGCTCGCTTCCATGGGCTCAGAGACAGCATCAGATCCTTGCACATCGAAGTGGGTAAGTAGCAGAGCGATTGCAGCATATTTTTAAATATGTCTATATCATAGTATTTCTATACATATATATTCAGGCCCGGACTGGCCATAGGGCATACAGGGAAAATGTCCGGTGGGCCAGGCTCTTATGTGGGCCTTGCTGCTATATAAAGGCCCAACCCTTTTTTAATATGGGTAACAATAGGAAATGTTACATTCTGCCTAATTGGTAAAGCAGAAAGTACATTTACTGTCTGGCTGTTAAGCAGAGATGCTGCAAAACGAGAGATCTGGTCTATTATGGTTACCTAGCTGACAGAAGTCTAACTGATGTGGCTGCTCTGCCTTTAAATTCCCGGGCCTATTTTTGTTCCCAGTCCAGTCCTGTATTTATTTACAGGGGACACACAGTCCCCATAGAAGCAATGTAAAGGCACTTTTCAGTGCCTTTTTTTTCTAACACCCCACTCCCACTAACTTTAGACCCCAAAAACTGCCTAGTGCAGTTGTTTTTAATTAAAAAAAATAACTAGTATTTTTTAGTATCCTATGACCTGATTGTTCTCACAATTGAGCTCCTACAATTGGAAATTGAAAAATATAGGAAGGAATTGTCAGCACAGAAGGAAGCTTTAAACAGTAGTTTAACAAATGATGCATACGCACCTCTGCTTTGGGAGGTTGAAAACAAGAGGATGAACATCGCAAACTGTTACAAGCAAAGAAGAAACTTGTCAAACAGGGGCGGTCTACGACTGCACAGAGATCAGTTACAGATGAGCAGCGCCGGCAGCAGCACAGACTACTAGGTGCGAACCCCACTAGTGAGTCTGATTCCGCACAGAAGTTTTTAACAGTAGACTCAGATGGAGAACACAGAGAGGCGCCACAAATGTAAAGGCAAAAAGGAGAACAGCATTAGCCGGGGCTGGTCACATACAGGAAGACTCACTGTAGAGCAAGGAAGTAACCGTACACTACATGTAGGAGGGACTGATTAGAAACCGGACTGTGATACTGTTAATAATTAAACTAAACAGGACTTGGTTAATAACATCTCTAAGTTACATATGACAGACAGAGGACACTGCTTAATAGAGGACTTCAATATTGTTCCAAAAAGGGGTTAAATGTGTTTAAACTAGAACAGGATTTATATTGCTTTTTTAGATCAATTAAATTAAAGATGTTTTTTTGCTGAAAATTTAATGTCATCTACACAAGAGAGAAATGCTGATAAAACAACATCATTAAAGGATCTAGGACTGAGACAAAATAATATGTTTTTTCTCCTAATTTAGTTAACCCTAGTGTAACCACATATATAAATCTTGTTAAGGGAGACATTGCAAAACTTAAGGATGAATTTTCATTGGATCCAGGTTTTTTCAATATAACTAAGGGAGAAAGGGAGGCATTAAAATCTTTAAAAAATAACTCTAACACTGTGGTGAAAATGGCATACAAGGGTGGTTCAATTATAGTCAGGGATAAATCTGCCTATATAAATGAGATATATAGACATCTGACAGATAATGAGTTGTAGAGTAAGATTTCTAGTGATCCAGTCCATAAGATCAGTAAGAAAATATGCAGGGTTATGTTGAATGCTGTACATAAAGGTGCAATTACAGAAAAAACAGGCAATTTTTAAACTAAACAATATCCAATTATACCGGTCTTTTATACACTTCCCAAGGTGCATAAGCAGTTAAATAATACACCAGGTCGGCCTATTGTGCCGGGGATGGACTCTGTCTTTACAAATATAGCCACATTTCTAGACAAAGTTTTGCAGCCTCTAGTCATTAATACAAAGTTATATATATAAAAGATACTAATGATTTCATCAGTGTTACAATCTATGACAGATAAGGTTATTATGTGCAGTTTATACACCGCAATAAAGCATGAGAACGATATTGCAATAGTTAAAAGAGCTTTAGACGGTTGTACAAAATATACTGGAATACAGAAAGCATTTTTTTGAAGAATTGCTACGAATTGTATTGTACCATAATTATTTTCTGTTCCAGAATACTTTTTTTCTGCAGAAACAGGGAACAGCCTTGGGATCCAATGTCGCTCCCACATACTCTAACATCTACATGAGCACATTTGAGGAGGTTTGTCTATGAGAATAGACACTTCTTACTGTATGCAGCCACATGGTAGTGCTATATAGATTATGCGTCCAACGTGTGGTGTAAAGACACTGAGGCCTATTTAACAAGAAGTCAACTATAATACGCTCGCCTAACATTGCGGCCGCGAACCTGAATACGATCTCCATATTTATAAAAGAAAATCCGTCAAAAAGCCGTGCACCAAGTACGGGGCGATGAGCAGTGGACTGTTGTTAACTAGCATTCATCGATCTCGCTGCTATTCGACTTTTTAACAACTTTATTTATACCCTATCACTAAATACTGCCACTATACTAAAATGTTTAACCTCTATCCCTCCGCTCCTGGACCCCATCGCCATTAAATAAATGTATTAACCCCTAAACCCCTGGCCTCCCACACACAGTCCTTTACCCCCTCACATGCTCCTACACACAGTTCTTTACCCCTCACATGCTCCTACACACAGTCCTTTACCTCCTCACATGCTCCTACACACAGTCCATTACCTCCTCACATGCTCCTACACACAGTCTATTACCCCCTCACATGCTCCTACACACAGTCCTTTACCCCCTCACATGCTCCTACACACAGTCCTTTACCCCCTCACATGCTCCTACACACAGTCCTTTACCCCCTCACATGCTCCTACACGCAGTCCTTTACCCCCTCACATGCTCCTACACACAGTCCTTTACCCCTCACATGCTCCTACACACAGTCCTTTACCCCCCTCACATGCTCCTACACACAGTCCTTTACCCCCTCACATGCTCCTACACACAGTCCATTACCCCCTCACATGCTCCTACACACAGTCCTTTACCCCCTCACATGCTCCTACACACAGTCCTTTACCCCCTCACATGCTCCTACACACAGTCCTTTACCCCCTCACATGCTCCTACACACAGTCCTTTACCCCCTCACATGCTCCTACACACAGTCTTTTACCCCCTCACATGCTCCTACACACAGTTCTTTACCCCCTCACATGCTCCTACACACAGTCCTTTACCCCCTCACATGCCCCTACACACAGTCTTTTACCCCCTCACATGCTCCTACACACAGTCCTTTACCCCCTCACATGCTCCTACACACAGTCCTTTACCCCCTCACATGCTCCTACACACAGTCCATTACCCCCTCACATGCTCCTACACACAGTCCTTTACCCCCTCACATGCCCCTACACACAGTCTTTTACCCCCTCACATGCTCCTACACACAGTCCTTTACCCCCTCACATGCTAATACACACAGTCCTTTACACCCTCACATGCTCCTACACACAGTCCTTTACCCCCTCACATGCTCCTACACACAGTCCTTTACCCCCTCACATGCTCCTACACACAGTCTTTTACCCCCTCACATGCTCCTACACACAGTCCTTTACCCCCTCACATGCTCCTACACACAGTCCTTTACCCCCACACATGCTCCTACACACAGTCTTATACCCCCTCACATGCCCCTACACACAGTCCTTTACCTCCTCACATGCTCCTACACACAGTCCTTTACCCCCTCACACGCCCCTACACACAGTCCTTTACCCCCTCACATGCTCCTACACAAAAAAATTACTACATTACAAAAAAATAAACGCTAAGTTACAAAAAATAAAAAACACTGCTACAAAAAATAAAAAACACTAAGTTACAAAAACAAACAAACCACAGTATCAAAAATAAAAAACAATTACACCTAATCTAATAGCCCTATCAAAATAAAAAAAGCCCCTCAAAATTAAAAAAACCATAGACTACAATAAACTACCAATGGCCCTTAAAAGGGCCTTTTGTGGGGCATTGCCCCAAATAAATCAGCTCTTTTACCTGAAAAAGAAAATACAAACAGCCCCCAACAGTAAAACCCACCACCCACACAACCAACCCCCCCAAAAATAAAAAAAACTATCTAAAAAACCTAACATGCTAAATCAACGATTTCAAATGCCAATATAAGGGTAATGGAGCTACTTGTAAACAATTTAATACACTCCAGCAGGTTAAGTGGATCATTGGGAACAAATTAAAGGTGAGAACATTTTTGAGTAAACTGTCCCTTTAATGTAAAGTTAGCAGGTTGTTAGGTTTAGGGGTTAATATCTTAATTTAGTTTATGGCGATGTGGGAGGCCAGGGGTTTAGGGGTTAGTCATTTTATAACAGTTGCGGCGGGGTCCAGGAGCGGAGGGATAGGGGTTAATAAATTTTATTTAGGTTGCGGCGATGTCGGGGCAGCAGATTAGGGGTGTTTAGACTCAGGGCTTATATTAGGGTTTTAGGTGTAAACGTTACTTGTTTTCTACCATAGAAATCAATGGGATATCTGGCAGCATCGAACATAAGCTTTCGCTACTTTCAGACTGATTCCTATGGCATCCGCGGCCTCCAGGGTGGCGGATTGAAAACCAGGTACGCTGGGCCAGAATAGTGGCGAAAGTATCTGTTAGAAATTTGTTAACTTGCAAAAGGTGTCAGATAGTGCCGAATTTGTATTCGGAACATCTGTAATGACGTAAGCATCGATCTGTGTCAGATTGAGACCGGCGGATCGTATGTTATGTCACAAATTTCAACTTTTGCCGGTCTGTAGGCTTTGATAACTAGGTCGAATCAAGCTCGCCACAATGACGCTGCGGAATTCCAGCGTATTTGCGGTTGACGGCTTGATAAATAGGCCTTATTGTATCTTTGGGGACTTTTATTTAGGACTAAAACCATAGCACCAATTTTATAAAATTCACATTGACCTACAATGAGGAGCATATGTATTTATTGGATACTACTGTGTATGTAAAAGGAGACGTTAAAAACTGATTTGTTTACTAAGCCCATAGACAAATACAGTATTCTACATTTTAGCAGACTTCATCCAAAATATACTGTTAGGTCTCTTTCACGCAGTCAATTTTATAGAGTGAGTAGAATAGTTTCTGGACAGGATAGATTACAGGAAAGACTCAGTTATATGGCAAAAAATGTTTTCTAAGAGGATATCCTCATAGCTTTTTGCAGTGTGATCTTCAAGTGAAGGGAATTTTTCACGAATGAGTGCCCGTTTTTTTAAAATACTATTTAAAACAGGGGCACTTTCATGCATGAAAGTTTACATTTCACCAGTTTTGTTAAAATACTTACCTTTTCTTCTTGCAAACCGGAGCAGCGATTTCCCCGCACACCGCTCATCTCTTCATACGTCAGCAATGCTCTGGAGGGGAAGCCATGATTGGAGGAAGCCGGATTCGACATTGTTGATGTAAGAAGAGACAAGCGGCGGGCGGGGAATCGCTGCTCCGGCTTGTAAGAAGAAAATGTATTTTTACAAAATCGGTGAAATGTAAACTTTCATGAATGAAAGTGCATCTGTTTTTAATATTATTTTTAAAAACCGGTAACTTGTTTGTGAAAGTTTACAGAAAAGATAAAGGGGCCGTTTTATGATGTCCCGATAGGGGCCATCTCGTCCTATTTCCGCGCAAGCCTTTTTTTTGTAAAATATATACAGTATCTATACCTATAATTGATTAGTTAATTGAATAGAACTTTACTGTAATCTTAAGAGGTGTGAAAGGACTATTGATCATGTCAGTTTAGGGTAACTTTCCAGTTTCTATCCCTATGACATATACATATTTTCAGGAACTTTTATGTTGAACACACATTCTCGGCTATGGACCTTAAACACATACGGCTAGATTTGGAGTTTTGTCGGTAACGAGCCGAAAAACTAACGCCCGCGTTTTACTGGCCGCACCATAAAAATAACTCTGGTATCGAGAGTCCACATAAAGGCTGCGTTAGGCTCCAAAAAAGGAGCGTAGAGCATTTTTAACGCAGCTTCAACTCTCGATACCAGAGTTGCTTACGGACGCGGCCAGCCTCAAAAACGTGCTTGTGCACGATTCCCCCATAGGAAACAATGGGGCTGTTTGAGCTGAAAAAAAACCTAACACCTGCAAAAAAAGCCGCGTTCAGCTCCTAACGCAGCCCCATTGTTTGCTATGCGGTAACCCTTCCTACATCTGCACTTAACACTCTAACATGTACCCCGAGTCTAAACACCCCTAACCTTACACTTATTAACCCCTAATCTGCCGCCCCCGCTATCGCTGACCCCTGCATATTATTATTAACCCCTAATCTGCCGCTCCGTAAACCGCCGCTACTTACATTATCCCTATGTACCCCTAATCTGCTGCCCTAACATCGCCGACCCCTATATTATATTTATTAACCCCTAATCTGCCCCCCACAACGTCGCCTCCACCTGCCTACACTTATTAACCCCTAATCTGCCGAGCGGACCTGAGCGATACTATAATAAAGTTATTAACCCCTAATCCGCCTCACTAACCCTATCATAAATAGTATTAACCCCTAATCTGCCCTCCCTAACATCGCCGACACCTAACTTCAATTATTAACCCCTAATCTGCCGACCGGAGCTCACCGCTATTCTAATAAATGGATTAACCCCTAAAGCTAAGTCTAACCCTAATACTAACACCCCCCCCCTAAGTTAAATATAATTTAAATCTAACGAAATAAATTAACTCTTATTAAATAAATTATTCCTATTTAAAGATAAATACTTACCTGTAAAATAAATCCTAATATAGTTACAATATAAATTATATTTATATTATAGCTATTTTAGGATTTATATTTATTTTACAGGTAACTTTGTATTTATTTTAACCAGGTACAATAGCTATTAAATAGTTAAGAACTATTTAATAGCTACTTATTTAAAATAATTACAAAATTACCTGTAAAATAAATCCTAACCTAAGTTACAAATAAACCTAACACTAGACTATCAATAAATTAATTAAATAAACTACCTACAATTAACCTAACACTACACTATCAATAAATTAATTAAATACAATTGATACAAATAAATACAATTAAATAAACTAGCTAAAGTACAAAAAAAAAAAATAACTAAGTTACAAAAAATAAAAAAATATTTACAAACATAAGAAAAATATTACAACAATTTTAAACTAATTACACCTACTCTAAGCCCCCTAATAAAATAACAAAGACCCCCCAAAATAAAAAAATGCCCTACCCTATTCTAAATTACTACAGTTCAAAGCTCTTTTACCTTACCAGCCCTGAACAGGGCCCTTTGCGGGGCATGCCCCAAAGAATTCAGCTCTTTTGCCTGTAAAAAAAAACATACAATACCCCCCCCAACATTACAACCCACCACCCACATACCCCTAATCTAACCCAAACCCCCCTTAAATAAACCTAACACTAAGCCCCTGAAGATCTTCCTACCTTATCTTCACCCTGCCAGGTTCACCGATCCGTCCTGAAGAGCTCCTCCGATGTCCTGATCCAAGCCCAAGCAGGGGGCTGAAGAGGTCCATGATCCGGCTGAAGTCTTCATCCAAGCGGGAGCTGAAGAGGTCCATGATCCGGATGAAGTCTTCATCCAAGCGGGAGCTGAAGAGGTCCATGATCCGGATGAAGTCTTCTATCAACGGCATCTTCAATCTTCTTTCTTCCGGATCCATCTTGCAGACCTCCGACGCGGAACATCCTCTTCTCCCGACGCCTACTAGCCGAATGACGGTTCCTTTAAGGGACGTCATCCAAGATGGCGTCCCTTGAATTCCGATTGGCTGATAGGATTCTATCAGCCAATCGGAATTAAGGTAGGAATATTCTGATTGGCTGATGGAATCAGCCAATCAGAATCAAGTTCAATCCGATTGGCTGATCCAATCAGCCAATCAGATTGAGCTCGCATTCTATTGGCTGTTCCGATCAGCCAATAGAATGCAAGCTCAATCTGATTGGCTGATTGGATCAGCCAATCGGATTGAACTTGATTCTGATTGGCTGATTCCATCAGCCAATCAGAATATTCCTACCTTAATCAGCCAATCGGAATTCGAGGGACGCCATCTTGGATGACGTCCCTTAAAGGAACCGTCATTCTGCAGTTGGACGTCGCCGGAAGAAGATGGGTCCGCGGTGGAGGTCTTCAGGATGGAGCCCGTCGTCATCGGATGAAGATAGAAGATGCCGCTTGGATCAAGATGGTTGCCGGTCCGGATCGCCTCTTCTTCCTGGATAGGATGAAGACTTTGGAGCCTCTTCTGGACCTCTTCAGGCACCGGATGATGGATCGCCAACCCCCGCTTGGGTTGGATGAAGATTTTGGAGCCAGGACGGATCGGTGATACCTGGTGAGGTGAAGACAAGGTAGGATGATCTTCAGGGGCTTAGTGTTAGGTTTATTTAATGGGGGTTTGGGTTAGATTAGGGGTATGTGGGTGGTGGGTTGTAATGTTGGGGGGGGGTATTGTATGTTTTTTTTACAGGCAAAAGAGCTGAACTTCTTGGGGCATGTCCTGCAAAGGGCCCTGTTCAGGGCTGGTAAGGTAAAAGAGCTTTTAACTTTAGTAATTTAGAATAGGGTAGGGCATTTTTTATTTTGGGGGGCTTTGTTGTTCTATTAGGGGGCTTAGAGTAGGTGTAATTAGTTTAAAATTGTTGTAATATTTTTCTTATGTTTTTTATTTTTTGTAACTTAGTTCTTTTTTATTTTTTGTACTTTAGCAAGTTTATTTAATTGTATTTATTTGTAGGAATTGTATTTAATTAATTTATTGATAGTGTAGTGTTAGGTTAATTGTAGGTAATTGTAGGTAGTTTATTTAATTAATTTATTGATAGTATAGTGTTAGTTTTAATTGTAACTTAGGATAGGATTTCTTTTACAGGTAAATTTGTAATTATTTTAACTATTTTAGCTATTAAATAGTTCTTAACTATTTAATAGCTATTGTACCTGGTTAAAATAAATACAAAGTTACCTGTAAAATAAATATAAATCCTAAAATAGCTATAATATAAATATAATTTATATTGTAGCTATATTAGGATTTATTTTACAGGTAAGTATTTATCTTTAAATAGGAATAATTTATTTAATAAGAGTTAATTTATTTCGTTAGATTTAAATTATATTTAACTTAGGGGGGTGTTAGTATTAGGGTTAGACTTAGCTTTAGGGGTTAATCCATTTATTAGAATAGCGGTGAGCTCCGGTCGGCAGATTAGGGGTTAATAATTGAAGTTAGGTGTCGGCGATGTTAGGGAGGGCAGATTAGGGGTTAATACTATTTATGATAGGGTTAGTGAGGCGGATTAGGGGTTAATAACTTTATTATAGTAGCGCTCAGGTCCGCTCGGCAGATTAGGGGTTAATAAGTGTAGGCAGGTGGAGGCGACGTTGTGGGGGGCAGATTAGGGGTTAATAAATATAATATAGGGGTCGGCGGTGTTAGGGGCAGCAGATTAGGGGTACATAGGGATAATGTAGCTGGCGGCGGCGTGCGGACAGCAGATTAGGGGTTAATAAGTGTAGGTAGCTGGCGGAGACGTTGTGGGGGGCAGATTAGGGGTTAATAAATATAATACAGGGGTCGGCGGTGTTAGGGGCAGCAGATTAGGGGTACATAAGGATAACGTAGGTGGTGGTCGGCAGATTAGGGGTTAAAAAAATTTAATCGAGTGGCGGCGATGTGGGGGGACCTCGGTTTAGGGGTACATAGGTAGTTTATGGGTGTTAGTGTACTTTAGAGTACAGTAGTTAAGAGCTTTATAAACCGGCGTTAGCCCAGAAAGCTCTTAACTACTGACTTTTTTCCTGCGGCTGGAGTTTTGTCGTTAGATGTCTAACGCTCACTTCAGAAACGACTCTAAATACCGGAGTTAGGAAGATCCCATTGAAAAGATAGGATACGCAATTGACGTAAGGGGATCTGCGGTATGGAAAAGTCGCGGCTGAAAAGTGAGCGTTAGACCCTATTTTGAGTGACTCTATATACCGGGGGTAGCCTAAAACCAGCGTTAGGAGCCTCTAACGCTGGTTTTCACGGCTACCGCCAAACTCCAAATCTAGGTCATAGATCACTCGAAAAACAAGGTGACCAATTTGGCCGGAAACCAAAAATACTTATCAGGAGCAGAGAGCCAATAGATTGTGATTGACAGCTAAGTTGTCCTTATCAGAATATTCGTTACTTTCATAGGACTATATTACAAGCACAGAATGTGTTATCTTTTGCACAACCTGCACCAAAAATAATACACAATTTTGGATTACAAGTGAATGGTTAAATATTTTAATCAAAGGATGTTAATTCAGCCTGAAATTTTCTAGCTCACCCTAGTCTTTTAATAGTTAGAGTAGGGAGCGCTATTAATGTACTCATTGTGCTTGTATTACAAGTGGTGCGTTAAGTGTTTTGTTTGAGTGCAATCCAAAATTCCGCTGTAAAATGTATCACTTTTTAAGACCTGAAGTAAAACATTATTATTAATAGTGTATCACAGAACTGCATGAAAAACTCCACTTCTTGCAAATCACAAGCTTAGCACTTGAGCAATATCCAACATGAATTTTACTGTGCTCCCCTATATAAAGGCTAGATTACAAGTACATTTTTTTTTTTAAAACGTTTCGCTGGAGTGCTAACACCGCCAGAAGTAAAGTTTTTGTGTGCGGGTTATTACAAGTTTAAAGTAAAAATTTTGCGTGCGACAGAAACCAGGTGCACGTTAACTAAGGATCTCGGATATTGCAACTGCGTTAATTTCTTCTTGCCATAGACTTTAGTGGAGCGTGCTTTTAATAAAAACCGAACACTTTCTCTTGCGTGCACCATATTAAACCCACAGTTCTATACCTGATTTTGCTATTATTATTTCACATTCCAATGTTCATCACATACAGGACAATGTTATTTTTATTTTAAATAGATATATCTATATCTATCCATATATATATATATATATATATATATATAAAACTATACCTTTATATATATATATATATATATATATATATATATATTATAATGTGTTATATAACAAGAGAACTCATCCTGGAAAATAACCAGGTTGAAAAAAGACAGGGAAACAGCACTCTTTTGAAAATAATCAATATTTTACTAGCACAATTTGTATATATAAGTAGTAGAGGAGATGGCATTCGGGAGTCCTGCCTCCACCCTTGCACCGCAAGGATAGGCAAAATACACTGTGTGTGAAGTACAAAATCAGTTTGCAACAGTAATATTCATCAAAAGAAAACAAATACTATGGGACCTTACGAGTCCAATAGACAGAACCTGACCGGTCAGGGGATGTGCGGAGCAAGTTGCCAAATATAAAAATACAGCACAATACAAAGCTGACTTTAAGTAAAGCCTGTCACACTTCCTACACCCGGCTGCACACAGCACCTCTGTGAAGAGGTAGTTGCTGGGCAGGTCAAAACGTAATTGGGGATCTAAGAAAGTGATGACAGCTTTATTACAAGCGGGATATGCTAGTCAAACATACCTTGCAATCTGTACATAGAAGAAATTATATCCAGAGGGGAAGCGTATACCAGAGATCAACTACACCCTGCTGCATCCGACACCTCACTCAGGAGGTATAGCAGTCGGGCAGGTAGAGTAATGGGATCTAAGTGATCAAGTGGAGACACGCCCTCAGGATATGTACAAAAGTAAATGAACAAAACATTTCAATCTTCATGTATGGATGACATGTTTTGCAGACAAGGTATTAATAAGCACATTTAAGCAGATAGCATTATAGCATGCTATGCAGGGAAGCAGATGAATGTGTTAGTATTAAGCATGTGTCTGTCCATTTGTTATTCGATAAACTGTAATCCTAGTAAGTTCCTAGAGAAAGCTGCGCCCCCTCTCGACAGAGTGGCGTTTGCCAAGTGCGAAATTCATGCACATAAGCCAGAGCTGATTAATGCAGTTAGCGGCAAGGAATCTAGTAACAATATGGAACCATACGACCTGATAGCTTCAGTGACAAATCGGCCGTGCCGAATAGCTGTGAGTCAATGACCATGGAAGCCAAAAGATGCTGAGTATTGATCCTGACTTTGCTTTAAATGTGCCTGGTAGAAAACCGCAGGACTTGTTTGCAGATTCTTTGCTTTGAGATCCTCATACGCACATCACGTGATCCGGTCGGCTGGACCTATGCCGACGCGCGTTTCACCCGTGCGTCCAAGTTGCTTAACGGGCTTCGTCAGGGCGTGATATCCAGGGTGCACCTGTCACCCTATTTATACGCAGTGTCGTTATGCGCCTCTACTGACGGGTGAAGATATTGCAGATATATACAAAGTATCAACAATTGGAAAAAAGACACAAAGTGTCGATATTCAAACAAAAAGTATTAAAAGGACATATCCTACTTTACATTGCATATTTTGAGAAATGTAAAAAAGAAAAGTATAAATATGTTAATGTTGCAAACATCTATTGATTTATGATTAACAGAATTTAGCCAACTATAATGCAAGACGCAAGAGAAAGTATCCAATTATAAAAAGCAGGCCATATCCAATTTATCATTGAGGCCTGCAGGAAGCTGTGTGCCCAAAACTGAGATCCACCTGCATTCCTTTTGGAGGAGAATTTTATCGTTATCCCCCCCTCTATTGTTGGTTATACCCCTATCTATACCGATAAAGGAGAGAGAGTCAGGATTACTGTCATGCATATGTTCGTAATGTTTAGCAACATTACTTTTCTGGTTCTTATATTTCACATCGTCCCGGTGCTCTGTTATCCGGTCTTTTATGGCCCTTCTCGTTTTTCCCACGTAATAACGCGGACAGCTACATGAAAGAAGGTAGATAACCCCTTCCGTATTGCAGTTCACAAAGTGTTTAAGAGTGTATGTTTTTCCTGTGTGTGTTGCAAATTGTTTGGTTTTAACCATATACTTGCATGCAACACATTTACCACAGGGGTGGTTGCCATAGGATCTATGTTTGGACAGCCAATTCTGTTGTTTAGGAGTCGACAAATATTGGCTCCTCACCAATTTGTCTTTTAGATTCGGTGCCCTTTTGGCTGTGATGTTTGGAAAATCCCCAACATCACGTGAAACAGCTTCATCACTAATCAAAGTGTGCCAATTGTGTGCCAAGATCTGTTTTAGTGATGTCCAGTGGCAGTTGTACTCAGTGACTAATCTAATTTTTGATTCACCAGTTTTTTCTTTGGGTACCAGAAGGCTATCTCTATTTAGATGAGCCGCACCGGTTAGGGCTTGTTTGACTATCCTCTTTGAATATCCTCTATTCAAAAACCTTTTTTCCATTTCAGCCGCATGTTGATAATACTTCCCTTTTGTGGAACAATTTCGGCGTAGCCTGAGAAATTGGCCCTTGGGGATGCCTCTTTTAAGGTGACTGGGGTGATGGCTGGAAGCGTGAAGAAGGCTATTGGTGGCCGTACTTTTGCGATAGTTTTCTGTCATTAAACAGCCATCTTTGATCTTCACGTTTATATCCAAAAAGGATATTTCTTCCTTACTAAACTGTAAGGTGAGTGAGATATTGCTCTTGTTCATATTTAAAGAATTCACAAATTCTTTCAGATTCTGCTCTGAGCCTTCCCAGACGAGGAAAACGTCATCCACATATCGTAGCCATATGTGGATGTTCTCGTCGAAGAGGGGATTCTGGTACACTTCTTCCATTTCCCAGATGCCTAGATGGAGACACGCATAGGTGGGAGCACATGTTGCTCCCATTGCTGTGCCCTGTTGCTGGGAATATATCTTGTTGTCAAACATGAATACGTTGTTTGTAAGTGTAAATTTTAGCAGTTCAATCACAAAGTCAGTATGTTGCACCGCGCTCATGCCTCTCGTCGATAGGAAATGCTTGCAGGCCCTGAGTCCTACTTCGTGTGGGATTGATGAATACAGTCCCTCCACGTCAAGGGTGACAAGGATGGCATTCTCAGGGATCACCAGCCTGTCGATCTTTCGTAGGAAATCCGAGGTATCCATGATGTAAGATGGTAGGGTTATGAGGAAGGGTCTAAGAAAGGAGTCCACGTAGTTGCCCAGATTCTCGGTAAGGCTGCCTATACCTGCCACGATTGGTCTACCTGGTGGATGGTTGGCATTCTTGTGGATCTTCGGGATACAGTAGAATACAGGCATCACCGGATGTTCAGGATATAAGTACTTAAATTCAGTGGATGTTATAATATCCTTACTCCTTGCTTCTTTCAAAACATTGAAAAGTGCAAATTGTAGTGCAGGGATAGGGTTAAACGTTAAACTCTTGTAGAATGTTTTGTCCAAGAGTTGGCGTTTAACCTCCAGAGTATACATATTTTCGTCCCAGAGAACCAAATTCCCACCCTTATCCGCGGGTTTTATTACAAAGCCCTTGGCATTCATTAGCTGGTTTAGTGCCTTCCTTTCAGATTTTGTTAGATTGTCATTGACCAATCCAGTAAAGGGTAGTTCTAAGATTTGTTTTTCAACCTCTCTGACGAAAATATTCACAGCTGGTACCATGGATAGCTGTGGCATGTATTTGGATTTTGCCTTAAAATTAGAGTGAAACCTCTTATACTGGATGGAATCTTCCATCTGCGAGGGGACATATTGACTGCCTTCACTATCTGCCAAAAGACTCTGAAGGTTTAATATGCTGGATGTGTCTTCTCTATTTAGAGCAACATCCTCCACCAGGTGTCTACTTTTGCCTTTCATAATTTGCGATAGTACAACACGACGTGCAAATAGGTGTAGGTCTTTAATGAACTTAAACTTATTAAGTGAATTAGTAGGACAAAAGGTTAGTCCTTTTTTTAAAACCTCTATATGCATGAGATTCAATTTGAAGGAGGACAGATTGATTATCTGGAGACCCTCTTCAGAATTATTCAGTATCCCCTTCGACCCCGGAACCCTCGCGATCTGCCCCGAGGGCAGTTCGCTTGGTTCTGGTCGTAACTCCGTTGCCGACGTTGTCTGGAGGGATACCTCCTCTCTTCTAAGTGTGTACTTGCTGTCTTCCCTCCTCCTTTTTCTTCCCCCTCTCCTCCTTCTCCTAAAAAAGACTGCGAGTTCCTACGGGTAGGTCTTCGGTGCTCAGATTCTATATCTGACCCATCAGTACCCGAGTCGTAGGAACTTCTTTGTGGTAGATAATTATAAACTTTTTTATTTTTATAATCATCATTGTCTCGCGAAAATTTCCTACCTTTTCTTAGTTTAATATCATTTTGTAACCTTGATATTTGTTCTTTTATCTCCTCATTTAATTTTGCAAAGTTTGTATTGCTTGAAAAAGTGTTAACCAGTTTAAGTGATTCCTCGGCCTGAGTAATGGTCTTTTCAAGTCTTTCTTTATTACGAACAACCATTTTTTTCATCAAAATGATGGAACAGTCTGAGAGGCTGGAATTCCAACCTTCCATAAACTCTTCACCTCCCTCGTCTTCCCTCAGATTAGTCCCAGGGTCCAGTCGAAGACGTAAACCCCTCGGGATGATGTTCATTTTAATGTAATTCTCAAGGCTTGATGTCTCAGCCCTGAGTTTTACTTGTTTTACAAGTTGTTTTTTATAGCTCTTAAAAGCACCATAAATGTTAACTGGTGTATTGCTGCTAGTATCCTGACTCTCTTCCAGATTGGATACAGATAGGGAAGCTGTAAGTTCAGCCTCCCAATTTTCATCTGAAAATGTGAATGCCATTCTAATTGCGTCTTGTACAGTAATACTTATGCCAAAAACTCACGGCTCAAAGCAGGAGGCAAGGTATCCAGAATGCTTAAATTACTCCTAAATTATTCCAGGGCAATGTATGATAGACCTGGTTACTTAGCTAGGGGATCTATCTCACCGGAGACCAGGGAAATAAGGTATAAACCTAAGTAGCCTGGTATAAATGTAAAGATTATCGAGAAATAGATACGGGAGAGAAGCAAATGCTATATATATATAGGCTAGTGTACAAGGTTACCTCAAATCGGTCCTTGTTTAATTTATAAATACATATGGTGCAGGCCCTTATATAGTATTATAATGTGTTATATAACAAGAGAACTCATCCTGGAAAATAACCAGGTTGAAAAAAGACAGGGAAACAGCACTCTTTTGAAAATAATCAATATTTTACTAGCACAATTTGTATATATAAGTAGTAGAGGAGATGGCATTCGGGAGTCCTGCCTCCACCCTTGCACCGCAAGGATAGGCAAAATACACTGTGTGTGAAGTACAAAATCAGTTTGCAACAGTAATATTCATCAAAAGAAAACAAATACTATGGGACCTTACGAGTCCAATAGACAGAACCTGACCGGTCAGGGGATGTGCGGAGCAAGTTGCCAAATATAAAAATACAGCACAATACAAAGCTGACTTTAAGTAAAGCCTGTCACACTTCCTACACCCGGCTGCACACAGCACCTCTGTGAAGAGGTAGTTGCTGGGCAGGTCAAAACGTAATTGGGGATCTAAGAAAGTGATGACAGCTTTATTACAAGCGGGATATGCTAGTCAAACATACCTTGCAATCTGTACATAGAAGAAATTATATCCAGAGGGGAAGCGTATACCAGAGATCAACTACACCCTGCTGCATCCGACACCTCACTCAGGAGGTATAGCAGTCGGGCAGGTAGAGTAATGGGATCTAAGTGATCAAGTGGAGACACGCCCTCAGGATATGTACAAAAGTAAATGAACAAAACATTTCAATCTTCATGTATGGATGACATGTTTTGCAGACAAGGTATTAATAAGCACATTTAAGCAGATAGCATTATAGCATGCTATGCAGGGAAGCAGATGAATGTGTTAGTATTAAGCATGTGTCTGTCCATTTGTTATTCGATAAACTGTAATCCTAGTAAGTTCCTAGAGAAAGCTGCGCCCCCTCTCGACAGAGTGGCGTTTGCCAAGTGCGAAATTCATGCACATAAGCCAGAGCTGATTAATGCAGTTAGCGGCAAGGAATCTAGTAACAATATGGAACCATACGACCTGATAGCTTCAGTGACAAATCGGCCGTGCCGAATAGCTGTGAGTCAATGACCATGGAAGCCAAAAGATGCTGAGTATTGATCCTGACTTAGCTTTAAATGTGCCTGGTAGAAAACCGCAGGACTTGTTTGCAGATTCTTTGCTTTGAGATCCTCATACGCACATCACGTGATCCGGTCGGCTGGACCTATGCCGACGCGCGTTTCACCCGTGCGTCCAAGTTGCTTAACGGGCTTCGTCAGGGCGTGATATCCAGGGTGCACCTGTCACCCTATTTATACGCAGTGTCGTTATGCGCCTCTACTGACGGGTGAAGATATTGCAGATATATACAAAGTATCAACAATTGGAAAAAAGACACAAAGTGTCGATATTCAAACAAAAAGTATTAAAAGGACATATCCTACTTTACATTGCATATTTTGAGAAATGTAAAGTCAGGATCAATACTCAGCATTTTTTGGCTTCCATGGTCATTGACTCACAGCTATTCGGCACGGCCGATTTGTCACTGAAGCTATCAGGTCGTATGGTTCCATATTGTTACTAGATTCCTTGCCGCTAACTGCATTAATCAGCTCTGGCTTATGTGCATGAATTTCGCACTTGGCAAACGCCACTCTGTCGAGAGGGGGCGCAGCTTTCTCTAGGAACTTACTAGGATTACAGTTTATCGAATAACAAATGGACAGACACATGCTTAATACTAACACATTCATCTGCTTCCCTGCATAGCATGCTATAATGCTATCTGCTTAAATGTGCTTATTGATACCTTGTCTGCAAAACATGTCATCCATACATGAAGATTGAAATGTTTTGTTCATTTACTTTTGTACATATCCTGAGGGCGTGTCTCCACTTGATCACTTAGATCCCATTACTCTACCTGCCCGACTGCTATACCTCCTGAGTGAGGTGTCGGATGCAGCAGGGTGTAGTTGATCTCTGGTATACGCTTCCCCTCTGGATATAATTTCTTCTATGTACAGATTGCAAGGTATGTTTGACTAGCATATCCCGCTTGTAATAAAGCTGTCATCACTTTCTTAGATCCCCAATTACGTTTTGACCTGCCCAGCAACTACCTCTTCACAGAGGTGCTGTGTGCAGCCGGGTGTAGGAAGTGTGACAGGCTTTACTTAAAGTCAGCTTTGTATTGTGCTGTATTTTTATATTTGGCAACTTGCTCCGCACATCCCCTGACCGGTCAGGTTCTGTCTATTGGACTCGTAAGGTCCCATAGTATTTGTTTTCTTTTGATGAATATTACTGTTGCAAACTGATTTTGTACTTCACACACAGTGTATTTTGCCTATCCTTGCGGTGCAAGGGTGGAGGCAGGACTCCCGAATGCCATCTCCTCTACTACTTATATATACAAATTGTGCTAGTAAAATATTGATTATTTTCAAAAGAGTGCTGTTTCCCTGTCTTTTTTCAACCTGGTTATTTTCCAGGATGAGTTCTCTTGTTATATAACACATTATAATACTATATAAGGGCCTGCACCATATGTATTTATAAATTAAACAAGGACCGATTTGAGGTAACCTTGTACACTAGCCTATATATATATAGCATTTGCTTCTCTCCCGTATCTATTTCTCGATAATATATATATATATATTTATATATAATCATATATTCATATAGGTATAGATATAGGGGCCTATTTATCAAGCCGTCAACTGCAAATACGATGGAATTCCGCAGCGTAATTGTGGAGAGCCTGATTCCCCTTATTTATCAAAGGCTACAGACCGGCAAAAGTAGAATTTTGTGACGTCTCAGTCCGACACAGATCGATGGTTACGTCACTACAGATGTTCCGAATGCAAATTCGGCACTATCTGACTACTTTTGCTAGTTATCAAAAATCTACCAGATACGCTCGCCATGCCATAGAAATCAATGGGAGTATGAAAGCAGCAAAAGCTTATGTTCGCTGCTGCCCGATATCCCATTGATTCCTATGGTATCATAAAAGTAACGTTTACACCTAACACCCTAACATGTACCCCGAGTCTAAACACCCCTAATCTGCCACCCCCTACACCGCCGGCACCTAAATAAAAGTTATTAACCCCTAATCTGTCGCTCCCGACACCGCCGCCACCTACATAAAGTAATTAACCCCTATCCCGCCGCTCCCGGAGCCCACCACAACTAAATAAAGTTATTAACCCCTAAACCCCTGGCCTCCCACATCACTACCACTTACTAAACCTATTAACCCCTAAACCACCAGCCCCCCACATCGCCATAAACTAAATTAAACTATTAACCCCTAAACCTAACAACCAGCTAACTTTACATTAAATATCAACTCATCCCTATCTTATAATAATTTTAAACTTAACTTTAGATTTAAATTAAACTATATTAAACTATTAATTTTATCTACCCTAACTGTTATGCTAAAATTATATTAAACTATATTAAACTAATTAATTTAATCTACCCTAACTGTTATACTAAAATGACATAAAACTACAAATTAGATTAAATATATTATATATTGAAACACCTAACCCTACTGAAATAATTTAAATCTACACTAAATAATTACAAAGTTACAAAAAACTAAGTTACAAAAAATAACAAACACTAAGTTACACAAAAAATAAACACATAAAAAAATAAAAAGAAATTATCAAATCTTTAAACTAATTACACCTAATCTAAGGGCCCTATGAAAATAAAAAAGCCCCCCAAAATAAAAAACCCTAGCCTACAATAAACTACAAATAGCCCTTAAAAGGACCTTTTGTGGGGCATTGCCCCAATGTAATCAGCTCTTGTACCTGTAAAAAAAAATACAAATACCCCCCAAAACAGTAAAACCCACCACCCACACAACCAACCCCCCAAATAAAAAGCTAATCTAAAAAACCTAAGGTCCCTATTGCCCTGAAAAGGGCATTTGGATGGGCATTGCCCTTAAAAGGGCATTTAGCTCTATTGCAGCCCAAGACCTAATCTAAAACTAAAACCCACCAAATAAACCCTTAAAAAACCTAACACTGACCCCAGAAAATTTACTTACACCTTTGAAGATCCGACATCCATCCTCCAAGAAGCCGGGAGAAGTCCTCAACGAAGCGACCGAAGTCTTCATCCAAGCCCGCAGTAGTCTTCATCCAGACGGCATCTTCTATCTTCATCCATCCGGCGCAGAGCGGCTCCATCTTCAAGACATCCGACGCAGAGCATCCTCTTCTGACGACGACTACCGACGAATAAAGGTTCCTTTAAATGACGTCATTCAAGATGGCCTCCCTTAGATTCCGATTGGCTGACAGAATTCTATCAGCCAATCGGAATTAAGGTAGAAAGAATCCTATTGGCTGATGCAATCAGCCAATAGGATTGAAGTTCAATCCTATTGGCTGATCCAATCAGCCTATAGGATTGAGCTCACATTCTATTGGCTGATTGGATCAGCCAATAAGATGAAAGCTCAATCCTATTGGCTGATTTCAGCAGCCAATAGGATTTTTTCAACCTTAATTCCGATTGGTTGATAGAATTCTATCAGCCAATCTGAATCTAAGGGACGCCATCTTTGATGATGTCATTTAAAGGAACCTTCATTCGTCGGTAGTCTTTGGAAAGAAGAGGATGCTCCGCGTCGGATGTCTTGAAGATGGAGCCGCTCCGCACCGGATGGATGAAGATAGAAGATGCCGTCTAGGTGAAGACTTCTGTGGGCTTGGATGAAGACTTCAGCCGCTTCGTTGAGGACTTCTCCCGGCTTCTTGGAGGATGGATGTCGGATCTTCAAAACTGTAAGTAAATCTTCTGGGGTTAGTGTTAGGATTTTTTAAGGGTTTATTGGGTGGGTTTTAGTTTTAGATTAGATTTTGGGCTGCAGTAGAGCTAAATGCCCTTTTAAGGGCAATGCCCATCCAAATGTCCTTTTCAGGGCAATGGGGAGCTTAGGTTTTTTTAGATTAGGCTTTTATTTGGGGGGGTTGGTTGTGTGGGTGGTGGGATTTACTGTTGGGGGGGTATTTGTATTTTTTTTTACAGGTAAAAGAGCTGATTACATTGGGGCAATGCCCCGCAAAAGGCCCTTTTAAGGGCTGTTTGTAGTTTATTGTAGGCTAGAGTTTTTTTTTATTTTGGGGGGGGCTTTTTTATTTTCATAGGGCCCTTAGATTAGGTGTAATTAGTTTAAAGCTTAGATAATTTATTTTTTATTTTTTGTAACTTAGTGTTTGTTATTTTTTGTAACTTAGTTTTTTGTAACTTTGTAATTTTTTAGTGTAGATTTAAGTTATATGAGTAGGGTTAGGTGTTTAAATATATAATAAATTTAATTTAATTTGTAGTTATATGTAATTTTAGTATAAAAGTTAGGTTAGATTAATTTTTCTTTTAATATAGTTTGATGTAATTTTAGTTTAAAAGTTAGGTTGGATTAATCATTAATTTAATATAGTTTAATGTAATTTTATTATAATAGTTAGGGTAGGTTAATTATTAATTTAATATAGTTTAATATAATTTTATTCTAATAGTTAGAATAGGTTAATAGTTTAATATAGTTTGATTTAAATCTAAAGGTAAGTTTAAATTTATTATAAGATAGGGATGAGTTAATATTTAATATAAAGTTAGTGGGTTGTTAGGTTTAAGGGTTAATAGGTTAATTTAGTTTATGGCGATGTGGGGGGCTGGCGGTTTAGGGGTTAATACATTTATTTAGTTGTGGTGGGCTCCAGGAGCGGCAGGATAGAGGTTAATAACTTTATGTAGGTGACGGCGGTGTAGGGGGTGGCAGATTAGGGGTTACTAAATATAATGTAGGTGGCGGTGGGCTCCGGGAGCAGAGGAATGGGGTTAATAAGTTTATTAGAGTGGCGGTGGGCTTCTGGAGCGGCGGTTTAGGGGTTAATAACTTTATTTAGTTGCGGCAGGGTCCGGGAGCGGCGGTATAGGGGTTAAATAGTTTAGTATAGTGGCGGTGCTTAGTGACAGTATACAAATAAAGCTGGGAAAAAGCCGAATAGCAGCGATATCGATGACTGTTAGTTAACAACAGTCGGCTGCTCATCGCCCTGTACTTGGTGCGCAGCTTTTTGTCAGCTTTTTTGTTAAATATGGAGAACGTATTCAGGTCCGCGGCAGCGAAGTTAGGCGATGTCAGGCGAGCGTATTGGTGCCGGCGAATGCAGCACAGTTGACGGCTTGATAAGTAGGCCCCATAAATTTTACATTAACATTGTGTATATATATATATATAAATAAATATATATATATATATATATATATATATATATATATATATATATATATATATATATATACAGTATACCCTCTGTAGCGCTTGCTGATTGGTGGCTACATTTAGCCACCAATCAGGAAGTGCTACCTAGGTACTGAACAAAAAATGAGCCGACTCCTAAGCTTACATTCCTGCTTTTCAAATAAAGATACCAAGACACAAAGAAAAATTGATAATAGGAGTAAATTAGAAGCTCGTTATGCATATTTTACATTCAGGCATATACAGATATTGATAGGAATATCAATTTAAAAATACAAAGAATATGTTCCCCTATATAAAGAATATTGGAATGTAAAATATTTACAGCAAATACACAGTGAAAACATATTAAATATTAATTTTGAATAACAATTATTTTTCATATTTCAAGGTATTTAAGTGGAAAGTGCTCCAAAGTGTGTATATATATATATATATATATATATATATATATATATATATATATATATATATATATATATATGTAAATACTGTGTGTGTATATATATATCAGTGACGTGCAGTGAGGTCAGAGGCTGGTGAGGCACTAGATATGATACGCCGGAGAAACACATGTACAGAGGGCCGCAAGTACCCCCAACAGGGCAGGTTTAAATGATAGCTGAACTAGTGCACAGGTGACATAATCAGGTGATGGGTGAGAGCAAGTTAGTAACCACTGAGATACTGATCAGCTGATTACTTCACCTGTGCACTGATTCAGCTATAATGAAAACCTGGCCTGTTGGGGGTACTTGAGGACCATTGTTGAGAAATACTACACTAAAGCACCAGCTCATCGGAAATGTATTGATTACCTGGAGAATAAAGCACACATACTCTGCTCACTGACACCCACACACACTCTGCTCACATACACACTCACACAATTCTGTGGCACAGTGCCAGTTACTAAGCAATTAGAATGATACACAATCTCTTCTCTACTTATTACTGTATTGTAAAAATAGAAATAATTTACCATACAGGTTTTACACAAAGGACAAGTTATCAATACTGCCAACAAAGCTGCTGCAATATGGTGTTCAAGAAACACACGTGCACATCCCACTTAGGTATGCTCTTCAACAAAGGACACCAAAGGATACCAAAAGAATGAAGTACATAATAATAAAAGTAAAATAGAAAGTTTTTTTTTTTTTTTTGTGCAATTTCTATCTGAATGATGGAAATGTAATTATGACTTTCATGTTCCTTTCAAAAACTAATTTGATTTGCTGACATGGGGCCAGTAACAGTTTATGCTAATTCTCAAAATATAAATAACTAGAAAAGTCTATTAAAATAGCATGCTCTACCTCAATCATGAAAGTTTAATTTTAAATGTCTCCCTTTGACTATGTGTTTAACCAGTTACTTTACAGTGGCATTATTTCTAAAAACATTTAACTGCAATAATTACATATATTTTTTAAATGACTCATTATCTCCTTTTTATTAATATAAGCTTGTATAAAAGCAGCACATATTAAAAACACAATGCAACAGTTTAAATTGATTTGTGAATTACAAGTTAACAGCAGTCTTTAAATAAATGGAGACACAGAGAAAAATAAAAATCGATACTGCATCCTCTGACTGAAGTATATATATATATATATATATATATATATATATATATATATATATATATATATATATATGTATATATATATATTATATATATATATATAAACCCGTCACACATATATATATATACATATATATATATATATACTGCATATATATATATATATATATATATATATATATATATATATATATATATATATACTGCATATATATATATATATATATAAATATATTATAGCCATTTGCAGTTAAATACATGGCCATATACCTTTGAACCCTTATATAATATTTGTATTAATATTTTTATGAATCATTTTTATACAATCGTTTTTACATGAGTGTAACTGTTTATTTTAATTCATGTTGTGTTTGGTGCACAATTTTTTTCTAAGCCTTAGCCTTTATGCAAGGTATTCAGTCGAGCTAACCCGACACTCGTTAAATTTGTTTGTACTCGAGTGAACACATTTACTTTCAACTTGTAATACGCGTGCAAAATAATGCGGTCATGATATTGCAATATCCCGCCCATGATAACGATAGAGCGCCACTTGTAATCTAGTCCTATGTGTTATGTGAGGGATTTAGCACACCCACGCTATCCAACTTGCAGAAGTTAGCACTCAAGCAATGAAAAGTAACTTTGGACTTGTAATATGAGAGCAAATATTTTTGTGCTCCACTTGTAATCTAGGCCATAATTTTCAATATGTTTGCAAATATGTTTTCCTTGTTGGTAAAGGAATTTGATAAAATATTGTTTCTCTCCTCAGGTATAATTTATTTATTGTCTTGTATCCTGTCGGCGTTGCGGGTGAACTCTTCACTATTTATGCTGCATTACCATATGTGCGGAGGACTGGGATGTATTCTCTGCGGCTTCCAAACAAATATAATGTTTCTTTCGACTACTACTACTTCCTAATAATCGTAATGTTGTTTTATATACCATGTAAGTAATAGTTACATATTGTCTGGGTTATGAACTATATTGTTGTATAAGTAGCAGAAATGATTGTACTTGCGGATGTGATCTAAAAGGTTTTGCACCTATTCCCACAACATTTGTCAATACGTTTGTACCAAAAAAGCTTCTGCACATTGTTAATGCTTTCCATAGCAATGAGCAATTGTTTAAAGTATTCTTTCATGTGAAATCTAGATTTTATAAGAACTAAGAGCATTTTGCCTCAAGCCAAATGAGATGTGAAGTGATTTTTTCTTTCCATTTTATTTTCTCATAGAGGATAGAATCAAATGATGGGAAGGGAAAATTATGCATTTTCATTGTATTCATTTGTTGTTTTTGTTGTTTTTATAAATTTGAGTTGTTGATAATAATAATAATCCTCACACTTTAGTCCTATTTAACATAAGTAAAATGGGGACAGCAGTTCCACTTTGAGGGATGTAAATTGTTTCTATTGTTTTTGGTTCAAAACCCATGACATAAGAGCACTTACAAATATGTAAAAACAAGGATTGGAGTGTGCTAGGATTAATAAAAGTGGAAACCTTTCTGAAATAGTGTACCCACTCAGCTATTAATTCAATTAGTAGAAATGTGCAAAAAGAAAGGCGCTGGAGAGCTAAACTGAATAAACAATATATTAGGGATGTCTCCCTTAAAAACCAAATTGAAAAAGTTTCAACTTCATAGAAGTCAGATAAAAGGACGCAATAAAAATGGGTGAAATTTTCTTTGAACCAAGTCCAGAGTCTTTATAAACCAAACTTGATCCAGATAAAAGTAAAACTTATGTTTATAACTGTGTAAACACTGTGTAATAAAACCAGGTTGAATATATTGTTTTTCATGTATCTAATGTTTGGTCAAATGAAGAGAAGGATATTAATATCTCCATGTACTGGAAACATCTGTAAATGAAGGATAAAAATAATGATCATTAAACCACTTTAAGAGGACAATAGTGAATGGGAATAGAGCAATACCACCTTAAAAATAAAAATGAGGAAAGACTAATTGAATGGAAGTAGTAGCTATTTAAATGAGGCTCCAACATATGATCCAAACTCTTGATAAAGCCCTCAATGGTGGGCGAAACGCGTCAAAGGATCATGGGCATTTTGATTCTAATTGTTTTGGAAAATTTGTAATGAAAACTAAGTTATCCAGCAGAGCCTAAGAGGAGATTTTGAACATTCAATCACTTGACCGGCTCTTAAGTAACACTGAAAGATGCCGAGAGCAGCGCAGCACCAGAACAGTGGGCCCTGTGAGTCGTCAGTAACGGTTTAAAGAGCCTCCTGTGGTCAATAAGCAACAGTAGTCTAGTGGGTGAAGAGGAGCGGAAGGTATAGTGAGCGGTGTGATTGGTATTTTTGCAATTCACTACAAGCTGACTGCAAATACTTAAGGTGCATTTATTACACAGTGTTTACACAGTTATTAACATAAGTTTTACTTATATCTGGATCAAGTTTGGTTTATAAAGACTCTGAACTTAGTTAAAAGAAAATTTCACTTATTTTGATTGCGTTATTTTATCTGACTTTTATGACCTTTTTCAATTTGGCTTTTTAAGGAAGACGCCCCTAATATATTTATTAGGGATAAATTTAACCTGATTAAATTGTTTATATTATATCCTGTTTGTTTTATATCAGCTAAATATAGTTATTTAGTGGTTTAGTATTATATATGTAGTGGTTTAGCTCCCCAGCACCTTTCCTTGTGCACTTTTCCACTTACAAGTATGTGTCATGTAAATCTTTGAAATATAAAAGTGTTTTCTAATTCATCAGAAGAGCCCAGCAAATTGTGGGGTTGATCTCTATCTATCTCTTATCAGCATGTTATTGGCTGCTAATGTCAATATGATCACTATCAGCCATTTTCATTTTTTTTTGGCCGGACTTTTTCATTTATGGTTTTGATTAAAAATGGTTCTATACTTAGCATATGCAAGTCCTGTTTTTATAATACAATCCAAATTCTTAAATACTTAAATTTGTGAAACACTAGGATTGACCATTGGAACAAATTAAGGGGACTTTCATTCATGAACTATAAAATACTTCATGCAGAAAGCTCCTTTATTTGTTTCAAGCGTTCACCGCACTGAGCTGCTCAAGCAGCTCACGACAGAACGCTGTTTTGCTTAGAGGTGACGTTTTCATCTCTTAGCCAATAGCCGTGCGGGAAATCCGGCTTGGGGCCGTGTGGCGCCGGATTTCCTGCAAGGCTATTCGCTAAGAGGTGAAAACGTCACCTCTCAGCAAAACAGCGTTCTGTCGTGGGCTGCTTGAGCAGCTCAGTGCACAAAACACATAAAAAATAGATGTAAAAAAAATGACTTGCATAAAAAAGTTATAATGGCTCAAAGATATGAGGTCTCAGGTGTTAGAAAAAAATATGTTTGCAAAGGACTTTAACATAGATTTACTACATACACACATATATATATATGTGTGTGTACAATTGTATTTATGTGTTTTACTGTATATTTATAATACATATTTCCCATTCCAAAGTTCTTCACTTAAAGGAAAATGTCCTTTTTATTATTAAATAAATATTTATATATATTTCTGTATATACCTATACCTACATATCTATTCCTATAGATATATAGGTATAGATATGTATTTTACGTGAACAGTATCAGATATATATATATATAGAAATTTATATAAAAAGTACATTATTTTCTATGTAAAGAACATAGGAATGTAAAATATGCGTTTTGCGCATAGTGTATCGTGATTTAGATCTTAATGTGGTAATATTCTTAAAGCGCATTATTGAAATATTAGATTTAGATTAAAATTTTTACAAATTATTAAACATACTGTAAAATATTCTAAATAATCCATATATTTACAGTATGTTTAATCATTTTAAAAATATTTTATGTGTAATATTTCAATACCCCACCTTAAAAATACTGTTTTCATGTACGCTAACTCGACCCCGTTAAGATCTAAATTGCACAACACAATGCTCAAAAAAAAAAATTACATTCCTATGTTCTTCACATCGAAAAAATGCACTGTTTATTA